>NC_089597.1:34017314-34317314 GCF_019320115.1 Miscanthus floridulus
CTCTTGTTACAGATGACCTTCTATATCAGGGATTCAATAAGTATTGTCTCCACCCGGCGGGTGATGAAGACTAGATCATTGTCATGATCTCTGTTCTCTTATCTGAATGCTTTTGCGGGTTGTGTTCAGCAAACCAGTATGTGTATTTGAACTCGGGTGTGTAAGTTAAACTATTTGCTTCCGCATATTTTACAAGACTTGTTTTGTAATAATGATCACTCTGTGATGATGTAATCTATTTGCGAACGTCTACGAAATGTTGTAACGTATGATATGTTATGTTGAATTACTATGATCTTGGTTGTATGCAAGTTGGTTTGAAATCCTTCGAGATTTTGGTTGACTACCGGGTTTATATGGGCTCAAGTTCGAGAATTTGATCGTTTCGGCGATTATTTTTGTACTTGTGCTCTTATAAATTGGTCGGTTCTGTGACAGTTCGGACCCTCAATCGTTGATCGGGTAATAGCCCTACGTCCAGTCGGCGTTAGCCTTTGCGTTGGATTGATTGTAAAGTGTTGTGTCATCAAAGTTGTGTCTCTAGGAACCCTACCCTCCTTTATATAGTTAGGAGGTCAGAATCCTAGTCGGTTTACATTGAGAGTTCCTAGTAGGATTACAGAATAATACTACTACTAAGATTACAGGGGAAGAATCCTAGTTAGACTAGATCTTCTCCCATCTTTGTGGGGTATCCTATGGGTCCCACACCGACAGATGGGTCATATTGAGACATGACCGCTCCCTGCATGATGCTAGAAGTTTGACCTTGGGTTGTACTTTCTAGCCCATAGTGGTTGGCGGTGACGTGAGCTTCCGTTAGGAGCCATGCCTGAGGGATCAGGCGAGGTGGAGCCAACCCTTAGACATCGGGAGAGGCGGAGCCCGCCCTTAGGGGTCGAGCGAGGTGGATCCCGCCCTCAGACATCGAGCGAGGCGGAGCCCACCCTTAGATGTCAGGTGAGGCAAAGCCCACCCCCGGGGGTCGAGCGAGGCAGAGCCCACCCTTAGAGGTCGGGTGAGGCAGAGCCACCCTTAGAGGTTGGGCGAGGCGAAGCCCGCAGCTTGGTATCGGTTGGAGCCATAGTTGCACCCTTGACTGCCTAGATGGATTAACGTATGATGACCATTAGCCCCTCCTCTTAGGGTACCCTAGTATTGGTCCCCGACAATAGCCCCCGAGCCTTTGAAGGAGTAGAATACTCCTTCGGAGGCTTTTCCAAATAGGAGGACTCTGATGGTTTTGGCCTTCTTCTATAGCCCATGATGCAACCTAGGAATGGTGGTTCCCTTTCATCAAGACCGAACCCTTTGCAGGTATGGCCATGAGTTTTTGGTGGTTTGGAAAAGGTTTTTCCTGATTGGGGCCCCGATATCCCGTTCACGGGAATCTGGATAGGGCTAGCTGGTGACCGACTCTAGATTCTCAGCAACCAATCCATATAGTTCTCAGGTCCATTCGACCGGTCCTGAGGGCTCTCTGCCTTCCATAGGGAAAAAACCATGGATCGCATTCGGTTGAGACTCGAATGTGGGCTAGGATGCCCGCAGCGCTTGTGCGCCTGGGTGTTGGTCGCTAGCGGACCCACCCCTTTCTACTTCCTTACCTTGAAGGTACCTAGAGCATTTGTTGAACCCATTGATGGGCCAACCTTTGAGCTCCTAGGCCCAGATAGACCGTAGAGGTGTTTTTAGATCCGTATTCCTCACACTTGTAACGAGTCATGACCCATCCGGAGAGGTGAAATGTCCAGCAAGTTTTTCGAGGGAACGGATAGAGATTGCGTGCGCATATCCTACGGCATGACGTTGTGGCAGATCATGGTAGGTGCGGTGATCTAGGCAGGCGGTTGTTTTCCTCGCGCCTGTCGCCGCTATAAAACCAAGGGGTTCGCCCCTTGGGTTTCATACCTTTCCTTCTTGCCTTTGCATCTAAAACTGCCACCGCTAATTGCCTAGGCTTCCTACATCCACGTCCCCACCGCCGTCGAGCTCGCATCCAACCACCCCCATCTTCTAATGGATACATGGTGCCGCTGACATCACCTTCCAGTGCATGGAGGGCCATGTCCGCCGTGGCCTTCTCTACGCATGGACCTTGGCCGAGGAGTGGCTACTGCCTGGTGAGGAGGATGTGCCATCGCCGCTCGATGGCTACGTGGTGTCATTCATGCACTTCCATGAGCGTGGGTTTGCCACCCTACCCACAGATTTCTTCAAGGACTGCTTCGTTACTATAAGATCAAGCTGCACCACCTTAATCCCAATTGGATTTAGCATATGGCGGCATTCATCGCCATGTGTGATGGATTCTTGGGGATCAGTCCCCACTTTGATCTATGGTGGCACTTCTTCACCGTCACCCTCCAGAAGAAGAGGGAGAAGAGCGGCTTGTAGGAGTTGCATACGCCGATGGGATGCACCGGCATCCACCTTCGAAACAACTGGGTCAGCGAGTACCTATTGATGTGGCTGTCAACCTCCAACAAAGGGTGGCATTTGTAGTGGTTCTATCTCAAGAATGACATCGCTGCCCCCCTATCGGAGTTCACTGGGTGCTTGATCAAAGAGGCCCCAAAGTCATGGAGTAAGTGGGGTGTCCCAAAGAAGGACAAGAAGAAGATCTGGGACCACCTCGCCGCCATCCACATCCTAAAGGAGAGCGACCTGAAGGGGTTGGGCATCATCAAGGCCTACCATACGAGGAGGGTGGCATCGTTGAAGAGGCATGCGCTCCTGCTGTAGTGATGGTGCCTAAGGTGTCATTCGATGGGATGGCGCTTGTCAAGGGAGTGCTTTCTCACTCTAAGGTCGCGTAACGCATTAAGGAGATGATGGATCCTTCACAGGATGACACGGGCACCCCCTCGATTTTGTCTACCTAGTGCTGGGACATCCTCCGATGCGGACGGAACTAGGCTATGTCATCTTCGTAAGTTTCCCCTCCTCACACCTCCTCTTTAATTGATATCCTGACCTCTTGATACTAACATTGAGAGGGGCAGGACCAGCCAAGGGACCTCGTCCTCACAGATCACCTAGCTCTGTTGCTGATGGGTTCATCCATGAGGGCAGTGAATCACACTAAGGGCGAGTGGCTGAGGAAGGTGAAGGAGGACAAGAGGAAGAAGAGGCAGCAGAAGCTATAGCATGGGAGCGAGGGGAGGACACTGATAGCGATGACGATGATGATGAGGAACATGATGATGACATAGTCAATGACATCGAGTGGGATGATCTAGAGAGCGAGGATGTGCTGACAGGTATTGGTGCGTCCTTACAGGAGTCGGGACCCTTCCCATTCCATGGAGGGGAGGGCATGTCCATGCAGACGACAGAGATGTGCTGGACCGTCGGCCCGCCCCTAGAGCCAATAGGGGTGGGTGGCTCTACCGTCATGCTCGAGGTGCCAATAAAGGCAGGTGGCTCTGTCGTCATGCCCCAAGATCCAAGGGGAGCGTGCCCCTCTGCCCGGGAGCAAGGGGTAGGCTCGAATCGGCCTCGCCCCGATGAGGCGGAGCAGAGGTTTGGGGGTTCACCCATCAACCGTATCTGCTGCCCAACAGCACCGATGTGAGTCATTAGCTCCCCTACTTCCTCTATTTTGGGTGGATTTCATTGTGACTTATATTTTTCATTTCTTGCAGCATCGAGAGACCGCGTAATCAGTTGGCGCTGGCACCAAAGAACAGCGTCCCCCTTCAAGCGAGGTAGCAGCTATTGGCTGGCAATGCACCCATTTTGGGTGGGAGCGGTGCTAGTGTGACTGCATCACTGGCTAGTCAGGTGTCACCCATGGTGGCACCTATGCCCTCAGTGGGATGAGCGGGCATGGGGGCCAAAGGGGTGCCTTCAAAGATCGTCGAGCAGCCAGCGATGGTGGCGACACCGCTGCCAATGATGGGGCGGATGAGGCTATCGACTGTGCTTATGGCATCGACCACGGTGGGTGCAACATAGCCAATCATGACCCTACCAATGCAGGTGGAGGTGGTGGTAGCTGTGACAGCCGAGTCATAGTCGGACCCTATCATGGTGGCGCCTGAGGTATCGATGCGACCCATGCCATCGGCAGCCTAGGAGATGGAGTCTGGCGTGGGCCGGACTAAGGGGGACATGACTGAAGGGTCCCCAGACATCGTGGTGCTGGGAAAGAGGTCAGTGCCCATACCACTGACCCCTTCCATTGCCAGAGGGGGTGTCCCGACGGGAATGTCATGTCGAGAGGGCTCGACAACGCTTGGAGCTGGTGGGGAGTCGTCTCTAGCCCTAACATCGATAGGCAGTGACTTGCCTATGCTAGGTGAACCCCTGCTCTAGTGGACAAATCCATAGGACCCGGTGTCGACGCTCTTCACCCTCGATGCTGCCGTTGAGAGCATGGAGCGTGAGAGCCTTGACATGGGAGTCACGTCCATGCTCAAAGCCCTAGACCATGCCCGGGGTGCCTTGGCTGAAGTTGTCATTCTCACTGGCCGGGTATTTGCTTGATCCTACTTCTCACCCTTTTCTTTCTCTACATATTTTTGTATCCTGACCATCGTCTTCTTTTAGTCCCTCATTGCTCATAGCCAGGAGAAGTCTCGGTTCCTTCGTGAGCAGAAGAAAACCTAGGACCGCCTTGTCAAGGAGGCGTGGCTACATGGGGAGGTGACCGCTCAGCTTGTTGCTACCTAGCAGAGGGTGGCCGAGCTGACCCCCTCATCAAAGAGGTGAACAGTCTTCGGTCACGGGCGTTCGAGGCCTACCGACACGCTGATGAGGCTAAGAGGGTGTTTGAGGCCCTATCGACGAGGTCATGGAGGGACAACAAGGAAGCCACTAGGGTCAGGAAGGAGTGGGATGTGCTGCTCCAAAAGGATGCCAAGACCCACCAGCGGATCCTCAAGCTTCTGGCCAAGGTTGAGTGAGAAAGGGAATTGAAGCTGGGAGCCAAGGAGAAGCTCACGGCCCTAGAGAAGAGGGTGAACCTAGATGCCGAGGTGGTCGCTTGGCTATGCAAGGAGCAGGACGAGCTACTCTAGACCATGGAGACACTCCACTTGGAGCATGGCATGGCTCACGAGGAGCATGACTAGGCCCTCCAAGAGCATGACTAGGCCTGTCAAGAGCGTGATGACACATAGCAGAGTGTTGACTCCCTCTAGGCCAAGCTCAAAAACACAACAGCCTAGAAGCTAGAGGCCGAGAGCGTTTCTACCGAGTTGGCCATGGACCTTGCCGAGGCAAGGAGGAATCTTCAGGTGGAGAGTGATGAGCTCGGTATCCTGAGCGCACCCTTGGTGTGGTCTACAATGACCTTGAGGTGATGTGGTCAGAGGGGACTAGTTCGCTCGCGGCCCGTGCCATCAAGATCATGGCGCAGGTGTGCCAGCTCAAGAGGAACACCCTTCGTGCCAAGGTGAATCAATCCTTCATGATTGCTCATTCTCATTATGGGGACATCATTGACCTAGAGGTGATGAGCCATGGCTTTGCGCCTGGCTATGAAGCCCATGAGCAAGAGGAGATGGAGACGGTGGTGGCTCCCCTTTCGCAGGACCTGGCAGATAGACTAGAGAGCATAGTTCTCACCCAGAGGGGTTAGTTAGTCAGATAGGTTGGGCAATCATTCATGTAACGAGCGGATAAGCTCCAACCCCTGTGTACTATCTAAACAAACTTATCATTGTTGTTTCATTTGATTGAATTTGTTTTTCCTCGCTTTTTATGTGGAAAAGGGGTTAATGCATTCTGACCCCTTTTCATTTGTTAAGACCGTAGAGCTCAAGGTATAGGATGGAAACCTCTGACCATGCTAGTGAGCAAAGATGTTGTAGCTGTCGAGGCATAGGTCTCTCATAGTCTGACCAGTTTTACTCAGCGTTCATTCCTACAGGCCTTGCCTGCTAGGTTTAACATGAGGAAGGGTGTCAGGCAGGGCGACTGTTTCAAAAAGGGTGTATTTATACCCTTATCAGCCCCTGAGTGAGATCTAACCCCTTGCCATTGATGGGTCGGGTGTCCCTAAAGATCAAGGAGAGGATAGCAAAATTAGTAGGAGAAAATGTCTCTTGTTTTTGCACGTACCCCCTCCCGAGGTTCTGAGCCATCGTTCTATGACCACGCGTTCGGTCTCCTTGCGAGCCCAACTTGCCTTGAGATCCCATGTGTAGCAGGGGTCTAGTCGAGGGTCGTCTCATCTTTGTGATCATCGCCCCGTCCATGGTTTCCACAACCAGAGGGGTTGAGCCAATGTCACTTGCCTCGATGGCTTGAGTGACGCACTCGGTGAGCTTGCTAACGGGCATGTTCGAGTGGAATCTGGGTCCATCATTTATGATGGGGTCAGCATGGCCCTTGCGTGGCATTCTACTGCTCCTTAACCCGCCTTCCGACAGATGCCCGAGCTATTTCGGAAAGCGGCTCTGGTGACTCGATGGCCTCCCCTTAGTGGGGATTCTGTGGGCTTGGCTCAAGGTTAAGATCGAACGAGAAGATTGAGATGACCCTGTCCACTTCCATGCGGGTTAGGTGAAGGCCGCTAGGGCTCATCTATGTTTTCTCCCCTGGCTCTGTTCGACGCGAGGCAGCCTCCGAGGCCTTCGCAGGACGGTTTTCGAACCCTGGTCTCCTAATTTTGGGTCGGGTGGCTCGAGCCCCCGAGCTCCGTGGGAGTCATTAGAGGTTAGCCAGATTTCATGCGTCACCCCATCCTCAGTTTTTGCAACTGGAGGGGCTAAGCTAATGACACTTGCCTCGATGGCTCGAGTGTCATGCTCGGTGAGATCGCTAACGGGCATGTCCAAGCGGAATCTGGGTCCATCATCCACTGATGGGGTCAGCATAGCCCTCATGTGGCATTCCATTGCTCTTTAACCCGCCTCTTGGTAGATGCTCATGTCACTTCAGAGCAACTCAGGTGGCCCACTGACCTCTCCTCGATGAAGATTCTGTGAGCTTGGCTCAAGGTTAGGATCGAACGAGAAAGGTCTAGATGTCTCTGTCCGCTTCTAAGCAGGGTCGGGCAAGGCCGCTGGGGCTCATCAAAGTTTTTCTCCCCTGGCTCTGTTTGATGTGAGGCAGCCTCATGCCCTTTGCGGGCCGGCCTTCGAACCTCGGTCGATTGCCGCTCATGTCGAATGAGACGACTACCGCTTCATAATGCAACGCGAAGCGTTGTGATGTAGCAATTGCATATGCAATGCTTGGATGTATGAGATGAATGTATGATGAATGGATGAATGAATGAATGGATGGATGAATGAATGTTTATGCACTAGAAAAGAAAAGTGGCGGTTAGTAAAGTTACCTCAATAGCTTAAGTGATGGGTTCAGGGAGCTCTTACCGGATATGTCCATGTGGGGTCTAGGTCCATCGTTTGTGACAGAGTTGGCATAACCTACATGAGGTATCCCACTGCCCTTTGCCCATATCTCGGCCGTGACCCGAGCCGTCCTCTCCTCGATGGAGACTCCACAGGTGGGCCTCTCCAAATCCTTCCAGGGGAGGTGGAGGCTAAAGCTCGGGATGCGGGGACAAAAACTCTAATCACGCTAGTGAGCTGAAACGCCATAGCCACTGGGGCATAGGCTTCTAGCAGTCCGACCAGTTTTTCTTAGAGTTTGTTTCCGCACACCTTGCTTCTAGTTTTTTTAACGTGAGAAAGGGTCGGGCATAAAGAATGTCTAGCAAACATATATTCTTGCCAGCCCCTGAGCGAGGCCCGACCCCTTCCGTTGCTAGGGTCAGGGGCTCAATAGCGAAATAAATGTGCATTAAAGTAAGGGTGACCCATCTCTCAGCAGCGGCCCGAATTGTTCGATTGACTTGGGTGACCCACTGGCATAGGTCTTACCTTGATGGCACGAGTGACGGGTCCGAAGAGTTCTTACCGGATATGATCGAGTGGAATTCGGGTTTGTCATTCATGATAGGGTTAGCATAACATGCGTGGGGCATCCTACTGCTCCCTACCCTTCCCTCGGCAGTGGTTTAAGTCGTTCAATTGACTTGTATGATCCGCTTAGGACTAGACTTACCTGTGGAGATAGAGGATGAGAACACCCCGTCCAAGAGTTTAGTTAGGCAAATAAGCCCGGCGCTAAACTTGTAATAAATGGACAAGCTCTTAAATCTCATTATGGCCAAATAACTTTTTAGCCTTTCTCCCCTTTTTCGTATAAAAAGGTTAGTGCGTTCCAACCCTTTCCGTTGTTGAGGCCATGAAGCTTGGGGTGCGAGTGAACGGACTCTGATCATGCTAGTGAGCAACGGCGCCATAGCCCACTTTGCAATTCTTCCCGTGGCGTCCTAGTTTTGGATGACCTCGCCGAGGGGGAAAGACGTCATGACCGTCAATGGATGTGACTCGAAGTAGTGGCACAACTTCCTCTTAGCAATGAGGACGGCGTAAAGGAGTTTCTAGATTTGAGGGTACCAGGTCTTGGAATCAGACAAGACCTCGCTAATGAAGTACACGGGATGCTATACTTTGAGGGCGTGGCCCTCTTCCTCTCGCTCCACTACCAGGGCAGCACTGACCACTTGCGTGGTGGCCGCAATGTAGAGCAGAAGCAGTTCTCCATCTATCAGAGGGACTAGGATTGAGGCCTTCATCAGAAGTTGCTTGACCATGTCGAGTGCCTCCTAGGCCTTGGTTGTCCATTCGAAGTGGTCGACCTCTTCAGAAGTCGATAAAGGGGGAGACCTCGTTCACCGAGGTGCGAGATGAAGCGGCTGAGGGAGACGAGGCACCCAGTAACTCATTGTACCCCCTTTATGTTCTAAATCGGACCCATCCTTGTGATGGCCATGATCTTCTTCGGGTTGGCTATGATGCCACGCTCGGAGATGATGAAACCAAGCAACATACCCCTCAAGACCCCAAAAACATATTTCTCAGGGTTGAGCTTAATGTCATTTGCTTGAAGTCTTGAGAAGGTCTGTTCTAGGTCGGCTACGAGTTGGTCAACCCATTTGGACTTGACCATGATGTCATCCACGTAGGCCTCAATGGTCCACCTGATGAGGTCCCCGAAACACTTGAGCATACAACACTGGTACGTGGCCCTAGCATTCTTCAGACTGAACGACATCATCACATAGCAGAACGATCCAAACGAGGTGATGAAAGACATCATAGCTGGTCGAACTCTTTGATCGTGTTCTGATGGTACCCGGAGTACGCATAAAGGAAGCAAAAGGTTCCACACCCTGAGGTAGAGTCGACTACTTGGTCTATGTGTGGCAAAGAAAATGGATCCTTTAGACATGCTTTGTTGAGGCTCGTGTAGTCAACACACATCCTCCATTTCCCACTCTTCTTTCATACAAGAACGGGATTGGCTAACCACTCTGGGTGGTGTACTTCCTTGATGAAACTAGCCGCCAAAAGCTTCACGATCTCCTCGTCGATGGCACTGTGCTTCCCCTTGTTGAAGCGACGTAGGCGCTGTTTCACCGGCTTGGAGCCTAGTTTGATCTTCAAGGTATGCTAGGCAACTTCCCTCGGAATGCCTGACAAGTCCAAGGGCTTCCACGAAAAGATGTCTTTGTTGGCGTGGAGGAAGTCGATGAGCCCGCTTTCCTATTTAGAGGAAAGTGCAGTGCCAATGTGCACCACCTTGCTCCTGGAGCTGCTAGGGTCTATAAGGACCTCCTTAATGCCCTCCACCGGCTCAAAAGACATGGTCGACCGCTTGGGGTCGGGTGCTTCTTCGACGACCTCCTTCCTGATGGTCGCAAGCTCCTTGGAGGCGACGATTGCCATGGTGTGATCGCAACACTCGACCTCGCACTCGTAGGCATGTTGGAAAGAGGTGCCAACGGTGATGACCCCGCTTGGGCCCGGCATCTTCAGCTTTAGGTAGGTGTAGTTGGGGATGGCCATGAACTTCGCGTAGCATGGACATCCTAGGATGG
The DNA here is from genome assembly GCF_019320115.1 of Miscanthus floridulus. NCBI lineage: Eukaryota > Viridiplantae > Streptophyta > Magnoliopsida > Poales > Poaceae > Miscanthus > Miscanthus floridulus. Next base: position 34,027,219 of record NC_089597.1, read on the forward strand.
CGTGGTAGGTTCCATGGAACCCCACCACCTCTAAGGTGAGGGTCTCTATCCTATAATTGGGTGGATCTCAAAAGGTGATGGGCAAATTGATCTGCCCAAGTGGCACGACCTGCTTTCTAGGTATGATGCTATGGAAAGGTGCTCCGGGGGGTTGGATGTGCGATCGGTCGATGCCCATGGCATCGAGCGTCTCGGCGTACATGATGTTGAGGTCACTGCCTCCATCCATCAATACCTTGAAGAGCCGCTTCATGCCGATGATTGGGTCGACCATGAGTGGATATCTCCCCGGCTATGGGACACTGTCCAGGTGGTCGATTCGATCAAAGGTTATGGCGGACTCTAACCACCGGAGGAAAGTAGGCGCGATCGGCTCGGCCATATAGACCTCACGGTGTGCGAGCTTCTAACGATGCTTGGAGTCATAGGCTGCTGACCCTCCGAAGATCATGAGGCAGCCATCTGGCATTGGAAAGTCGTCGTCCTTTCCCTTGGCGTTGTCCATGGTCGGGTCGGGATCCTTCCCATGCTCTCCCTTGTTGGAGCCTCTGGACAAGAACCGCTTCATGAGACCACAGTCCTTGTACAGATGCTTGACGAGGAAGGCATGGTTCAGGCATGGCCCCTCGAGCAGCTTCTCAAAGTGGTTTAGAGTACCCTCCGTGGGCTTCTGACCCCTTTTGTGGTCGGCGGCGACTATGAGCAAGCCCTTGTGCCGCTGCTTGTTCTACTTTTTTATGGGATGGTTGGAGGCACCCTCCTTGGCATCCTCATCCCGCTTTGCCTTGCCTTTGAGGCGGTCAAAGATCGCTCCGACCGCTTCCTCGCCTAAGGCGTGGCTGGTGGTGATGTCAAGGAGTTCCTTGGTGGTTTGTGGAACCTTACATCCTAGCTTGTGAACTAGAGACTCACAGGTGGTCCTGGACAGGAAAGCTCCTATAACATCGACGTTGGCGATGTTAGGCAGCTCATTGCATTGTCGGGAGAAGCGCCGGATGTACCCACAAAGGGTCTCTCTGGCCTTCTGCCGGTAGTTCTTGAGATCTGATGGGTTCCCAGGATGCTTGTACATGCCCTAGAAGTTCCCCATGAATATCTCTTTTAGGTCCACCCAACTTTGGATTCTGTTGGGCGAAAGGTGTTCCAACCATGTCCGTGCCGAGTCAGCCAGGAACACCATAGTCTGAGGTTTGTTTCCCCAGAGTATTTCGGGATGTTGGTTGGTGATCGGTACCTTGGCGGGAAGGTGGCATTGAGGATGTGTCACCTAAAGGCCTAAGGTCCCAGTAGGTCGGGGCTCAAGCTTCGGTCCTCGCCGCTGTCGTAGCGTCCGCCACATCGTGGGTGGTAGCCACGGCTGGCCCCCTCCCCCACATCACCGTGGGTACGCCTATGGGCGTCGAGGGTTCGCACGCGTCACGGTTGCGGCCGAGGCGCTCATTCATCGGAACCATGATGTGTGGCCTACCACTTTGTGGTGCCTAGTGGACTGATGCGTCCTTGTCAGGTTGCTCTAAGGGCGTGCGTTGGTTGATGTCGAGCTCACGTCATCGAGACAGCGAGCTCTTGGCTTGCTGTGCCGCTGCGTGCTCGAGCAGCATGTGAATCTCGTGATGGGCCCGACGCTCATTGGGCGTCGTGGCCCCTAAAAGCCCACAGAGCAAGGCCACTGTAGCAGTGATGTTCTGGCTCGCCCGGGCGAAGTGTGGGAGGGCTTCATCGTCCTCGATGATCCTCCAGTTCATGTCACGGGCCATGGCGCGTGCGCGCCCACCGTCTCCGTGGCACCCGATCCCATGATCGAGCTCCGTGTGTTCCTGCTCGAGCTGGAGTCATGCCTCCTTGAGCTCTCGGTGTCAGGCCTTGAGCAACTCCACCCGCAGGCAGGGTGGGGACCCTACATCACCCTCGACCTCATCGTCGAGGTCGTTCATCAGGGTAACCTCCTCTTCATGGATGCTTTTCGACGTGTCCTTCGGAGGTACCTGCCATGAAGCATTCATGAGAGGGGTGATGGCTTCCCTTGCTAGAGTCAGAGCCGAAAGGTGACTCTGACTCCTCTGCAAGGAGGTCATGGAAAGACTCTATGACATATTCGGTCACCCCCATGAACTCATCATTTGCAGGGGATGGAGGCATGTGTGACGCCATAATGTGGCCAATAGTCTCTACAGCATTGCAGAGACTGAATAGGAGCACTATCGGAGCACTCCGGATGAGGTATTTTGGGGGGAGGGGCTCTCCCTCGGCGAGCCATGCCATGACATTGGCGAACGAGAAGGTGAGGTGGCGTAGGTCCTCCCATGACGGTCGGGGTCCCAAGAAGGAGCTGAGCTGATGCTCTAGCCTTCCGTAGTCGAAGCCAATGAGCTGGTTGCTCCCGGGGGTGTGGGCCTCGGGTGCGTGCAACCGTAGCTCCTCAAGCGCCTCGGCGATTGCGTCGAGGCCGGCGGAGTGGAGAGGCTGAATGATGATGAAGTCCAGGTCCTCGAAGCGCACGTGTGCGCCCGGGACCCAGGTGATGTTGTGACTAGCCATCCGAGGCCTGGTGTTGATGTTGAGACGCGCAAAAGGCCCCTACCTAGTGCACCAACTGTCGGTGTTTTGAGTAAACACCAACGAGTAAATTTGTATTATTGCGCGTCTGGCTTGGATGGTGTGCTAAGAGGACACGAGGTTTATACTGGATCGGACAGAATGTCCCTACATCCAGTTCGTTGCTGCTGCTCGTGTTACTAGCACTGAAAAGTTCATAGTAGGGGTTATAAATAGAAGAGAGAGGGATAGGTCCCAAGTCTCTGATGGAAAGAACGAATTGGTGCCCAGAGCTTTGTCGCTGCTCGGCTGTGTGTTCGAGGTTAGATGCTAGTGGTTCTGATATGATCTGATGTGGTACGACGAGTTCTTGTGCGATGCGATGCCCCTTAATGGGACGCCCTGCTTTCCCTTTTATAGGCCAAGAGAAAGCACGGGTTACAACGGAAGAAAAGAGAAGAACGAGAGGGAAAGGAAGTCCTTTAGGGTCATTGGGCCTTTCTTTTCCTTTGTGTGGGGCCCGCTGACATGGCCGGTGGTGACAAGGACAACCCCACGTCGGGCGCCTATCCGCCTGATGATGCCATGCCCTGGCGTTGTCAGCGGGTCGTGACGTCCCATCCCACCTTGGCGGGCGGCGCGGCGACCCAGCGTGCTGATCAGTGACCATACAGGGAGTAGGCAACACAGTGACCATGCGTCCGTCACTGTGGGCGATGTGAGTCCCCTAGAATGACATGTCATAGGGACGGGTCGTGTTGAGACGTGACCGCTCCCTGCACGATGCCAGAAGTTTGACCTTGGGTTGTACTTTCTGGCCCGTGGTGGTTGGCGGCGATGTGAGCTTCTGTTAGAAGCCATGCCCGAGGGATCGGGTGAGGTAGAGATAGCCCTCAGACATCGGGCGAGGCGGAGCCAGCTCTCAGACGTTGAGCGAGGCAGAGCCAGCCTACAGACGTCGGGCGAGGCGGAGCCAGCCCTCAGACATCGGGCGAGGTGGAACCAGCCCTTAGACGTGGGGCGAGACGGAGCCCGCCCTCGGGGGTCGGGCGAGGCGAAGCCCGCTCTTAGACGTCGGGCGAGGCGGAGCCCGCCCTTAGAGGTCGGGCGAGGCGGAGCCCGCAGCCTTGGTATCGGTTGGAGCCGTAGTCGCACACTTGACTGCCTGGATGGATTAACGTATAATGACCATTAGCCCCTCCTCTTAGGGTACCCTAGTATTGGTCCCCAACAATACACTTGAAACGTGCATGTATAGCCCATTGCAACATATGCAACATTCCGATCTACTTTTGCAATATCCTTATGAAACAACTACAATATACCTCTAAAACATCTGAAACATTTGAAATGTACTCTTGCAACATGCATCGTATCTCGATGCGGCCTCCTTCGTCGTCTGCACCGGGGGCGCCGCAGCCGTAGCAGGAGGCAAGGCCGGAGGGCTTCCGTGCCCGGGCCCGACGCTTCTCCTTGCACAGCGGCCTCAGTGGCTAGCTAGCAGCTGAGGGAGCGGTCACCACATGTGGGCGCACGACGGTGCCCGCGTTGTCAGGCTAAGCGGGTCGCAGAGCAGAAGAAATAGCAGGAAGCAGCGGGGCGGCGCGGTGGAGCAGCGCGGAGTGACAGGCGACGGCAGAGTGGGCCGTAGAGCAGGAGCAGCGGGGCGACCGACGGAGCATGAGCAGGCGGGGTGACTGTCGACACGTGAAGCACAGCAGGACATGTCTCTCGTCTCCTTCTCCTTTCCTTATCCAACTGGTGCAACGGAAGATGCGGACGTGGATACCATAATTAAAAAACGAGCGGATGCTAAGCAGAGATCTATTGGGCTGGTATATAGGCCCCTGAATGGGCGTCCAAACGGACGGACACCTTGCACGTAGCATTTCCGTACACGGAAGGCTTAATCGAGTGTCTTGGAGTTGCCCTAGCATTACTCTTCCGTTACATCTGATGTTTTACACGGAGGAACTGAACCTCATTAAAAAAACATCGTCTCTTTAGCTGGCTTGCGTATTTTTTTCAGTGTTTATACTTTTGTGTTCTTTGATTAGTAGATCCTTTTGAATCTAGATTTAACCGTGTGAGGAACCTTTGGCGCTTGTGATTGAGAATTGTCATACGGCGTGTTCGCTGGTTGGTTTCTAGGCTGGTTGGTACTGATTTATTATAAGAGAAAAATACTGTTGGCTAATTGAATAAACCTGGCTAAAACCAACCAGCGAACTGATAAGCTAGATACCGCTGTGAAGAGGCTCTTTGCGTCCTCTGAACGACCGTTTTAATGCTAGAATTGGGTTGAGTCATCTGTTTGTAAACTTCGATTGATTTTTTCATGGTGTTAAGTTGTAAAATGTGATATGATCCCTATTCTTTTTCAGGAAGCCGGATGTTTCTATTTATCTTTAAAAAAAACAATCCATGCCAATCTTGGTAGCTCTAGTAATTGTTCCATCTTCGAGAGACTGTCCGTACTCGCAAGCTGCAGAGCCCGGAACATTTTGCATTATCTAGAAAATTCATTCCATTCTCCTGCACCCAGACACAGCAAGAAGTCGAAAACCATGGTGCAAGACAGCAAGTGTTCAGATAATGTCAGTTCTTGTCGCATGTCACCATCCCGTAGAAGCCTAAGAGCAGTCCACATGACGAACTCTCAATGGCAAATGTAACATGAAAACATTTGCACTGTCCATGATGATTGTTCATATTCCCTGCACTGTGGCCCAAATAAACTGTTGACCGAATTGACAGTGCTTCTCCCACTGCTGCAGTGCTGCTTGAGCAGTCTACAATTCCTTCAGCATCCCACATTGTAAGGCCCACTTCAATCTCCCAGCCTAAGAGCATTTTGTGGTTGGTGACTATTTCCTAACAGTTTCGATTGTGATGCACCAAACGGTCTAGATAACCAAATGGTGTACTAGCCAATCGCAAAGCACTGAGCATCAGTACCATCACCGCTTACAAATCCATTATCTGAAAAATTATTATACGAGCTAATATCTACTATGCAGAGTTTTAAGAACTTCAGAACAGACTGCACAACTAGCCATCTGTTGTCAGATCCCATGAAACTGATCATCAAGTTGTTAGTATAACACTTCAAGTCTTCACCCATCTTCTATCTTGTATCAGAAACAGCCATGGGCAGTGGGTTCGGACTGACATAGGCGAGTTCAACTTTCTGGGGTAGAAGGTGGTACCGGATGGACATCTCCTCGAATATTTTCTTCAACTCCATAACGAGCTCAGACCTCCTGATGTTCTTCTCCCGGATATTTTGAAAGTTCATGGTGTGCTGGACACACAGAGACATGTTGATCTTGTTCACATCCAAGATGTCCTTCAGGTTTACTGTGTGGACAGGGTGCCAATGTGTTGGTTTGCTCTCCAAGTACCTGAGAGTAAAAGGAACCAATGACAATTGATAATGTGAATTCTTCATAAACATGTGATTATACTAAGGTAACCTATTCGTTGCTGGTGTCATCTGCAGCTTCGGCTACCTCACATCGTTGTAATGTTATTCAGTCTCCCTCTCCCTCTCCCTCTCCCTCTCCTTCTCCAATTTCCTCTTTTGTGGACAAATTTGAATTGTATTCTCTCTCCCCCACTCCCCTCTTTGTAAAAATTCTACAAGGGTTTCCTTGCCCCCTGTAATCTTATTCCTTTTTTAATAAATAAAGTACAAGCTGCCTAAACTGGCTGACATAGTTTCTTTCAATAAATTTACAAATCTGAAGTTAAATATGAATTCAGGTCAAGTTTGAGAATTACCCTTTAATTTTGGACCTCAAAGCTCCAATGCTCTCAACTGAAGTTGAAACATCAATTGCAAAATCAATCGTGTCATACATGTTAGGGCTTCGGTAAAAGTTGCTGATTGGCTTTGTGGACAACACAGAATTCGGATAATATATCTTTTCGTTGTCATTCTTCAACAAAACAGTGGTTAATATATTCATTTCCTCGACAGTCATCTATCATCAGAGTACATTCATGTCAGCAACAGAACATGGGAAATCAATGGAAACAGGTACCAGAAAGGGTGATCTAGAAGTTACCTGTGTTCCGTCGATAACACAGCGGTCACCAACATCAAATGGATGCATGATGAATACAAATATAAGGGCCTCAAATACAGTCTTGCATGCATTCCCAAATATGAATACCACAACCAGAAGCTGGGACGAGATGACAACAAGGATCTTGGTTGTCGCGATGCCCATCAACAGTAGCGTAACAATGATGATTATAATGATGACTATAACACTGATGAGGTTGTGAAGTTGCATAACTGCGGTCTTTGTGTCATTCAGAGAATGTGCTAGTGATTTGCGATCGAGGTATGCTTTCACCTGGTAGTAAAACAAGATCAGGAAAGCAAACAGACGTCTTCCAATACAAGCCAAATGATTTCCAATGACTACATCAAAATTTACAAAACAAAACATATATTGCTAAATTTTCATTAGCATGTATCGTGTATTGTTACCTGTTTCAAGGAATCAAATGATTTGCAAGAACTAGAAAATGGAATGACTTCTAAATGCAGAAGTAAAAAAGGCAGATGACAATTACGCAGAAATCATATAATCCTCAAAATATGCATAACAAGGCTCAATACCCACAGTTACGACTGCATCGGCACACCAAATTAAAATTCAAGACACGAGACATGGGCCAACCAATAATATGTTCCTATGAATTCTGAAACAGAAGGAAAACAGAGATAGTAAATGCATTCATTTTTTTTTTCCATTACCACCCAATTCTTTAGAGCAGACTTTTTTATCTTTCCGGTCTCTGATGCTCCCTCAAACATTGGAATCACCAGGTCCACCTCCTCCTTGGTGAAAAATTTCAGCAGATCCACCTCTTCAATGTGCCTATGTCAAAATTGAAAAGAATTGAGCATGTTAAGCCATGCATATGTAGACAAGAAATGGCTACTGGAAAGTTAAAGTCGTCCTCACTTATAGCCGGGCCTTGCGACATTCTTGAATATGGCATATGCCGCGACCTTGGCCTCCCATTCACTATTTATCTCTTTATCCTTCTGTTCCATGCCATCTACATCATCAAAGCTCTCGATAGTATTAGAAATGGTTGACAGCCTAGAGCTTCGGATTGCTGTGATGAGCCCTCTCATCGTCCATGCTGAGACCTTCTCCTGACTCATCATCCTGAGCTTGACAACATCGATCACCTCCGGCACGCCTTTCTCCTGCTTGTCCTTGGCCCTGCTGATGCTGACCCGCCCAAGGCCACTACCCTCCCGCCCCACATTCTCCGCCAGCTCCATCAACGGCGGGCCCGACAGCGTCTGCAGCACGTACTGATGGAACACGCTCTCTTGGATCCGATCGAAGAAGGTCTTCCGGTGGAACGTGGACGCCACCACCTTCATGAGGAAGGTCTTGACGAGCCAAATGACGGAGCCGATGAGCATGGAGGCGAGGGACCTGGAGACGTAGTTGAGGATCCTGGCGGTCTTATGGGAGCGGCCGACGTCGCTGTCGAAGAGCTGGGACCAGGCGATGAGCACGAGCGCGAACCAGAGGCAGACCTGGAAGCTCTTCTTGAGCCCGAAGACGAAGTAGAGCACCTTGGTGCGCAGCAGGAAGTTGCGCTCGACGACGAAGACGAGCAGCCTGACGAGCCACTGGCTGAGGAGGTGGCCGGAGAAGACGGCGATGACCAAGACGCACCACTTCCAGATCTCCGGCCCCCACAGGACGCGGCCCTGCAGGGGCGGCACGACGAGGCTGACGACGAGCAGGCCGAGGAAGAGGACGAGCACGCAGAGCTCGAGGCCGAGGCGGGCCCGGCGGCGGCAGCGCGCCGCGGACGCTGGCGCGCGGGAGCCTTCCTTGTTGCGGAAGAGGTCCTCGTCGTCGTCGGCCTCGGCGGGGGTGTGCGGGGTGGAGACGCCCGCGGCGGAGCGATGGGTCGGGGTGGCGGTCAGCGAGGCGGCGGCGGCGGCGGGGTGGACCGGGCAGGGGTCGGCGGAGTCCGGGTGCGTCGGGGTGGGCGGCTCGACGAAGCGCGACTTGGGCTTGGCGATGGAGGAGCGGCGGCGGAGGAGCGCCGCGGGGGGCAGCGGCGGGCGCGAGGGACTGGAGGTCGGATGCTTGTCGGGGTTCTGCGAGAGTTTGGATGTCTGTGTCTCCGCCGGCGGTGGGTTCGGCTGCTGGTTATTGCTCGGGTGCGGCGGCGTTGGCGGCGGCGGGTGGTCGGGCGGGATGAGGAGGACGTGGTCCGCATTATTGGGCGGCGCGGCCGCCTTGGCCGTGGACGGGTCCATAGCACGTACGCCCCCGCGCGCGGCGGCGGGCCTGGTAACCTGGGTTCGGGGTCGTCTGACGGCGGCGGCTGAGCGGCAAGCGGGGAAGTGCGGCGGAACTGCGACCGGGACGGGTGTGACCGATTATTTGTGACGGGGTAGTGCGGCCGTGTGACGGCGTCGTGCGGCCGTGCAGGTGCACAGGTGCCGACGTACCGGGACGGGGCGGTGACCGTTTTTCGAAGTTTGAGCGAGAGAGAAAGCCCAGGGCGCAGGCCCACGCAGGTTGTACGACCAAGCGACCAGGCTGTAAAAGCCGAAAGGACTGGAGGACGATAAGGGGGGCCTCGTCTCGTGATCACACGCAGGCCAGCTCTCGTCCGGCGGACCGGCACGCGTCCCGGTCGTCGGTCGTGAATTTTTTTTATTTTTAACACTTTTTTAAAACTAATTTTAAATCACTGTTTATTTTTTTATTTTCAAAACTAATATTTTTTGTCGCGCCTATTGCCATAGCGCGGCGAAACGCCTGTGTCGCGCCATACATGGTGGCGCGGTGGGAGGATGACGTGGCGAAGACCGGGGGCGCTGACCGGTGACGTGGCAGGGCCTGCCGCGCCACAGATCAGGGCGCGGCAGAGCTAGGTACGCCCACCCGCTTCTGCCGGCTGCCGCGTCTGCATGTACGGCGAGCTCAGAACCTAACATGAAAAGCGATCGGTGCCAGTTAAGTCCCAAACAGTGGGTGTACGGTGCGCTAGACATGTCCAGTGCCAGTAGTAGTACCCACACTTTCTGTCTCTGACTTAGCTCGCGTGCTCTCTCTCCTCTCGTTGTCGTTATGGATGGATGATCTGACGTTAAATAATGGAAACAGCACGGATGTCACCTCCAGACTGCCTGGCTAATCTAATCCCCTAGCAAAAGCATCACATGATGACAGGAGTAGTTAGCATCGCACTAGCTCTGCACTACATCTACACTAGTACGTCTACCACTAGTAACCTAACCTATTTTTTATTTGGTAATACACCAATTTATCCTCAAAATTAGTTCAATTGTTGTAAATTTATTTGGTGTCTATGTTTTTAATACATATTTCCAACTATTAGCATGGTATTTGAACTTTTTCTATTGGAACTTCTTTGTCAAATTTAAGACTTATTTTGTTATTTTGTACTTAAATTCCGAGTTGCAGGGCAAATTTAACGAGTGTTCACTGAATTACTAAATTACTAAATGGATTTTACCGAATCATATATGGAAATTTTAGCGCGGCATACCCCATGAAAAAATCATAGATCCGCCGCTGGGAACAAAGGGTGGTCTGGTGGCGAATTTGGTGGTCATCCAGTGCTGACCCACCTTGATCGCAAACACAGCTAAGTAGTGGCAACAAAAAGAAGTGCAACTTTAGATAGCTGAAAAGTGTTGCAATGAGTGGCAAAAATTCGGTGGTCATCAGGCGGATCCAGCATGGGGGCCGAACCCCACTACCCCCACGCAGACAATGCAGAACCCCCGACCCCCACCGGCTGACTCTGGATCAGCCACTAATCTGTACATTCATATTAGTCAGTACTATTTTTTGCAATATATGAGTTCACTAAGGGAAAATGTATCTCCAACGTAAGTTTCATAATGATATCCGTTGGTGGCGTTGGGATACAGGGATATAGAGGGTGGGATAGGGAAAGAGAAATGGATGAACGGCTAGGATTAAATGAGACATAAAGAATGGATGATTAGGATATAATTTTCTATATCCCATTTCTTATCCCTATTCCTATCCCTATCCAAACGAGCCGTAGATGTAACCCATACAAAGAAAGTGAACCATAAATTCCTGCCCAAAACTTGCCTGCTGTTTGAAAATGCTCAGCTTATTGCTAGCATATGGAGGAGACAACACAGATGACTGAGGAATGTTTGAAAAACTTCCAAGAGTTTCTTCATCATGAGTTGCCATAACTCCACCCTGCAAAAGCACAAGAAGGTTTCTTACAGATACTACCACAAGGAAATATTTGCAAAAGGAAGGAACAACATGTTTCAATAGATTCAGAAAGCACATATTAAATTTGCATTTGTCTAAGATGCATGGTCATGGTTTAAGGCAAATTGAGAACGGGGTCCATGGATTGAACAGAGTGTTTTCACATTCTGTTACCAACTTGAAACTGGCAATTCTTTGTGATTAACGTTTTGAACTTGGCCCAATGTATAGGTTGACTCAAGTCCACTATGCCACAGTAAACTCATATATACATGGACCAGCATCCACAGATTCCTTGCCATTATTAAGTCGACTACTGACAACTCGACATCACATAAACTGGGAGGTAAAAGAAAACAAGATTATGGAACCTCACCGTCTTGATGAAGAACTTGTCATGCGAAGTCTTATCATCCCACGCAAGCAGGCACACTCTGACACCCTCATGCGACTTGAACTTGAGCAGCTCGCCAAGCGTAAGATCGCCACCCTTGGGCAATGGCCGCGACGGCGATGGTTCGCGCACAAGCCGCACCTTATCGTACACCGACCAGCCGACGATATATATCATGTGGTGCGCCTCTAGAATGGCGTGGCAGATGTCCTCCTAGCACGTGTTGTGCTGGAACGTCTTGCCGTTGTCGAGCTTGAGCTAGTGCGAGTGTAGATGTAGTGCTGAGCTAGTGCGATGCTAGTGGTAGACGTACTAGTGTAGACATACTAGTGTAGATGTAGTGCTGAGCTAGCACTAGCTAGTGCGATGCTAAGATAAATTGGTGTATTACTAAATAAAAAATGAGTTAAGTTACTAGTGGTAGACGTACTAGTGTAGATGTAGTGCTGAGCTAGTGCGATGCTAGCTACTTCTGTCATCATGTGATGCTTTTGCTAGGGGATTAGATTAGCTAGACAGTCTGGAGGTGACATCCGTGCTGTTTCCGTTATTTAACGTCACACCATCCATCCATAACGACAGCGAGAGGAGAGAGCACGCGAGTTAGAGTTAAAGACAGAAAGTGTGGGTACTACTACTGGCACTGGACAGGTCTGACACACCGTGCACTCACTGTTTAAGACTTAACTGGCACCGGTCGCTTTTCATGTCAGGTCCTAAGCTCGCCGTACATGTAGGTGCGGTAGCCGGCAGAAGCGGGCGGGCGTACCTGGCTCTGCCGCGTCACCGATCTTGGTGCGGCTCTGCCGTGCCCTGATCTGTGGCGTGGCAGGCTCTGCCACGTCACCGGTCAGCGCTCTCGGTCTTCGCACGTCATACTCTCGTCACGCCACCATGCATGGCGCGGCACAGACGTTTCGTCACGCCATGACAATAGGCGTGGTCAAGAGTGTTAGTTTTGAAAATAAAAAATAAGTAGTGTTAAATTTAAAATTAGTTCAAAAAAAGTGTTAAAAAATCTCAGTCGTGGCGTTTGTCGCCTCGCAGCCTAGGGCCGGGTTTCACGCTCTGACTTTCGGCGGGTGGAAATGGGAAGCAAAATCAGGGATCGCTCACATCGCGCACCAGGCACCATTGTGGTCAGTGGAGTGGGTGGCCCTAGTCATTTGCAGGCCAGATCAAATGTCTCCTGAGTGGCTCTAACAGTAACTGGTACAACTACTACAGCCCAGCTGAGCTCCTCGCCACCACATCCAATTTTAAAGTGCCGTTGTCTGAGGCAACTTTGCGTTTTGGGCCTCGTTTAGATTATAAGTTTTTTCATTCTCTCTCTATCACATCAAATCTTTGAACACATGTATGGAGTATTAAATGTAGATAAAAAATAACTAATTACACAGTTTGATTATAAATTACGAGACGAATCTTTTGAGCCTAGTTAGGCCATGATTGAACAATAATTGTCAAATACAAACGAAAGTGTTACAGTGTCAAATACTGATTCCTAACCCCAATCTAAACAAGGCCTTGTTTTCAAGACTTCAAGTTATTAGTAATCATACGTACTTATTTAAAAAAAACTAGCAATAATAATTAGACTAAGAGGGTGTTTAGATGAGTTATACATTCTCTCAAAATAATACAGTAAAGCACTTAGGCCCCATTTGTCACACCTCCTTCACTAGTAAAGCTGTTTTTTAGGGTTTTAGCTTTACAAACAGCTTTCTCAGTGAAGCTAAAGCTGTTTTGGTAAATTATTTGACAAAATAGCTTTGCATATAGATTTTTGTTAAAACATGCTCTCACATAATGCCTACAAGTGTGAGGTGAACATGTGAAAAACTACTATTTTTCATCTTTATCCTCCCACATCCCCATGTGAGAGCACGATTTAAGAAGCTTCCTGGACAAAGCTGTTTTCAAAAGACCTATTTGGCAAAAAAAAAAAATTTTGCTCACAACAGCTCATTAAATTGTTGGTGAAATTGTGCTAGACACGGCCTTAAAGCACTCCCATCCAAGAAAATACTAGTTTGTTTCCATATTCAATAATTAAGGTACCAACTAAGCAAAATAGTGACGTGATATTGTAACTAATGAACAAGAGAGAAGGAAATGCTTTGTTAGACAAGAAATAATGTCCACGCGAGAACCAGGATATGAAAAGATATGATAGGTAGATGATACGACATAGATGATATGTGATTGGATAAATTTTATTTTGAAGAAACCGTCCATTCAGAATATTATTTCGATTTGCAATATCTTCGTGGCTTGGAAAGTATAGAAACTATCTCATAGTCTTTGGGTTAAGACCGCCTGTCGGTGTTTCGTACAAGCACCGGCAAGTAAATTTATAGTAATGCGCGTTAGGCTCGGATGGTGCGCTAAAGGACACAAGATTTATACTGGTTCAGCCGGAACGTCCCTACGTCCAGTTTGCTGCTGCTTGTGTTATTAGCACCGTGAACGGTCTGTAGTAAGGGGTACAAACTATCGAGAGATGGACTGGTCCTAAGTCTCTCTTGGAAGGATTGAAAGGTGGTCAAGAGCTTCGTAGCCGCTTGAATGTGTGTATGAGTGCGTTCTATTGTTCGGTCCTCTTTTTTCCCGTCCCCCTTGATGGAGGAAGCGCATCCCCTTTTATAGATGAAGGGGTTGGCTTTACAAGGGTGAGAGCTCTAGGATGCGTACTCTACTTAGTCTTGTGGCTCACGTCTACCTGGTCAGGTCCTCCATTCTGATGAGTGCGAAGGAAGATAAGTGCTTACAATATTGTCGATGTCTCTGTAGGATGTCAGGTTAGTCACAGAATGTTGCCCTGCGCAGGGTATGGGCTGTAGTACAGTAGTTTTGACTTATGAGCCTCCTCCAGCCTTGCTCCGCACGCCTTCTGGTTTCCATGATTCCTTGTTGGGAGAATTCGGGGTCGGGGTCCGGTGTAGCGCCGTGGCCAAGGCCTTCTGACTGGGAGGACCTGAGGGGTCGGGAAGTGGGCGCCGCTCCCTCGGGTCCACAGCGTGGTGACGGAATATCCGTCGTTCATGGAGATAGCAAATCCTTTCCTGGAGCGTAGCGGTTGTCGTATATCTTCGTTGGGTTCCGTGTCCCAAAGCTGAAGGCGGCGCCTACAACTCTACAGGGTGAGGTGCACGCACCTGTAATACCTTTTGGGCTCTGCGGCGCCTGGAAGGGTCTAAAGCATCAGTCCTGTCATTCCCTGGTAGTCCTTTTCCTGCCAAGGCGCAGGGTATGGTCGTTGGAGCCATGGTTGACCCGAACGTCTTGTCTCGTCATGTACCCATCATTATGAGGGATAGATATCGATCAGGGCGAGGCTCGTTCTAGGCCGTCGGGTGAGACGGAGACCAATCCCTATCTCTTGGGCGAGACTAAACCCCATCCCTCCGGGATCGGGCGAGGCGGAATCCATCCCTTAGCCTTCGGGCGAGACCGAGCCCGCCCTATAGGCGTCGGGCGAGATGGAGATTAGCCTTGAGCCTTTGGGCGAGGCAGGGTTATCCCACAAAGGCATCGGGTGAGGCTGACCCCGCCCCTTCGGGATCGGGCGAGACGGAATTCATCCCTCAGCCCTCGGGCGAGACCGAGCCCGCCCTTAAGGCGTCGGGCGAGACAGAGTTTATCCCTCGGCCCTCGGGCGAGACCGAGCCTGCCCTAAAGGCGTCGGGCAAGACGGAGTTTATCCCTCAGCCCTCGGGCAAGACCGAGCCCATCCCAAAGGTGTCGGGCAAGGTGGAACCGAACTCCTATCGCTCGAACAAGGGATGACATGGCGCCCTTATGCGTCTAGAAGTTTTTCACGTTCGGTGGTTATCGGTTCCACCTTCTAGGGTACCCTGGTATTAGGTCCCCGACAGTAGCCCCCGAGACTCTAGGTGATTCGAGTAGAACCGCCTGGAGGGTATTTTTGATTTCGTCGAAGCTAATTTGCTAGAGGGTGCGCGCGAGCGCACCCGATGGGTGTAGCCCCCGAGCCCCCGGGTGACTCGAGTAGAGTCGCCCGGGGGGTTGTATCGGCCCCTTCGCGGGTAAGGCTGAAGGACTTAGTTTTTTATCAACTGGATGTTTTTCCGAGTGGGTCGTGGCGTCCCATTCGCTGGGAACTGATTCGGGGCTGTCCTAACTGGTGCTTCTGCCCTTGATTGCGGATCATTCGTGGATTCCTTCTTAGTTGGGCCGGCCGGCGAGTTTCTGGGCCCTAGGTGGGCCAAAGAAAAAAGAACCGGCCTTTGTGGCTTGCGTTTCCCTAGTGGGTAGAGAGTCTGGATTCGCTTGGGGAAGGCGAACCGTCCGTCGAGATTTTTGGGGTGAGAGGATAGGGACTACGGGTGTGTGTCCCGCGACATGACGCGGTGGCGTGCGTGGCAGGCCCGGAGATCGAGGCGGATGGTTGCCCTTCTCGCGTCCGTCGCCCCTTATAAAACCGCGGGGTTCACCCCCAGGGTTCCGTATTTCGCTCCCCTTCCTTTGCGCTCTAAAACATCCGTCGCCAATCTTTCCAGCTTCTCACGCCCGCATCGCCACCGTCGACCGGCCTGCGTTCGTGTTCCAGCCACCGTCAAGCTCACGCCTGCCCTTCCCCCTACTACTTTAATGGAGTTGTGGGGCAGATCAAGCATCACCTCCCGGCGTCTGGAGGGCCTCGTCCGCCGTGGCCTTCTCCGCCCACTGTCTGCCATCTAGGAGTGGTTGCTTCCTGGCGACGAGGGTGAGCCGGTGCCACCTGAAGGGTATGTCGTCTCTTTTGCCATCTTCCATGAGCAGGGATTCGGGGTACCTGCGCATAGATTCCTCCGGGGGCTATTAGATTACTATGAGGTAGAGCTGTAGCATCTGACTCCCAATGGGATTCAGCATATGGCAGCATTTGTTGCCCTGTGCGAGGGTTTCCTGGGGATCGATCCCCATTTTGATCTGTGGCGGTATTTCTTTAGCATTAGTCTGTCGAAGAGGAAGATTGGGGGGAAAGAAGTGAACGCGCTGATGGGATGTGCCAGTATTCATCTGCGCCATACCCGGTCGAAGGGTTACCCATACATGCGTCTGGCGACATCCAATAAGGGATGGCACTCGCAGTGGTTTTATGTTAGAGATGATGCGAGTGCCACCCTACCGAAGTATACTGGGCGTCTTATTGTGGAAACTCCTGAGTTGTGGGGCTGGGGCGTCCAGTCCAAAGACAAGAAACACATCACCGACCTTCTTTCCACCCTCTAAGCTCTGAAGGGCCGAGGTGTAAAGGGGACAGGGATCATCGGTGCCTACCATGCTAGGAGGGTGGCACCCCTGATGGCGCATGTGCTTCCCCTGCATCGGATGATGCCTGGGATATCGTATGAGGGGACGGTGCTTGTTGATGAGGCGCTCCCTTACTCGGAAGTGGCACAGCGCATCAAGGAGGCGATAGAGCCGACGAAGGATTCTGCGGGCAGAGTCCTTGACATTGTGTATCCGATGCCCGGACACCCCCCAATGCGGCCGGAGCCTGGGTTCTTTGAATTCGTAAGCCCTCCTCTCCCATGCTCTTTTCTTTTTTCTTTTTTCTTTTTTCTTTTTTCTCTTAACACTTGCTTTATGACGTTGGGACCAGCCAAGGGTGCTGGTCTTTAAGGACAGCCCGGTTCCACTGCCGAAGGACAAGGTCGTGGCGGCGGTGAATCGACTCGCGGCCGAGCGGGACAAGAAAGCAAGGGAAGAGATGAAAAAGGCGAAACGACTGAAGCAGGAGGCACGGGATCGGGGAGAGGACGTGAGCAATGAGGATGACGACGATGACGATGATGATGATGATGACGACGAGGTAGCCGTCGACGTGGATTGGGGTGTCCTGGAGGACGAGGACACGCTGACGAGTGGCCACCCATCCGTGCAGGGGCCCTTCCCTTTCCACGCGGAGGGAAGTAGATCGATGAGGTCAGTGGAGGCCGGCGAGTCCACCACTTCACACGGCGTGCTGGCCGAGGACTGGTGGATAGGGGAGGGCGGGCCTGCCGCTGCCATCCCCGAGGTGACGATGGAGGGGAGCAGCTCCAGTGCTACGCCCCGTGAGACGATGGAGGGGGATGGCTCCGGTGTCGCGCCCGACGAGACGATGGAGGGGAGCGACTCCGGCGCCGCGCCCGATGAGATGAACCCCCCTGCCCCATAGCAGGGGGCAGGCATGAAACGGTCCTGCCCGGACGAGTCAGGGCAGGGATCTGGGGATCTGTCCCCAAAACGCTTCCACCGGCCGAGGACGTCAACGTAAGCTCTTTGACTCCTCTGTTTTCATCCTTTTTCCATTTTTATTTTCACTTAACAGTTATTTCCTTTGTGTAGGTTCTTGCGGACGGGTCACCCCTTGGGGCTGGCGCCCAAGAAGAGTCTCGCCCTTCAAGTGGAATAGATGGCATCGCCTGGAGTCACCCCTGTTTCGAGCAGGAGTGGTGCCGATGTCGGGGCCGCGTTGGCCGAACCGACGGCGTCCATGGTGGCTCCCACGCTCGCGGAGGTTACTGAGCGAGCGGTCTCTTCCGTGGCGGGCGTGGAACAGCCGGCCGAGGACCGCATACCGCCGGTGAAGGTGATCGTGACTGCGCCAAGCCAGGATCAGCCGGGCGCGATCGTGGTGGCACCCGAGGGCGTGGTGCAATCCGCGCCGCCAGGCACCCAGACGGAGGAGGGTCCAACCGGAGGGTCATCGAGTGCGGCAGTGGTGCCGCACAGGGTCAGGAGGGAGCCGCCACCGGCCCCTTTGTCGGGAGGAAGCCGCTCCCCTGCGCGGGGGGAGCCGCCGCTCCAATGGATGGCCACTCAGGACCCGACGTCGGCTCTTTTCTCGCTCGATGATCATTCCGAGAGTATGGAGCGGGAGGGTCTTGACATCGAGATCTCGACCATGCTGAACGCCCTGGACCAGGCCAGAGGAGCCCTCCGTGAGATCATTATCCCTACCACTCAGGTATTTTCTGGGCTTTCTTCTTTCTTCATATGTTTTTTGTGTTTTCGCATTTCTGATATCAATCTTCTTCCTCCTCAGGTTCTTGTTGCTCGTAGCCAGAATAAATCCCAATTCCTCCGTGAGCAGAAGGCGGAGTGGGATCGCCTCTCCGAGGAGGCCCGGCTGCGAGCAAACATGGCCGCCCAGCTTGCTACCGTCCAGGAGCGGGAGGCCTAGGCGTGTCAGGATGCGGAGGAGGCGCACGGGATGTTCGAGGATTTGTCGGTGAGGTCTAAGCTGGATGGAGAGGAGATTGCCTGACTCCAAAAAGAGCGAGATGAGCTGCTACAGAGGAATGCCGCGGCCAATGAGAAGGCCGGTGAAGTCCTGAAGGAGCTGGAGATGGAGCGTGACCTCCGGCAGAAGGCCAAGAGTAGGGCCGCGGCCCTCCAGCAGAAGGTGGACGAGGACGTCGAGGTGGTCCGCTCTCTCCGGGCGGAGCTTGGTGACGCGGTGAAAGGAAGGTTGAGTGCTGAGAACGTCTCCACCAAGCTGGAGAAAGAGGCTGCCTATACGCGAAGGGCCCTTCAGGTTGAGAGCAATGAGCATGATCTTTTACAAGCTGTGGTCGGGGTGGTCCTTAACGCCCTGAATGTGACGGAGCCGGTGGAGACTAGCCTACTTGCGGCTCGTGTCGGAGGTATCACGGCTCGGGTGGGCCAACTTGAGGAGAGTGCCTTTCACGCCAGGATTACCTAGGCCTTCACCATCGCCCACGCCCATTACGAGAAGGAAATAAACCTGAATGCGCCAACTGTCGGTGTTTCGTACAAGCACCGGCAAGTAAATTTATAGTAATGCGCGTTAGGCTCGGATGGTGCGCTAAAGGACACAAGATTTATACTGGTTCGGGCGGAACGTCCCTACGTCCAGTTTGTTGCTGCTTGTGTTATTAGCACCGTGAATGGTTTGTAGTAAGGGGTACAAACTATCGAGAGAGGGACTGGTCCCAAGTCTCTCTTGGAAGGATTGAAAGGTGGTCAAGAGCTTCGTAGCCGCTTGAATGTGTGTATGAGTGCGTTCTATTGTTCGGTCCTCTTTTTTCCCGTCCCCCTTGATGGAGGAAGCGCATCCCCTTTTATAGATGAAGGGGTTGGCTTTACAAGGGTGAGAGCTCCAGGATGCGTACTCTACTTAGTCTTGTGGCTCACGTCTACCTGGTCAGGTCCTCCATTCTGATGAGTGCGAAGGAAGATAAGTGCTTACAATGTTGTCGATGTCTCTGTAGGATGTCAGGTTAGTCACAGAATGTTGCCCTGCGTAGGGTATGGGTTGTAGTACAGTGGTTTTGACTTATGAGCCTCCTCCAGCCTTGCTCTGCACGCCTTCTGGTTCCCATGATTCCTTGTTGGGAGAATTTGGGGTCGGGGTCCGGTGTAGCGCCGTGGCCAAGGCCTTCTGACTGGGAGGACCTGAGGGGTCGGGAAGCGGGCGCCGCTCCCTCGGGTCCACAGCGTGGTGATGGAATATCCGTCGTTCGTGGAGATAGCAAATCCTTTCCTGGAGCATAGCGGTTGTCGTATATCTTCGTTGGGTTCCGTGTCCCAGAGCTGAAGGCGGCTCCTACAACTCTACAGGGTGAGGTGCACGCACCTGTAATACCTTTTGGGCTCTGCGGCGCCCGAAAGGGTCTAAAGCATCAGTCCTGTCGTTCCCTGGCAGTCCTTTTCCTGTCAGGGCGCAGGGTATGGTCATTGGAGCCATGGTTGACCCGAACGTCTTGTCTCATCCTGTACCCATCATTATGAGGGATAGATATCGATCAGGGCAAGGCTCATTTTGGGCCATCGGGTGAGACGGAGACCAATCCCTATCTCTTGGGCGAGACTAAACCCCATCCCTCTGGGATCGGGCGAGGCGGAATCCATCCCTTAGCCTTCGGGCGAGACCGAGCCCACCCTATAGGCATCGGGCGAGACGCAGATTAGCCTTGAGCCTTTGGGCAAGGCAGGGTTATCCCACAAAGGCGTCGGGTGAGGCTGACCCCGCCCCTCCGGGATCGGGCGAGACGGAATTCATCCCTCAGCCCTCGGGCGAGACCGAGCCCGCCCTCAAGGCATCGGGCGAGACGGAGTTTATCCCTCGGCCCTCGGGCGAGACCGAGCCCACCCTAAAGGCATCGGGTGAGACAGAGTTTATCCCTCGGCCCTCGGGTGAGACCGAGCCCGTCCCAAAGGTGTCGAGCGAGGCGGAACCGAACTCCTATCGCTCAAACAAGGGATGACATGGTGCCCTTATGCGTCCAGAAGTTTTTCACGTTCGGTGGTTATTGGTTCCACCTTCTGGGGTATCCTGGTATTAGGTCCCTGATAGTAGCCCCCGAGACTCTAGGTGATTCGAGTAGAACCGCCTGGAGGGTGTTTTTGATTTCATCGAAGCTAATTTGCCAGAGGGTGCGCGTGAGCGCACCCGATGGGTGTAGCCCCCGAGCCCCCGGGTGACTCGAGTAGAGTCACCCGGGGGGTTGTATCGGCCCCTTCGCGGGTAAGGCTGAAGGACTTAGTTTTTTATCAACTGGATGTTTTTCCGAGTGGGTCGTGGCGTCCCGTTCACTGGGAACTTATTCGGGGCTGTCCTAACTGGTGCTTCTGCCCTTGATTGCGGGTCGTTCGTGGATTCCTTCTTAGTTGGGCCGGTCGGCAAGTTTCTGGGCCCTAGGTGGGCCAAAGAAAAAAGAACCGGCCTTTGTGGCTTGCATTTCCCCAGTGGGTAGAGAGTCTGGATTTGCTTGGGGAAGGCGAACCGTCCGCCGAGATTTTTGGGGTGAGAGGATAGGGACTGCGGGTGCGTGTCCCGCGACGTGACGTGGTGGCGCGCATGGCAGGCCTAGAGATCGAGGCGGATGGTTGCCCTTCTCGCGTCCGTCGCCCCTTATAAAACCGCGGGGTTCGCCCCTAAGGTTCCGTATTTCGCTCCCCTTCCTTTGCGCTCTGAAACATCCACCGCCAATCTTTCTAGCCTCTCGTGCCCGCATCGCCACCGTCGACCGGCCTGCGTTCATGTTTCAGTCGCCGTCAAGCTCGCGCCTGCCCTTCCCCCCTACTGCTTTAATGGAGTTGTGGGGCAGATCAAGCATCACCTCCCGGCGTCTGGAGGGCCTCGTCCGCTGTGGCCTTCTCCGCCCACTGTCCGCCGTCCAAGAGTGGTTGCTTCCTGGCAACAAGGGTGAGCCGGTGCCGCCTGAAGGGTATGTCATCTCTTTTGCCATCTTCCATGAGCGGGGATTTGGGGTACCCGTGCATAGATTCCTCCGGGGGCTATTAGATTACTATGAGGTAGAGCTACAGCATCTGACTTCCAATGGGATTCAGCATATGGCAGCGTTTGTTGCCTTGTGCGAGGGTTTCCTAGGGATCGATCCCCATTTTTATCTGTGGCGGTATTTCTTTAGCATTAGTCTGTCGAAGAGGAAGATTGGGGGGAAAGAAGTGAACGCGCCGATGGGATGTGCCAGTATTCATCTGCGCCATACCCGGTCAAAGGGTTACCCATACATGCGTCTAGCGACATCCAACAAGGGATGGCACTCGCAGTGGTTTTATGTTAGGGATGATGCGAGTGCCATCCTACCGAAGTATACTGGGCGTCTTATTGTGGAAACTCCAGAGTCGTGGGGCTGGGGCGTCCAGTCCAAAGACAAGAAACACATCACCGACCTTCTTTCCACCCTCCAAGCTCTAAAGGGCCGGGGTGTAAAGGGGACAGGGATCATCGGTGCCTACCATGCTAGGAGGGTGGCACCCCTGATGGCACGTGTGCTTCCCCTGCATCGGATGATGCCCGAGATATCGTACAAGGGGACGGTGCTTGTTGATGAGGCGCTCCCTTACTCAGAAGTGGTGCAGCGCATCAAGGAGGCGATGGAGCCGATGAAGGATTCTGTGGGCAGAGTCCTTGACATTGTGTATCCAGTGCCTGGACACCCCCCCAATGCTGCCGGAGCCTGGGTTCTTTGAATTCGTAAGCCCTCCTCTCCCATGCTCTTTTCTTTTTTCTTTTTTCTTTTTTCTCTTAACACTTGCTTTATGACGTTGGGATCAGCCGAGGGTGCTGGTCTTTAAGGACAGCCCGGTTCCACTGCCGAAGGAGAAGGTCGTGGCGGCGGCGAATTGACTCATGGCCGAGCGGGACAAGAAAGCAAGGGAAGAGATGAAAAAGGCGAAACGACTGAAGCAGGAGGCACGGGATCGGGGAGAGGACGTGAGCAGTGAGGATGACGACGATGACGATGATGATGATGACGACGATGAGGTAGCCATCGATGTGGATTGGGGCGTCCTGGAGGACGAGGACACGCTGATGAGTGGCCACCCATCCGTGCAGGGGCCCTTCCCTTTCCACGCGGAGGGAAGTAGATCGATGAGGTCAGTGGAGGCCGGCGAGTCCACCACTTCGCACGGCGTGCCGGCCGAGGACCGGTGGATAGGGGAGGGCGGGCCTGCCGCCACCATCCCCGAGGCAACGATGGAGGGGAGCAGCTCCGGTGCTGCGCCCCGTGAGACGATGGAGGGGGACGGCTCCGGTGCCGCGCCCGACGAGACGATGGAGGGGAGCGACTCTGGCACCGTGCCCGACGAGATGAACCCCCCTGCCTCGAAGCATGGGGCAGGCATGAAACAGTCCTACCCGGATGAGTTAGGGCAGGGATCTGGGGATCCGTCCCCAAAACGCTTCCGCCGGCCGAGGACGTCAACGTAAGCTCTTGACTCCTCTGTTTTCATCCTTTTTCCATTTTTATTTTGACTTAACGGTTATTTCCTTTGTGTAGGTTCTTGTGGACGGGTCACCCCCTAGGGCTGGCGCCCAAGAAGAGTCTCGCCCTTCAAGTGGAACAGACGGTGTCACCTGGAGTCACCCCTATTTCAGGCAGGAGTGGTGCCGATGTCGGGGCCACGTTGGCCGAACCGATGGCATCCATGGTGGCTCCCACGCCTGCGGAGGTTACTGAGCGAGCGGTCTCTTCCATGGCGGGCGTGGAACAGCCGGCCAAGGACCGCATACCACCGGTGAAGGTGATCGTGACTGCGCCAAGCCAGGATCAGCCGGGCACGGTCGTGGTGGCACCCGAGGGCGTGGTGCAATCCGCGCCGCCAGGCGCCCAGACGGAGGAGGGTCCAGCCAGAGGGTCATCGAGTGCGGCAGTGGTGCCGCACAGGGTCAGGAGGGAGCCGCCACCGGCCCCTTTGTCGGGAGGAAGCCACTCCCCTACGCGGGGGGAGCCGCCGCTCCAATGGATGGCCGCTCAGGACCCGACGTCGGCTCTTTTCTCGCTCGATGATCATTTCGAGAGCATGGAGCGGGAGGGTCTTGACATCGGGATCTTGACCATGCTGAACGCCCTGGACCAGGCCAGAGGAGCCCTCTGTGAGATCGTTATCCCTACCACTCAGGTATTTTCTGGGCTTTCTTCTTTCTTCGTATGTTTTTTGTGTTTTCGCATTTCTGATATCAGTCTTCTTCCTCCTCAGGTTCTTGTTGCTCGTAGCTGGAATAAATCCCAATTCCTCCGTGAGCAGAAGGCGGAGTGGGATCGCCTCTCTGAGGAGGCCCGACTGCGAGCAGACATGGCCGCCCAGCTTGCTACCGTCCAGGAGCGGGAGGTCCAGCCGCGTCAGGATGCGGAGGAGGCGCACGGGATGTTCGAGGACTTGTCGGCGAGGTCTAAGCTGGATGGAGAGGAGATTGCCAGACTCCAAAAAGAGCGAGACGAGCTACTGCAGAGGAATGCCGCGGCCAATGAGAAGGCCGGCGAAGTCCTGAAGGAGCTGGAGATGGAGCGTGACCTCCGGCGAAAGGCTGAGAGTAGGGCCGCAGCCCTCCAGTAGAAGGTGGACGAGGACGTCGAGGTGGTCCGCTCTCTCCGGGCGGAGCTTGGTGACGCAGTGAAAGGAAGGTTGAGTGCTGAGAACGTCTCCACCAAGCTGGAGAAAGAGGCTGCCTATACGCGGCCTGAGGGCCTAGCAGGACGGGGCTCAGGCTTCGGTCCTCGTTGCTGTCATAGCGCCCACCACGTCGGGGATGATAGCCGTGGCGCGCTGCTTCTCCATCATCGCCGTGGGCATGTCTCCGGGCGTCGATGATGCTGCGTACGTCGCGGCCACGGCCAAGGCGTTGATGTACTGGGACGGTGGAGGGATGCCCACCGGCTGGCGGTGTTTGGTCTATGGAGGCATCCTTGGTGGGGCGCACTGAGGGCGCGCGCTGGCCGGTGTCGGGTTCGCGTCGTCGAGACAACGAACTTTCCGCCTGCTGCGCTGCTGCACGCTCGAGCAACGTGCGAATCTCCCGATAAGCGCGTCGATCCTCGGACGTTGCAGCCTCCGGAAGGCCATGCAGCAAGGCGGTTGCTGCGGCGATGTTCTGGCTGGCTCGGGCAAAGTGAGGAAAGGCCCCATCATCGGTGAGGATCCTTTGATGTACGGTGCGGGCTGTGGCGCGCGCGCGCCCCCTGTCTTTGCGGCGTTCAATCTCGCGATTGATGTCCGCGTATTCCCGAATGAGCCCTTGCCTGGCCTCATCGATCTCTTGCTACCGGGCCCTCAACTGCTCTATCCTTAGGCGGGATGGGGCTGTCATCTCTTCTCCGGATCCACTGTTAGGGTTGTTTGTAGGGGTGACCCCTTCCCTGGAGGCGCTTTCAACGTGACCTTCGGGGGTCTGCGTCATGAAGCACTCTTGAGAAGGGTGGTGGCTCCCCCTACTGGAATCCAAGCTGGAGAGCGATACTGGCTCCTCGTTGAGGAGTTCGTAGAGGGTCTCCATATCCTGCTCAATTGCCCCCACGAACTCGATGTCCATGGGTGATTGAACCAAACGTAGCGCCAGAAGGCGGCCAGCGGTTGCCGTAGCATTGCGGAGACTGAATGGAAACGCTGTCGGAGCGCTCCATACGGACCCTTCCGGACACAGGGTGGCGTTGTGAGAGGCCTCCTTGGGTGACGGGACTCCCCGCGAGTTGCCCGGTGGGGCCTCAAGCCAGAGACGACTGAGGTTCATGGAAGGGGGAGATGGGGCGACTGAGTGAGTCAGCGCCAGCTCTCCTCCTAGCGTGACAATGAAATCTAGGTTGCCAAAACGCACGTGTGCGCTCGGGGCCCAGGTGATTGCGTGGGTGGCCATCTGAGACCTGATTTGGAATGCGCAAGCCCCTACCTGGCGCGCCAACTGTCGGTGTTTCGTACAAGCACTAGCAAGTAAATTTATAGTAATGCGCGTTAGGCTCGGATGGTGCGCTAAAGGACACAAGATTTATACTGGTTCGGGCGAAACGTCCCTACGTCTAGTTTGCTGCTGCTTGTGTTATTAGCACTGTGAACGGTCTATAGTAAGGGGTACAAACTATCGAGAGAGGGACTGGTCCCAAGTCTCTCTTGGAAGGATTGAAAGGTGGTCAAGAGCTTTGTAGCCGCTTGAATGTGTGTATGAGTGTGTTCTATTGTTCGGTCCTCTTTTTTCCCGTCCCCCTTGATGGAGGAAGCGCATCCCCTTTTATAGATGAAGGGGTTGGCTTTACAAGGGTGAGAGCTCCAGGATGCGTACTCTACTTAGTCTTGTGGCTCACGTCTACCTGGTCAGGTCCTCCATTCTGATGAGTGCGAAGGAAGATAAGTGCTTATAATGTTGTCGATGTCTCTCTAGGATGTCAGGTTAGTCACAGAATGTTGCCCTGCGCAGGGTATGGGCTGTAGTACAGTGGTTTTGACTTATGAGCCTCCTCCAGCCTTGCTCCGCACGCCTTCTGGTTCCCATGATTCCTTGTTGGGCGAATTCGGGGTCGGGGTCCGGTGTAGCACCGTGGCCAAGGCCTTCTGACTAGGAGGACCTGAGGGGTCGGGAAGCAGGCACCGCTCCCTCAGGTCCACAGCGTGGTGACGGAATATCCGTCGTTCGTGGAGATAGCAAATCCTTTCCTGGAGCATAGCGGTTGTCGTATATCTTCGTTGGGTTCCGTATCCCATAGCTGAAGGTGGTGCCTACAACTCTACAGGGTGAGGTGCACGCACCTGTAATACCTTTTGGGCTCTACGGCGCCCGGAAGGGTCTAAAGCATCAGTCCTGTCATTCCCTGGCAGTCCTTTTCCTGCTAGGGCGCAGGGTATGGTTGTTGGAGCCATGGTTGACCTGAATGTCTTGTCTCGTCCTGTACCCATCATTATGAGGGATAGATATCGATCAGGGCGAGGCTCGTTCTGGGCCGTCGAGTGAGACGGAGACCAATCCCTATCTCTTGGGCGAGACTAAACCCCATCCCTCCGGGATCAGGCAAGGCAGAATCCATCCCTTAGCCTTCGGGCGAGACCGAGCCCGCCCTATAGGCATCGGGTGAGACAAAGATTAGCCTTGAGCCTTTGGGCGAGGCAGGGTTATCCCACAAAGGCGTCGGGTGAGGCTGACCCCGCCCCTCCGGGATCGGGCGAGACGGAATTCATCCCTCAGCCCTCGGGCGAGACCGAGCTCGCCCTCAAGGCGTCGGGCGAGACGGAGTTTATCCCTCGGCCCTCGGGCGAGACCGAGCCCGCCCTAAAGGCGTCGGGCGAGACAGAGTTTATCCCTCGGCCCTCGGGCAAGACCGAGCCCGTCCCAAAGGTGTCGGGCGAGGCGGAACCGAACTCATGTCGCTCGAACAAGGGATGACATGGCGCCCTTATGCGTCCAGATGTTTTTCACGTTCAGTGGTTATCGGTTCCACCTTCTGGGGTACCCTGGTATTAGGTCCCCGACACCGCCCTTGTTCCATCTAAACAGGGGATAATAAGGTCTATACTCAAATTCCCTCACCAAGTTTTAAGAATGTCAGTATGTAACTAAAACTTGATAATTGGAAAAAAAACATTATATATTCGCCAAGAACTTTTTTGTACCTACTAGATAATAAGGTGTATACTTAAATTCTCCTACCAGATTTTAAAAACCTTAGTATCTAGCTCAAACTTGATAATAGAAAATTAAATGTTATATTAGCAAAACGACCTTTTTGTCCCTAACTCTTCGATGCCTCAACTCCCGCTTGTCCCCGTTGCCACATTCGCCACACTCTCAACAAGCCATGATGTGTTTGCCACTAGAGTTTTTTTTAAGGTGTTGCCACTAGAGTTGGACATGGAACCAAACCCGAATTACCTAAGCGCGTGTTTAGTTTCCACCCCAAAATCCCAAAAAGTGCTACAGTAGCCATCACATCGAATCTTGCGATACGTACAAGGAGCATTAAATGTAGACGAAAAAAACTAATTACACAATTTGGTTGGAAATTGCGAGACGAACGTTTTGAGCCTAATTAGTCCATGATTGAACACTATTTGTCAAATAAAAACGAAAGTGCTACAGTAGCCCAAATTCCCAAATTCAGGGAACTAAACACGCGCTAAATTATCGGTCTATTCTGGTATCGGGGTTTGGCTTCAGTCGAAGAAAATGTTTAGTTTAAATATGGGATGGGTTATGCTTGGATTTTGGACCTGTATAGCCCGAATTGAACCATAAAAAGGAAATATACATAAACCCTCCTACAATAACCCTTTCAGTCCAAGAAACTTTGTAGACATCTTCTTTTCATCACGGAGAAGGTCTATGACAAATTTGGTTTTAATTGTACTTGATTTGATTGAGATTTGGATTTCTTTTCTTTTGGCCTGAGGTGCAGTCAAAAAAACATGAGGTGTAGTCAAAAAAACATGCCAAGCCGTTTTTTCTACTGCAGCACTTACTTCGCTGGGTGTTCTGCTTTTGTGCTTCTGTCGATGAAATCTGGTCGGCAGTCTACCAATGGGTATACCCACGGTAGTAGATGAATCGGTGAAGATGCGCGTGATACGAACCAGATGGTAACAGAGACACAAGACACAAGATTTATATAAGTTCAAGCCGTCAGCTTGACGTAACACCCTACATTCTGTGCTCTGTTATTTTGTATTGATTGTATATCAGATTCGATATATCCCGTGGGGACCTCTGCCTCTCTTTATATATTTTGAAGGGGTAGGGTTACAAGGAAAATATCCTATTTGATATTATACAATAAATCACATCTTCATGTAGTCTTGCAGTGCACGTCTTGATCTTGTGGGCTGTGCCACCTTTGGTGATGCGGCCCATGTCTTGTCTTGTGGGTACTGGGGGCCATACCCCCATAGCTAGTCTCCGAGCGCCTTGTATCCTTTGAGCAACGCTGTCTTGAACAAGTTCGAGTAGTTTGACATGAAACCGATCAGTTTAACCAATGATCTGAGCGGTGGAAGTCAAAGCTGACCAATTTAATTGGTGAACTGAGCGGTGAAAGTCGAAGTCGACCGGTTTAACTGGTACGTAGATCTCGGACTTATCTAAGTAAGGCTTGTCAGAAGGATGTAAGGGGCTCAAGATAAAAATTTGAAAATTCTTCACCTTAGGCGAAGTGTAGCCACTTAGACTCCGTTTGTGAGGAATTATCCATGATTTAGTCAATAAGGAGGGTAAATCAAGAAAAGAGCACTACATTCACCGCTAGGTGAAGTGTAGCCACTTAGTCCCCGAGCCTACTGGAAGATGAAGAATGAATCTTGTAGCAGGGTTAAAGAAAATAAATCTGAAAGCTTGTCGACATCATCTGACATGTGCGTATCAAGACCCCAGAAATGCTACCCAAGATTAGCACCCTAATCCGAACAGTGTGGAGCAAATTGATAGCACACCGATGAGACGTAACAAGATCCAACCGCCAAGGGAGTCCCCAGCTTAGTTGTCGACTCTTGCATGAAGAATCCGAACGCCAAGAAGTCCCTAGCTTAGCTGGCGAGCCTCCAGCGTGGCTGACGATGAAGCGACGAACAATCCAAACGTTGTGGAGTCCTTAGCTTAGCTAGCGAGCCCCCAGCGTAGCTTACGATGAAACGATGGACAATCCGACCAGTTGGTTGGCGAAGAATCAAGCACCGAGCAGCCCAACCAACTAGTCGGCGGTGAAGTGAGTGCTGAGTAGAAGTGAACACCGAACAATCCGACCAACTGGCCGGCGACAAAGTCCATGAATCTAGCGGTCCGACCAGTTGATCGGCGGAGAAGTCTGAAGGCCAGCTGGTGCGACCACCCAGACGATGATCCTGCAATAAATATGTAGAATGAGTAGTACATGATGTAAAAATAAATATATGAACTCGACAATAAAGGCAATAGAGCAGAATAGATAGACATTATGTTTGTATGAAGTGTTCATATTTTAAATATGAGTAACTTCCTACCAGTTGGTTCTGTATCGCATCACCAACCCCGACTAGCCCATACTCCACAGCGTAGAGTGTTTAGCACCCGTTTATGCGTAAGAGCACAGGCGTCACCGAGGAGCCACTGCCGACCACCCATGTAGAGGGCTAGCGCTCGTGCACGTGTAGGAGTGAGATTGAGGACAGGGCCGCTTCTAGATAACACAAGTGAGAACATGGCTGGTCGGTGAGTTGATGAAGAATATCTTAAACATTAAGTTTTCTTTTGGAAATGTGTTTATATTTAACATAAACTGTCCCGAGCTGTTAGTTTGTTGGTTGAGCCCCCAACCCCGACTATCCCGCACCCCATGGCGTAAAGAGCTTAGCTCCTATGCACACTTATGGATATAGGCATCACCGAGGAGCCATTGCCGACCACCCATAATGCAGGCGATAGGCGCTCATGCACGTGTAGGGAGAAGCCAGAGACAGGGCCGTCTCTGGAGAGCACAAGCATAAACATGTCTGTTCGGAGAGCCGTTGAGGCAAAAGCGTATGTCATCTTTAAGATGGTATACATGGAGAAAAGTCGTTTGGAGAATAATTATGTAGAGAATAGTATGAAGAAACATCATGGCGAAAACTTTATTAAATATTCATATATAAAAATGTGCTTATCTTTAGACATAACGTCTGGTCGGCGGCGATAAAATTGTCTGGCCTCGAGCTTTCTGGCATGTCATCATGGCGGCTTTCGCGGTCGTTATAACGCCGTTCTTCGCGGCGATCATTGCGACGCGGCAGGCGATCAGAGCTAGTAGTCCGGTCGGCTCGCTTAGCGGCTCGCTTGACGGCTCGGATGGTTCATTTGACAGCTCAGACGGGTACACGGAGTCGTAGGCGAACGGACGTAATCGGAGCCTGACAAAGTCAATCCGCATGGGGAGACGAAGTCCTTGAGCGTGTTCGACCAAGGCGAGGGCACAGTCCAAGATCTTCTTTGCATGCCTGAGATACGTGAGGTTGCCTGCATGGTGGTGTAGATCCAGATGCATATGTGCTTGTATGTCTCTTCAACTACTCCAATTAGCTTGTATGGCCAACCAGCATCTTTGGTGGAAACACTGCTCCACGTCATGTTATTGCCGGCCGCCTTTCTTGATTGCTGGTTGTCATGATCCATGGAAATGATCTTGCATATCCGATCAGAAATCACGAGCAACAACAAGATATGATTAGGTTTCTCCCAACCAAAATCATGCAGACATACGGATATATCTGGAAGTATAATAATAATATTTAATTGGGAAGCAACTTGACTTAGCTTTCTTGGATTGCTTGACTCCGATATTGTTGTCGTGTGTTGCGTCTGTTGGAGGTGCATGGCAAGGCGTCGAACTCCAGCACGTGCGGCCGTTCACCGAGGAAAGTGACCTGTTGCGTGCCAGCGTCGAGTTGCTGCCGAATGCTGAGTTGTCGACAATGTTGGTTGAAGAAAAGATTCTCATCTGGTTCACTACAGAATCAGCACGCACATCCACTACCTGGCGTGCCATTGTCGACGAAATCTGGTCGACAGTCTACCGAGGGATATACCCACGGTATTAGATGAATTGGTGGAGGTACGCGTGATACGAACCAGATGGTAATAGAGACACAAGACACAAGATTTATACAGGTTCAGGTCGTCAGCTTGACGTAACACCCTACATCATGTGCTCTGTTATTTTGTATTGTGAAAGGATCAAGATGCCAAAGAGGAGGGTGAATTGGGCTAATTCTAAATTTTCTTACAATAATTAAATCCTACGGTTAGCCCAATTAACCCCTTGTGCCTAGAAAAGTGTTTCTATTGATCTAACGCACAACAGACTTGCAACCTATGTTCCAAACTTACTCTAGCATAGCAATTCTATGAATGTAAAGATAAGTATTGAATTGCTCAAAGTAAATGCTCAAAGTAAATAGAGAGAGAGGAACGCGGCGATGTTTTGCCGAGGTATCAGAGAGTCGCCACTCCCCACTAGTCCTCGTTGGAGCACCCGTGCAAGGGTTAGCTCCCCCTTGATCCGCACAAGGATCAAGTGCTCTCTATGGGTTTATTCTTCGACACTCCGTCGCGGCGAATCACCTAAAACCGCTCATAACTTGAGTTGGGTCACCCACAAGCTTTGCCGGGTGATCACCAAGCTCCTAATCACCACCAAGCCGTCTAGGTGATGGCGATCACCAAGAGTAACAAGCACGAACTCTCACTTGACCACGCAAAGCCTAATGAGAATGGTGGATGCACACTTTGCTACTCTTGATTCACTAATGAGGCTACTCTCTTGGATTCACGAATCTCAATCACCTCACTAGGACCTTGCTCTTCTTGGCACTCACAAATGTGTTTCTCAGCTGTTGGAATGAGCAAAAGTAACTCCACACATGAGTAGAGCTTCTATTTATAAGGCAGCCTGAAAAACGAACCATTATGAGCTTCTGCAGGTTGACTAGATGCTCCGGTCATGTTGACCGGATGCTCCGATCAGTTCAACCCGCATTCTAGTGATAAAGTGTTGATCGGACGCTGGCAGGGTTCGATCACCACTGACCGGACGCGTCTGGTCGCATTAAACCCTCACTAGAACCTTACTGTACTCAACCGGACGCTGAACCCCTAGGGTCCAGTCAGCACTGACCGGACGCATTCGGTCGCAGATTCCCTTCTCTGGAACCTTACTGGAGTCCACCGGACACTGGTCATCAGCGTCCGGTCATTTGACCTCTCCAGCGTCCGGTCACACCGAACATAATTTCCTTGATCAAATGAACTGACCGGACCCTACGGCCAGCATCCGGTCGCACTGGAGCCAACGTCCGGTCGCACCAAAGCCAGCGTCCGGTCAGCATTTGACCCTCCATTCACTTCCAACTCTCGATCATATGTGAATGAAGTTTGCTCCATAGGATCATAGGGCTATTGTGGAGCTACCTAGAGCTAGTTTTAACAAGTGTGCACCACACCTAACTGACTAGACTCACCTAGGTCAAGCTACCCGTCCATACCCCCTTTAATAGTATGGCCAAAAGAAAAACAAAGTCCTAAACTACTCTAAGTGTCTCTCCAACTCCAATCGACACTTAGAACTAGTCATCCTTAACCTTGTCGTCCATCCTTTGAAAACCGAAACAATTTCCATCGTAGGGGCATGACCACCTTGATTGCCCAATTGATCTCCATTACCATGACCTAACTTAATTGCCTCTACAAAACACACGTTAGTCATAGTAATCTTGTATTGTCATTAATCACCGAAACACAACAAGGGGGCTAGATGCTTTCAATCTCCCCCTTTTTGGTGATTGATGACAATACTACCTTGAGTATATGAAAGAGTGAGGTTTTTGACAGGCTTGGTTCATATAAGCTTTTGTCGATAAGAACAAAAGTGTTAGTCAAGCTTATATGACCCAAGCCAACATAATGTACTCAAGGGATATGAATTAAGCATGAGTACAAGTAATAAAGCTCATTTGCATCGGAGTATAAACATAGAAGCAAAGCAAATGAACATAACACAAGTGATATGACATACCAATGAATACAAAGTAGAGAGCACACATGTCATGTATCACAATCACGTAGACACTATCACATAGACATAATAATATGCATGAAAGTAACACACGAATGCATAATAGTAATAGTGTATCACACAAATAAAACTCTAAATGTATATAATAAGCTAATACTAGATAACTAGCTCCCCCTAAACGTCGCTCCCCCTAAGTCTACATACTCGAACCCTCTCCCCCTTTGGCGTCAAACACCAAAACCTAAGGGTCAGTCGGCGGGGCTGCAGCGGACGAGCTGGGCGCTGAGCTACGAGGAGCAAGATGAAACTGGGCGCCATCATCATCTGACCCTGAGCTCTATACTGACTCACCCTCTGTGGCTGGAAGCATCTCTAAAGCGGTCTAGGTCTGAGCTAGGGTAGGTGCGGCCTATGATGCTGCTGGTACGTCTGTCGTAGGATCGGAAGAGGCGATAGACGAAGGGAGCCTCTGAGTAGTCATGGCGACAGGGGCTGCTATAGAAGGACCAGCGGTATGCATATGTGGCGGTGTAGGCATGCCTGTCAACTCGCTGAAGGATGCTCCAAGACTCCTGGAGACTGACGTGTCTGGCACAAATAGAGAGGATGACTGATCCGGTGAGAAGTCTGTATGATATGGTGTGAACTGCGGGGCTACCACTGGTGAGGACAACCACTAGGACACCTGAACTATGGGAGAAGCAAACGGAGCTGGAGGCTATCCCTGACTCTAAAGCCCACTGGGCTGTACTACTGGAGTCATCGTAGTGGTGGCAGGCTGAGCAAGCTAGGGCAAAAGCTGTGGCTGTGGGGCCCCAAGTGTTGTTACTACATGCTGCATGAATCCCATAAGCTGCTGCTGCATGAGTAACTGCTGCTAATGCATCTGCTGCTGCTGTTGCTGAAGGATCTGCTGCTGTTGCTGGAACTTGTCCTGATGAGCCTGAAACTATGCAAAGTTAGCAGTAGTCTCCTAAGCATGTCATGCCTGATCCTGCTACATCCGCTCAAGAATGGCAATCAAAGCGGGGTCAGTCTGCGATGTAGGTGGGGCTGAGCTGGAACTGCCGGCTTCTGCATCATGTCTACATGGAGGCATATGAGGAATCGGTAGATAGTCGTCATCCAAACTGTCACTAGACTCTGTCACCTCCTACTGTGCCTCAAGCTGCTCCTCCTCAGTAGCGGCTATGCCTCTGATAATCTCATCCTACTGAGCTGCTGACTCTGGAACATCTGGACAACGGCTAGGCTGAGTAGGTGCCTGTGGTGTGCTGTGCCTGATCCTCTGTGCCATGTTATAAGCTAGAAACTCTGTGGTGGCACCCTTGTATTCTGCAACCATCTCAGGGGTCCTAACCTGCATAGTCTTAAGCATCAGGAAAGTGATCCAATGTGCATATGGGAGCTACCTACGACCCTTGAAGCCCTCAGCTATAGTATCATCCATCTCTGATAGAAGGAGGTCCCAAATGTCAAACACGGTCTGCTGCATCAGGGCATTAAGGAGCCAGAGCTATAGGCGAGTCAGACCCTCTTTGTATCCCAACCTAGGAAGTAGTGTCCTCCTGATGATAGCCTCTAGCACTCAAGCTATAAGAGTAAGGTCACTGGGGTTCCTCCTTGACCCCTCACCAAAGGGCTCCTTGAAGCAATGTCGCACAAGATCAGTAGGGGGCACTAAACCTCCATGAGGACGCCTAGGATGCTCCTGCTATCCATAACATACCTCATGTAATCTGACATGCTACTCCTATAGCCTCAGTATCTCCCTAGCCCTAAAACTCATCACCCTATAGTCTCTGCCATTAAATGCAAAGTGTATGAAGTTATGCTGCGGGTCAA
Organism: Miscanthus floridulus; assembly: GCF_019320115.1. Classification (NCBI taxonomy): domain Eukaryota; kingdom Viridiplantae; phylum Streptophyta; class Magnoliopsida; order Poales; family Poaceae; genus Miscanthus; species Miscanthus floridulus. The sequence continues at coordinate 34,062,042 of NC_089597.1, forward strand.
CGTAGAGCGAAGCATAGAACTCCCAAACCCAAGATGGTACATACAATCCTGTCCGGCCAATCAAATCTGTCAACCCTGGCAAATATGATAAGTAAGGGTAGATATGCTCTTCAGCTGCTGCCATAATAGCCTTAATACTGCAGACTCTCTGAGATCTAAACACTGCCCCACTGTTGAGATAAGCATTATAGAAATCCTCCTGGAGCGGTGTATAGAAACCCTCTACTGCTCTCTCATCCCTCCTCGGAGGGAACCACACATCAAACTCAACAAACCTCAGCTACCGAACCTGCTTGGCCGTGATGGCCCTCAAGTCAAGATGTACCACTGGAGGCGGACCCTGTGGTCTAGGTGGTGGGCGTGAACCCCTATGCTGTGTAGCTGGCCTCGGTGGAACTATAGCACTGGTACGACCAGAGCGGCGTAGCTGGGGTGCCTGCTCAGTCTCCTTGGCCTGCTAGCCCTCCTAAGTCTCCTGAGTTGGCTGAGTCTCTACTGATGGGGGCTGCTGCTGTGGCTCCTGCTGGGACTTCCCCTAAGGTCGAAGCTCCTCAATAGCCAGTCGATGTCCTACCATCATGACAGTCCTAGGTGGACCACCATGATGATGCTCAGTCTCCTCAACTGTTGCCCTCTGTGCTGGTGTGAGCTATGGATCTACAATGACAACACCACTACGAGCGCCGCCTCTCTTGGCACGCTCTGTGGCCTCAGCGACTGCTGATGCTCTTGTTGTCTCTGCGTCGGGGGTACTTGCGCTTCTTAGATGTAACCTGCTTCGTTCCTTGCCTTTGGTTCCTATGGACAAGCGAGGCGGGGGCCTCCGATTGTCATCTCCTGGACCACCACCAACGTTTTTGGTGCGAGCCATCTGATCTAACAAGAGAAAAACTACTGCTATCAAGATCAACTGTCCACTGACACTTTCAAGGCTTGGCCTCGATCCATACTCGTGAGCTTGGCTCTGAGTTAACTGACAACTACACTTGTCACCTCAACGACATCGACTCGTTGCACGATGGAATAGATGGATACACGATATATCTAATAGATGTGAAAACCCTAGGAAGCAAGCAATGTAGGTACAAAATTGAGGCGACGGGCTTTCTACCTGACGAACCGGCGATCCGAGAAAAGAAGAGACGTGTCACATGGGGGAAACCTTGGAACCGGCTAGGGTTAGGGTTTTGAGCGGTGAATGAATTGACAACCCTAGATGTGATTTGAAATCAGTGTTATGAAATCGATTTAGGTTATAGACAAAACAATGTGGTTGAGGGCATTGCCTTACCGAAAACACAGTCGACCAAAGGAGAGCAATGGCTCGGGGAGATGGTGGCACACTGGAATAGCATGGGCAACCAGCGGTGGTGCTTGGCGGCAGCTCTGCTCGGTGGTGCAAAGCACGGACAAAGGGGCGCGGTGGCACGGTGAAGACTGGCGCGAGGAGTTGCGGTGGCGTCGGCTAGGGCACGACGGCGGCTAGCGTGGAGGAGCTACGGCGGCGCTAGCTAGGGCTAGGTCATGGCAGATGTGGGGCAAGGTACGACACGAGCGGTTATATGGGTCCCCCAACGCGACAGAATAGAAAACGGATGAAGAGTCCTGATGCTGCACGAGATCTACTGACCGGACGCTCTGGTGGTAGCGACCGGACGCTACCACCCAGCGTCCGATCGATTCCAGAGAGGTCCAATTCCTCTAGAATCATGACCGGACGCGTCCAGTGGTCCATGATCGGACACAGGCAGGGTCCGGTCAGTTGCCTTCAACGCCATGTAGATCGATCGGACGCTGGAACCCTTCCTGACTGGACGCACAAACGCAGAGTCCGGTCACTCCTTCAGCTTCTGTTCACCTCCTGTGAACTGACCAGACGCTGGACTGTAGAGTCCGGTGCAGCGTCCAGTCACTCTTTTCCAGCAAATCTTCAAAGTTCCTCCGCGCTCCCTGTTCCCAATCAAGTCCCAACATGAATAAGATCCAAATAAACACCAATTGGGACTGATATGAGTGACCTCTCTCAAACCCTCATATTTTTCAAAATATTTTGCCTTAGGCTATAATTCTTTTTAAGAAAATAGGCAATAAGAGGGCAAATGAAACAAAACAACAAAACAACATTCATGCATATGCAATACTTTGTAAGTAAATCTAGTTGCTTGTCAAGTTTGATCCAAGGTTAAGCTTCTTCACACGCTTTTCGGCGGTTATCTTAACCATGTTAGACAAGCCCTATATACATTGCCAAAAATTAAACATGTTGTATATTACAATGAATGCAAGGGACAACACAAGCTCAATTTTTAGTGAAGTTGCTAAAGTCAAGTACATTGAGCTCATTCCGCAATCTACAAAATGTAGCCTCATCTAGCGATTTAGTGAAGATGTCCGCTGATTGATCTTCAGTTCTTACACCTAGTGATATATCATTTTTAGCAACATGATCTCTTAGAAAGTGATGGCGGATATCTATGTGCTTGGTACGAGAGTGTTGAACCGGATTATTTGCAAGTTTTACCGCACTTTCATTATCGCACAAAAGATGTACCTTTTCTAGAACTACACTATAGTCTAGCAAAGTTTGTTTTATGTATAAAATTTGTGCACAACAAGCACCCGCGGCAATGTATTCCGCTTCGGCGGTGGACAAAGCCATACTATTTTGTTTCTTGGAGGACCAAGACACAAGTGATCTACCAAGCAAATGGCACCCTCCGGATGTGCTCTTTCTATCAACTTTGCAACCGACATAATCTGAATCGGAATAGCCAACTAATTCAAATATAGCTCCTTTGGGATACCAAAGGCCAATGCTTGGTGTGTGCTTAAGATACCTAAGGATTCTTTTTACGGCAATTAAATGTGTTTCCTTAGGATTAGCTTGAAATCTAGCACACATACACACACTAAACATGATGTCGGGCCTAGATGCGGTTAAATATAATAGGCTACCAATCATAGAACGGTAAAGAGTTTTATCAACCGGGTTACCTCCCTCATCTAGGTCGAGATATCCATTGGTAGGCATTGGTGTCTTGATTGGCTTACATTCATCCATCTTGAATCTCTTGAGAAGATCTTTTGTGTATTTCTCTTGAGAGATGAAGATGCCTTCTTTCATTTGCTTGACTTGAAAACCAAGAAAGAATGTAAGCTCACCAATCATGGACATCTCGAACTCCTTCGGCATCAATTCACCAAATTCTTTGCATGAGTCTTCATTTGATGATCCAAAGATGATATCATCAACATATACTTGACAAATGAAGATATGCCCATCAAGCTTCTTGGTGAATAGTGTGGTGTCGACCTTCCCAATGGTGAAGCCCTTGTCAATGAGGAAGTCCCGAAGGCGCTCATACCAAGCTCTTGGGGCTTGCTTAAGCCCATATAGTGCCTTGGACAACCTATAAACATGATTAGGATATCTAGGGTCTTCAAACCTGGGAGGTTGATCAACATAGACTAGTTCATTAATAAAGCCATTTAAAAATGCACTTTTCACATCCATTTGATATAGTTTCATTTTATGATGTGATGTATATGCAAGTAGGATATGGATGGCTTCTAATCTTGTAACCAGTGCAAAGGTCTCTCCAAAATCCAAACCTTCAACTTGGGAGAACCCCTTTGTAACTAGTCTTGCCTTGTTCCTCACAACAACACCTTGATCATCTTGCTTGTTGCGGAACACCCACTTTGTTCCAATGACTCTTGCACCTTTTGGTCGCTCTTCGAGAGTCCAAACTTCATTGCGAGTGAAGTTATTCAACTCTTCATGCATGGCATTGATCCAATCCGGATCTTTAAGAGCTTGTTCTACCTTAGTAGGCTCATAGCAAGAGACAAAAGAGTGATGAGCAATAAATGAAGCAAGTTTTTGAGATCGAGTCATTACACCCTTTGATGGACTCCCTATGATAAGATCTTGTGGATGATCTTGTAGGAGAGGTATATTTCTTCTATTGACCACTTGAGGAGGAGGTTGTGGAGCATCAACATCTTGTACTTGTACCACCGTTTGCTCATGGGAGACATGAGTGTCTTCATTTTCTACTCTCCCATCTTTTTCGCCATCTTGTGGTACATTTGATGAAGAGAGTGGATTTATCACTTGTACATCATCTTCATCATCTTTAGGCTTGATGTCTCCAACTAGAATGTTCTTCATAGCCTCCCTCAATGGTTCATCACCTACATCATCAAGATTCTCATGTGCTCCTTGGGAGCCGTTAGATTCATCAAATTCCACATCATATATTTCTTCAACCAAGCTAGTGGCATGATTAAATACTCTATATGCTTTGGACTTTGATGAGTAACCAACAAGAAAACCAATATCACAATGTCTTTGAAACTTCCCTAGGTGTTGCCGCTTCTTGTAGATGTAGCATTTGCAACCAAACACCCTAAAGAAGGAGACGTCTGGCTTCTTCCCATTGAGCAACTCATAAGGTGTCTTGCCGAGGAACTTTTGAAGGAATAGGCGGTTTGATGCATAGCATGTGGTGTTGATTACTTCCGCCCATAGAGCTTTGGGGGTGTTGTACTCATCTAGCATTGTCCTTGCAAGAGTGATCAAAGTCTGATTCTTCCTCTCAACTACACCATTTTGTTGAGTATAAGTTGCGGAGACTTCATGCTTGATCCCAACTTCATCACAATAAGCTTCAATGTTTGTGTTGTCAAATTCTTTTCCATTGTCACTTCTTATCTTCTTGAACTTCACTTCAAATTCATTTTAAGCTCTCTTGGCAAACTTCTTGAAGCAAGATGCAACTTCGGATTTGTTATGAAGGAAGAATACCCATGTATACCTTGAATAGTCATCAACAATCACAAGACAATAGAGATTCCCTCCCAAACTCTTGTATGTTGTTGGTCCAAATAAATCCAGGTGTAGGAGTTCTAGCACTCTTGTGGTTGATATGAAAGCTTTGGTTGGATTAGTATTTGCAACTTGCTTGTCGGCTTGACATGCACTACAAAGGTTGTCCTTTTCAAACTTCACAACCTTCAACCCTCTCACCAAATCATTCTTCATAAGCTTCTTGAGTGAGCTCATCCCAACATGAGCAAGTCTTCTATGCCATAGCCACCCAAGTGTTGTTTTGGTGAATAGGCAAGTCTTCAAATTTGCATCTTCAGAGGTGATGTCCACTAGATATAAGTTGTTGTATCTAAATCCATTGAATATCACTTGATTATCATCTACCTTGGATACAACAACCTCCTTCTCGGTAAACAAGCATTGGAAGCCAAGATCATACAATTGTCCAACGGATAGCAAGTTGAAGCTCAATGAAGCAACATAGAGCACATTGGAGATGGAATGATCGTTTGATATTGCCACTTTGCCCAATCCTTTAACCTTGCCCTTTGAGTTATCTCCAAATGTTATTTTATCTTGTCTATCTACCTCTTCATCTAGTGAGGTGAACATACGAGGATCACCGGTCATATGTTGAGTGCAACCACTATCAATAACCCAATGACTTCCACCGGTCTTGTAGTTCACCTACACACAAGAGATTCAAGCTTTAGGAATCTAAACTTGTTGAGGGTCCTTCACCTTCTCAACAAGTGACTTAGCCACCCAAATCTTCTTAGGCCTATTCTTGTTAGGGGGCCTAAGAACATGACTTTCATCTTCCCACTAGAGTCATTTCTAAGCATGTAGTGAGCATTGAAGGCAAAGGGTCTAGCATGCTTGGGCAAGGGTTGTGGCGGTAGAGTTTGGCACTCATGAGCAAAGTGGCCTTCTTGTCCACACTCAAAACATCTCTTTGGCTTTGGCTTTAGCTTTGATTGTTGTTGTTGAACTTGAGCCTTCTTCTTCTCTACACTTGCCACATATCCAATGCCACTTCTATCTATCTTCATGACGGTGTTCATGAGTAGCTCACTTTGGAGGTGCTTGCCTCTAGCAAACTTGCTCAACCCAATCTTGAGATGCTCTTTCTCCAACTTGAGCTTCTTATTTTCTTCCTTTAGAGCATCATCTTTCTTCTCTTCCTTGAGCTTCTTGTTCTTCTTTGAGCTTCTCATTCTCAAGGATCAACTCTTTGTCATGATCAAGAGTTTCTAGCACAATGGTGTTGTGGCTTTTCATTTCTTCAAGATCTTTCATAAGCTTTCATTTGTGTTCTTGAGCTTGACATATTCATCATAGTCATTGCACTCAACCACTTGCTTGCCTTTGCCACTAGATCCTTGCTCAATGCTCTCATCAATCAAATCATCACATGATGTAGCTATATCAATCTTAACAACATGGTTAGTAGCATCATGTGGCTCATTTGGTAAAAATTCTTGAGCAATAACAAGAGTATCATGATTGATCTTAAGAGTTGTATACTCATCTTTTAGCTTGTTGTGGCTAGTGATGAGCTTATTATGCACCCACTCAAGTTTATCATGTTTATCTTTAAGCTCTTTCTTAGAAGATTTGAGCTCCTTGAGTTTGGATGATATAGCATCATTTGTTTCTTTAAGCTCATCATTAGCCATTTCCAATGTATCGCACTTTGCTAAGAGTGAATCATTTTTAGCATCAAGCTTTTCATTTTTAGCTCTACTCTTTCTAATGATCTTAGTGTATTTTCTTAGTATTTTGACAAGATCATCATATGAAGGTGAATCATCATCATCGCTATCACTATCATCATCGCTAGCTTGCTTATCATCACTACTATTATCATTATTAGTTACCTTGCGTTCACCCTTGGCCATAAGGCATAGGTGTGTAGAGGATGATGGCGATGGTGGCGGTGAAGATGGAAGATCAATAGCAATGGCAGCCACTTTCTCATTGTCACTATCATCATCGGATGATCCACTAGATGAATCAATGTACGTGAGCCAATCACCGACGATGTAGGCCTTTCCACTCTTTTTCTTCTTGTGGAAGTCCCTCTTTTTGCCATCTCTCTTCTTGTATGGCTTGTTCTTCTTCTTCTCATCTTCATCTTCATTACTTGAGTCATCTTTCTTGCCCTTGTTCTTATTCTTGAACTTGTCTTTCTTGGGCTTGGGGCATTGATGTGCTAGATGACCAAGTTCTCCACAATTGAAGCAATCCATTTTGGAGATTGGCTTTCTTCTAGAGCTTGTGAAGAACTTCTTCTTCTTGCCGTCGAACTTGATGCCACTCTTGTTTAGCTTCTTTAGCATCTTGGCGGCTTTCTTCACCATGAGAGCAAGATTTTCATCTTCATCTTCTTCATCACTTGAGCTCTCATACTCAAGTCTTGCTTTGCCCTTGTCTTAGCTAGCTTTGAATGCTAAGTCTTTCTCTTTCTTCTTGGTAGAGGATGAGACATCTTGTGGCGTGATGTGCATGTACATCTCATGAGCATTAATCTTTCCCAAGATTTATGTTGGTGTAGCGGTGAAAAGATCACCTTGGTGTAGCACGGTCACAATGTGCCCATATTTGTCAATGGGGAGGACACTCAAGATCTTTCTCACAACATCGGACGGTGATATTTGAGTAAGTCCAAGCCTATTGACTTCCTCTACAAGAATATTTAAACGTGAGTACATCTCATTAGCATATTCTTTGGGAAGCATCTCAAATGAATTTAGCTTTTTAATCACAAGATGATATCGTTCCTCACGCTCACTCTTGATTCCCTCATGGAGCGCACAAACATCCGACCATAGTGCATGGACGTCTTTATGGTTCCTTACGCGGTTGAACACATCTTTGCAAAGGCCTCTAAAGATGGTGTTTCGAGCCTTTGCATTCCATTTTTTATAATTAACCTCATCGCCTTGTAAGTTAGTAGCATCCCGAGGTTTTAGGAAGCCTTGTGAGGCGGCTCTAAGAATACCAACATCTAGAGCTTCTAAGTACGCCTCCATGCAGATTTTCCAATATGGAAAGTCATTTCCCTCAAAGATAGGAGGAGGTCCATCCCCGTGAGACATCTTGCTCTAAGCGGTTAAGCTTAAAAACGTGAGCACGAGGCTTTGATACCAATTGAAAGGATCAAGATGCCCAAGAGGGGGGTGAATTGGGCTTATTCTAAATTTTCTTGCAATAATTAAATCCTATGGTTAGCCCAATTAACCCCTTGTGCCTAGAAAAGTATTTCTATTGATCTAACACATAACAGACTTGCAACCTATGTTCCAAACTTACTCTAGCATGGTAATTCTATGAATGTAAAGACAAGTATTGAATTGCTCAAAGTAAATAGAGAGAGAGGAACGCAGCGATGTTTTGCCGAGGTATCAGAGAGTCGCCACTCCCCACTAGTCCTCGTTGGAGCACCCACGCAAAGGTGTAGCTCCCTCTTGATCCGCGCAAGGATCAAGTGCTCTCTACGGGTTGATTCTTCGACACTCCGTCACGGCGAATCACCCAAAACCGCTCACAACTTGAGTTAGGTCACCCACAAGCTTCGCTGGGTGATCACCAAGCTCCCAATCACCACCAAGCCATCTAGGTGATGGCGATCACCAAGAATAATAAGCATGAACTCTCACTTGACCACGCAAAGCCTAATGAGAACGGTGGATGCACACTTTGCTACTCTTGATTCACTAATGAGGCTACTCTCTTGGATTCACGAATCTCAATCACCTCACTAGGACCTTGCTCTTCTTGGCACTCACAAACGTGTTTCTCAACTGTTGGAATGAGCAAAAGTAACTCCACACACGAGTGGAGCTTCTATTTATAAGGCAGCCTGAAAAACGAATCGTTATGAGTTTCTACGGGGTGACCGGACGCTCCGGTCAGTTCAACCTGCATTCCAGTGATAAAGTGTTGACCGGACGCTGGCAGCGTCCGATCACCACTGACCGTATGCGTCCGGTCGCATTAAATCCTCACTGGAACCTTACTGTACTCGACCGGACGCATCCGGTCGCAGATTCCCTTCTCTGGAATCTTACTGGAGTCGACCAGACGCTGGACATCAGCGTCCGGTCATTTGACCTCTCCAGCGTCCGATCGCACCGAACACAATTTCCTTGATCAAATGAACTGACCGAGCCCTGCGGCCAGCGTCCGGTCGCACTGGAGCTAGCGTCCGGTCAGCATTTGACCCTCCATTCACTTCCAACTCTCGATCATATGTGAATAAAGTTTGCTCCATAGGATCATAGGGCTGTTGTGGAGCTACCTAGAGCTAGTTTTAACAAGTGTGCACCACACCTAACTCACTAGACCCACCTAGGTCAAGCTACTCGCCCATACCCCCCTTAATAGTACGGCCAAAAGAAAAATAAAGTCCTAAACTACTCTAAGTGTCTCTCCAACTCCAATCAACACTTAGAACTAGTCATCCTTAACCTTATCGTCCATCCTTTGAAAACCGAAATGATTTCCATCGTAGGGACATGACCACCTTGATTGTCCAATTGATCTCCATTACCATGACCTAACTTAATTGCCTCTGCAAAACACACGTTAGTCATAGTAATCTTGTATTGTCATTAATCACCGAAACACAACAAGGGGCCTAGATGCTTTCATATTGATTGTGTATCAGATTTGATATATCCCATCTAGGGGACCCCTGCATCTCCTTATATACTTTGGAGGGGTAGGGTTATAAGGAAAATATCATATTTGGTGTTATATAATAAATCACATCTTCACGTAGTCTTGCGGTGCACGCCTTGATCTTGTGGGCTGACCCACCTTTAGTGGTGCAGCCCATGTCTTGTCTTATGGGTACCGGGGACCATACCTCCATAGCTTCCGTGTTGTGGTCTTCTTTAGGTCTTTGTGAATTCATCCAATCACCAGTTGGCCCGCATGAATTCAGTTTCGGCTTTTGAGCGCTTTGGGGATTGTTGGGACATAGGCCAGTTTATCATTGGAGAATTTTGAATTGGCTCACATTCATCTCCCCCTCTAATCACCGCCAAGGCATAAACAACATCGTTGGCCTTAACCCGAGTTAGTCATGTCGTCGCTAACAATGTCACTGGGCTCGACAATTCAATCACACCGCTGCCAACAATGTTACCAAGCTCAAACACTTGATCACACTGCTACCAATAACGTAACCAGCTCGACCACTCGGTCACGGTGTCGCTAACAATGTCAATGGGATCGACCACTCGGTCACGCCACTACCAACAACGTCACCGGGCTGGCCATTCGGTCACGCCGTTGATGATAACATCACCGAGCTTAACCCCCTCGGTCTGCTGCCATCAACAACATCGTCGTGCTTCACCACTCGATCACACCGCCAACGACAACGTCACCAAGCTCAACCCCTTGGCCACACCGCCATCGACACCGTCCCCAGGCTTGACCCCTCGGCTATGCCACCACCGACAGTGTTTCCGGGCTCAACTTATCTGTCATGCTGCAGCTGACATCACCAAGCTTGACCACTCGGTCACGCTGCCGCCACCAGCACCATTGGGCTCGGCCCGAGTTGCTCGCGCCACTGCCGACAACATCGCCAGGCAACTCATCGATCCAGCTAAGTTGCATTGATAGCTGTTTTCTCTATATTCATGGATAAAAACACCAACAAAGGAAAAGACGGAGGGAAATGCTTGGTGAATTGGGGGTTGGACAAGGTGTTTACCATCACCGTTGACAATGCTTCAGCTAATGATGGGATGATGTCCTACATGTACCTCATGTATATCTTTCAGCTCCTAAGATGAATCAAGTGCACATTCAGCACAATTCAGCTTCTATAATGGATTAATGGGGCTAGAGTTACAAGAAGGGTTCTCTGGTGAGGCTAAACTGGGTTAGAGTGAGGAGTTTTCATGCATCGACCACAAAGGGAATCTTAGAGGACGAATGTAGATTGACCATAGAGGTAATCGGTGGACGGAACATTGCCGGTCGGGATGACTAATGAGTAATGACGCTGAGTGTATTGAAGTATAAGAGTCATATCACCATTCTTCATTTTAGCAGCCTTTTGGGTACAATTGGTTTGTGCATCCATTCCAACCCAATACGCGAAGCTAGCTGGTTGAGGTTCCAAATCTAGTAGTAGGAGCCAAAGACTGGACAATGGTATAATGGCGGCTGGTAGGCGCTGGGAAAGACGAAGTTAGACTATGTGCAAAAGGGAAAAAGAACGCTAATGCCATCATATGAAACATGATCGAGCTGTGAAAAAAGGTTTTTTTGTCTATGCAAAACATTCGGTGTTGCCTAGACGGATCCTTCGTCATCAACGTTTTCATAACTTTTAAACCCGTAATTCTCAAATAAAAAAACTTTAGCACTTCGGCTATCATCTATCGATCGCATTTTGCTACCTCGATGCTTGTTTTCATGGTCAAAAGCACTGCTAGTCACCCATCAGGGTAGTCTCCGTCAGGCGCCCCCCGCAGCACCAAGTGCAGACAGCTAATCAACTTTGTATAGGGTGTGCGTGTGCACCAGCCGCCAAATGCTGGCCCTTTTAACGGCATGATTGATGCAACTTCGACGGCCAAAATCTGTACGTATCACAACAGCTACTCGGTTCATCATCAGAGTTTAAAAGCGATGAAGCAAGGGCTAGTGTATATGGCAACCGATGACAATCTGGCCAGTGGGAAAGCAACTGGAAATGTGTAAGCAAATGGAATGTCATTGCCCCCCACACTTGAAGGCAAGTTTGGCACCAAATGTTTCTAGTACAATGTCACATTCGGCACCAGTGATGTGCAAGTAAATGGAATGACGTGGCACGCACTTCATAAGTTCACTTCATATCTGCATGATCCGACATACACCGAAACGAGTAGTTTTAAAAGTCTCAGAAATTTTGAATGGGGACGTAGGGATGAAAATTGATGGACCCAAGGTATCCATCTCCATCTACCCACTTTTTTCAATTAATAATGCAGAATTTTCAATGGATTTATCATGAAAGATTCGCACTATTTGTTAACGTTGGAGAGTCGATATTTGCATTGTATAACTGGATTGTTACGAGAGTAAAATTCATCGGCGGTCCGCCCTAAACTTGCAAGGCTTTCACGTCAATACGTAGCATGCCACATTGAAATTTTGGCAATACAGCTCAGGTCCCTGACATATTCCTTTCACATATATATCCTCCAATTCAAATTATTATATGTTTTGACCTTTTTATTTAGAAACATAGTTTTTGTTATATACTTAAATATACACTATGTTTAGATATATAATAAAAATAATAAATCTAGCTAAAACGTGTTATGATTGCTCTCCGCTGCTAATGGCCGCAAGCACCCCACTGTCACACGATTTAGCCCAACAGCAGGCCTGTGTTTGCCGCCTCCACTGGCATCCCGACACCACGCGATCGATTTGACTCCGGAACAAGAAGCCACACTCATGTCATGTCGTCGTCTTCTCGCACACAGATGCAACGACGCCAAAGCGTCGTCGGCACACGATTTTGCCCAGGCAATCTGGGTCCGCCGCAGTGGCAAGTCTCACAGCTGAGACCATTTCCCTATCGCTGCGGATCGCCAGTGTTCTGGTCTCATGGAGGTTGCTTTGGCACTTCGGCTTAACAAACAAATCTGCGGGAGGATAAAGATGGCACAGTGACTAGCGTCTTCTCGTGCGGCTCCAACATTTTTTAAAACTTACTATGTAAATTCTTATATAGAGAGCTATTTAATAAAAGTTATTCTATGTATCTTTTCATCTTCTAATAGTTTTTTATAGGGATAATTGTCTGTTGAACATCTAAAGTGAATGTCATTTGCTGGCGGACATCTATTTTGGAGCATTTTGCTAGAAGACACTCTGGTTCAGTGAAATTAGGCCGCAAGACACCGCGGACCAGTTGCAGCCGGTTGAGGAGAGAGAACAGCGGTGAAATGACATTCTTGCCCCTGCCGCTTTCTTCATCCTCTCTCCCTTTCTCTCTTTTTTTTGTTTCCTGTCCCAAGCCGGCCCCATCGCGCCGAGCCCCGTGACGCCACGCCCACGCGCGGCGCGGATAAAATCCATACCCTGGCGCCCCACTGCTTGCCGACTGCTGACTGCGAGGGAGGGAGCCAGGTGGAGGGAGGAGGCACAGGGCGGGGCAGGGTACGGGGAGGAAGACAGACACCTTCACACGCTTGCGGGTGGGCACACGCGCGAGGGGCCACCACGGCCAGCCCCACCACCACCGGACCGCTCGTTTGGGTTGCGATGACGGAGGACATGATGGATCACCTGAGCCTGGTGCCCTATGATGGTGCCACCGGCGGGGGCGACGCGGGGGGCGGCAAGTAAAAGGAGTGCATGTGCAACCACACGGCGGCCATGGGCGGGCAGGCCTTCGACGACTGTGGCGAGTACATGGCCTCCTCGTCGGACTCGCTCAAGTGCGCGGCTTGCGGGTGCCACCGCAGCTTCCACCGCCGCACAGTCTTGGGCGCCGCCGCGTTGGCGCCACCGGGCTCGTCGTGCGCCCGTCTTTTTCCCCCCGACGCCGCCGCTCGCGCTGCCCGCCCCCGCCTAGGCCGCCGACACTGCAGCAGCCACACTTCCACCACCACCACCACCACCAGGCCGCGGCCGTCGCACGGCAGGCCTTGTTCCCGTCGTCGGTGCCGGTGCTGGTGCCATTGTGCCTAACGCCGCCGTCGCCACCCCACCCCCGTGGCTCGACACGCGCGCCGGCTCCGAGACGCCGCCGCGCACGGACGACTTCGGCATCGGTGTCGGCGTCGGTTTCATGCCCGTGCTGCCGCAGGGGTGGTGGCAAAGGTGGGGTGGGTGTGTGGCGCAGCGTAGGAGACGCATCGCGTCCCCACGTGAGACATCTTGTCGGCGTCTCCCTTCGCCCTGTCCGGTTCCGGCAGCCCATGTTTCGTTTTAGGATGCGCGGTGTGTGCGCGTAGGGGCATGATGGATGGCTAGTAGGCCGGCCAGCGCCGTTCGGGGCTTTTGGAGCGGGGCGGGATCCGACACGGATCTCTCATTGGGTCGTGTCGCTTCCTCTCTGCAGTCTTGGCATGTCACTCACAGCTTCGACGCGACGACGTCCTTTGGTTTGCTTGGTAGGAGATCAGTCGTTCCTCCGCAACTGCTGTTTGCTTGAACTGCAGGACAGGAAACAGAAAAAAGAGAAAGGAAGAGAGGAAGAAGAAAGCGACAGGAGCAAGAATGTTATTTCACCGCTGTTCTCTCTCCTCAACCAGCTGCAACTGGTCTGCGGTGTCCTATGGCCTAATTTCACCGAAACAGAGTGTCTTCTGGTAAAATGCTTCAAAGTGGGTGTCCGCCAGCAAAGGACCATCACTTTGGATGTCCAACAGACAATTATCCCTTTTTTTTATATGTTGTGCAGACTCCGTTGAGTCATTTTGATATTTTATTTAGCTAGCGAGAAATCCAAAATATATAATGACAATACTTGGAGATGTAATTGAAAAAGTTGGAGATTTTTTTTTACCAAAATCTCTATTCATATAAAGAATATCAGGCTAACTGTTAAATTTTTGTTGTGCTTAGCCCATTACTCCTATTTCTTATTAAATCAATAAATCTCAATGACAATATTTAATGCAACTAGCATAGTATCCGTGTGTTAGGCTATTCTTAGTAGAACGTTTGGCGAAATGCCGGATGCCGGCGAGCCACGGTGAGCGGCTGTTTCTGGCCGAAAGAGAGAGGAGGAGAGGTGTTCTGTGTTCTTGGAATTCATGCGCACGCGGAGACACGATTTGGGGAGGATTTTATAGAGCCTTGCCATGGGAACCCAATGCAAACCGTCGGCATGCATGTGTTCATGCCGCGGCTACGCCTTTGCAAGAGGACTGAGGGCAGCCCCAGCGCAAGCTAAGAGCATCTTCGAGTTTCCTAAATTATTTCATAATCCTTGATTTTTAGTAAGATAAGAAAAAACTTCTCTCCAATAACTTTTAATTCATCCTCCTAATCTTTTATTGTAACAAAGGAATGCAAAATAGAGGAAAGGAAAAAAAACACAGGAATGGGGTGTAGGTGTTGTGGGACAACACAGGAAAGACATAGATAGGGGTGTTTGGATCGTAGGAATTATAACACAGGATTTTACAAATCAATTACGGCAACCATGTGGATCCAGTTTAATTAAGTTGTGCCTGATGGAAAATATAAAATAAGAAGAACACAGGGACTTGATTATTAATTTGCTCAAGCCTTATCCGTGCGTCTAGCTGCCGTGCCGCTGTTCATCTTCCAATCGCCATTCTTTCTGCCTTTCTGGTCGCTTGGTTGGACGGCCGATGCTCCAGCCTCCGCGCGCCGCGCTGCAACACAGCGACGTCCTCCGCCCGCGCGCCGCCCTGCACGCTACTAGCTGCGTGCACCGCCTCCGACTGCTTAGCCACAGCCGTCGCACGTCCTGCACATTTGTTCCGAGCGACGCAGGTGATGCCGATTCGTTCCAAGGTGGTTGCTTGCAGTGCTGCGAAAGAGAAAAATTGCAGGGGCAAAGATTGGTTTTAGTGCGCTAAGCGTGAGCGCAAGCACCGTAGGAAATTTTCCCTTGATCTGACCTCATTTTTTCTTTCCTCCAAAAGTACAAGCTTCGTTGCCGTTCCTCTGGAAAGGTTCGTGCCGCTTCCTTCGTTCCAAACGCGCGCAGACAATCCTTTCCTCCGGAACTCAATCCTTCACTTTTCCTCCGTTTTTCCTACGTTACAAACGGGGCCTTAGAACTTAGAAAAAGTCACCATGTTCCGCATAAAGTTACATGCTTTCGAGTCGCACGTATCTTCTGTCCCCGCGCATGTTTGTCGGGCAATCTAAAGGTGGAAGAGCGTGAAAAGAATAAAGAGTAGGAAATAGTTCCTGATGCAAATATACAAGAGAGAAAGAATATATAAAAGTGATTAGGATAATTTAGAAATAATATGTGATTTCTGATGTAAAATTATCTTCTATATTTTAGGAGTAGATTATTAGAAACTTTTAAAGATGACCTTCTTTATTCCTTCTAATATTTTTTTAAAAATTATAAAATTCTATATTTTGAGGAATAAAATATTAGGTACTTCTGGAGATGCTCTGATAAGAGTATTAGTCTCAGACAAAATTTGTGTGCCATATAGACTAAGCAACAACCAAAGCAGTCATTTCTACAACGCAAGCAGCAACAGATGCAAACCTTGTAGGGTCCATACTCCATAGCCTACTTCACATTTTTAATTGTGTGTGTGTTTAGCTCGCGAATTTTGAGAATTTGGCTATCGTAGCACTTTCGTTTTTATTTAGCAATTAATGTTCAATCATAGACTAATTAGGCTCAAAATATTCGTCTCGTAATTTCCAACCAAACTGTGCAATTAGTTTTTTTGTCTATATTTAATGCTCCATGCATGTATCGTAAGATTCGATGTGATGACTACTGTACATTTTTTTAGGAATTTTTTTTTGAAATTTTTTAGAAAATATTTAATGCTCCATGCACGTGGTCCCCGAGCAAACCGACGCATATTGGAGCTGCTCTTCTCTGCAACGCGTGTTTGAGTAGGAGTCTCCATCTTTTTGTCAGACGGAACCACCGCAGCCTTTGCAGGCGTCTCTGGCCTCCTGCAACGCGTGTTCGATGCTTAGGGTGTGTTTAGTTGGGAGAGCACTCCAACCTGATGCGTTGGAGAGGAAAATAATTTGGTGCATGCTCAATGTACACAACATCCGTGCACACACACCTTCGATGTACGGCATGAATCTACCGACATGCATCCCACACATGCAGCCCGCAAACCACGAACGAGAGCCGGGAGGCCCGAGCCGAGCGCATGAGAGGCAAGCAGGTGCGCGCTGTTGGATCGGTCAAACTGAACACGTGGCAACTATCTATGACATGTATGGAGGCACGATGGATACAGTATGCATCGATTTTTTCCATTGAAGAAGGCCTGAGGGGAGAGAGGGGCAGGGTACGAGCGCACGGCACATGTTGGGCCATGCGTCACTCTGCGAGGTGGATCGGACTGGCGCGGTCACGGCCTCACGGGTGGAAAGAGAGCGGGCAGCGGTGATGCTCGGCGCGTGAGCGCTCGAAAAAGAAGGCGTCGGGAGAGAGGGAGGAGCCTGACTGGGCCTCGCTGGGCCGGTGGGGAAAGGACGGAGGCCGGCTCAGGCCAGATTTGGCCCAAAACAGGATAGGGAAAGAAAAAAAATTGCATTTGCTCAAAAAAAATTATTTGCTTTAGATATTTTTGCAAACAAATCAAGATGAAGGCAACGAGGAATTATCATTACTTGGTTTTGTTATTTTTCTTGCTGATTAATGTTGCAAAGCATAAAATTTCTCCTTCCACGTTATAGTTCGAATGATTTTTTTTTAATTGATACTCCCTCCATTTCAAATTATAAAACATTTTGGTATTTCTAGATGCATAACATTTGTTATGTACTTAGATATACACTATATCTAGATACTAGTAAAAACAATTTATTTAGAAAAACCAAAATATCTTATAATTTGGAATGGATGGAGTACATGTCAAACATGTGATTATGTGACTTTATTCCACTTACTTCGGTATTTTAAAAATAAAATAATTACTACCTTAGCTTCATCACTAGATAACCTTTTTTTATTTATCTTTGAGAAGCTTATTCGACAGGAATAAAAGTCACAGACACAATATATATAGCAGTAAAGTTTGAGTTAGAGCAGCTCAGACGAAGTGGCACCAGAGGAAATGGAAGAAAATTAGAATGCAGCTAACTTGGAGTGCCAGCATAGGAAGCGGAAGAAAAATGGCTCACTTGATGCTGTAACGGTTATTTCCGCCACAAGATTAACACCGTTTAAAGGGAAATAGATGGAAGTGGCGTAAGAGAAACAAAAATTCAGAACAATCACCCTTTCCCTTTAGTATTTTTTCAGCTAATGAATAATATTTTTCCCACGCAACAATCAACCGACGGTACTTTTAACCGTCACTTCTCAGCCAGCAAACCAGACAAATGTTGCTGAAGTGTGAGGACCGTCGAACTTTTTTTTTGAATTTTTTATCTTTACGATGGCTCAGAGATAAAAAGACTCTATTTTACTGGACAGCACGCAAGTACCAGAACTCGCAGAAGTCAACAGCCCAGCAGGCTTCCTTCCATCCCTCCAGAATTCACAGATCCTGATCGGCCTGCCTTTCAGTCGAAGTATCGATCTGAGCCCGGCTTCCTCCTCGATCTCGCCGCCGCCGCGGCTCCGTCCTCTCAAATCAAAGCCAATATGCAGAAGGTATACAAAACACACAGATCTCGGCTCTCAAATCTGAAATCCTGATTCTTTTTTTCTTAGACAAGTCTGAAATCCTAATTCGTGCGTATAACATGTTCATGCTCGCCGGAAATCTAGTCTTACCTGTTTCAGTTCGGTCGATCAAACTTTTTGTTGGGATATCCGTTCATGGTCTGTTCGCATGTGTGTCCAGCACAAGGTCGCGTTGTGCCAGCTCGCCGTCACACCGGACAAGGACGGAAACATCGCCCGCGCGCGCGCCCGCGTCGAGGCCGCCGCGGACGCCGGCGCCAAGCTCGTCGTCCTGCCGGCAAGTCGTCCGCTCCCTCTTGCCAGTTACTGACGTGTTTACTGCCTCAAACCACAAATCGCTAACTACTGAGCATACTGAAAGTGCTAGTACAGATTAAGGCCTGATCAGCTGAAAGCAGCTGGCAGCAGAAGTTATAAGCATTGCTTCATTGGCAGCGTTCCTCTGCTTTTGCTTCAGGAAATATGGAGCTGCCCGTATGCAATGGAGACACTGCCATGTTACGCCGAAGACATAGACGGCGGAGAGTCGCCGTCCATCTCGATGTTGTCGGAGCTCGCCGCTGCCAGAAAGATCACCATTGTAGGTGGATCCATCCCTGAGAAGGCGTCTGGGAAGGTGTTCAACACCTGCTGTGTTATCGGACCAGATGGACAGATATTGGCCAAGCATAGGAAAGTAAGTACAGTAGCTGGAGAGGCTGTTGTCTGGATCCAGATATTAATGTGTAATTTTCAGCTGGTAATTGGATCGACCTGCATAGTGATTGCTAAAAAAATGGGCAATTTCAGCTGCATTTGTTTGAGATTGACATCCCAGGAGACATCAAGCTCAAGGAATCTGATACATTCACAGGCGGGCAAGAAACTACTATAGTCGACACAGGTACGTGGTAAACTGGTAACTTCAGTTCAGAGGTATATTACCATGATGTATCTTTCTTGTACATACTAGCATATTTGTGGCGACATTTTACTATGCACCTGTGATAGTTTCATGTCTGAAAATGGTCTCCTACATGTTACTGTAACTGTTATGCACCAGCAGAGTTCTCTGAGATTTTGTAAAGCTGCAGAAGTACATTTACAGCGCACACACTTATGTTGGACGGATTGGCATAGGAATCTGCTTCTGTTTTTGTGATAACGCATTCTGCTAGGAATCTGCTTCTGTTTTTGTGATAGCTTTCTGTCACATGCGTTACAGATGTTGGACGGATTGGCATAGGAATATGCCATGATATCCGGTTTCCAGAGCTTGCAATGCTGTACAGATCAAAAGGTATGCTTCACCATTTTTTGTAGGATGTGCTGTGCTACATTGCTTCCATGCAGTGCTAGATCCTCTCCAATTTTCCATGAACGGCTTAACAGGTCGACTTGCCAAACCAGGTGCACACCTGATATGCTATCCTTCTGCATTCAACATGAGCACCGGGGAGCTTCTGTGGGACCTCATGCAGAAATCCAGGTTCGCTACAGTGTCACAGCTTTTCCAGCCTTTTTCTCTTCATCAGTTTTCAGTTCTGCTCTGTGTCACCACGATCACGATGCCATCAGAAATAGTAGTAAACTTTTTGTTCAAGTTGGGATGAGAAAAATCCATCTCTTCATGTACTAGCAGTTATCTCACAATTTTTCCCCTCTACTCTGTCACTCCATCAGGGCCGTTGATAATCAGGTACAGACTAAATACCCTCTTCTGTCATGGTGCCAAAACTGTACGTAAAGTGAAGGCAGCGATGCTGAATTTTTCTTGGTTCCAGTTGTTTGTAGCAACCTGCTCGCCGGCGCGAGACCCTAACGCGAACTCGGACTACATGATCTGGGGCCATTCGAGCCTCATCGGACCAGTGAGACACAACAACCATTTGCAGTTTTGCATCTTCTCCCAATTGATAGTTTCGGTTCGACAGGATCAGTGGCTAATTTATTTTTGCAATCTATTCAGTTTGGCGAAGTGCTAGCGGCAGCTGGGCATGAGGAAGCGACCGTCATCGGCGAGATCGACCTCTCCACGATACAATCTACAAGGCACGCGATATTAGAATTAAGAATTTAAGATTCACACACTCGATTTTGGTTGCTCCTGTGTTTGTGGTTTGATCAAGGGAGAACATTTGCAGGGAGAACCTTCCGTTGGAGATGCAGAGCAGAGGAGACCTCTACCGATTGGTTGACGTTCTGGTCAATGACTCGATGAAATCGCGCTCTGAGACTGTCTCCAAGAAGACTCGTATGTGCACGTAAATCCAAAATAGGTAACAGACATAAAATCAGTCTCTAAGAGCATCTCCAACAGTTTCCTACATTTTTCTCATAAAAACTTGTAGTTTAGCAACTACTAAAAAGATTTAGAGAGAAAAAAAGAAGGTCATCTCCAAGAGTATCTAATAAATGACATCTAAAAAAATCAATTTTAGGGCCACATGAATTATGTTGCGGCTTGAGAGGAGCTCGCCCACGTCGTCGGCAGCTTGCACTTGAGATCCAGCAGCCGAAGATGCACCAGCAGCTGCAGCTTGAGATCCAGCAGCCAAAGATGTACCAGGAGTAGACATTTTCCCCTTTCTTGAAAGAAAAAACACCAATACTCAGTATTCACATACAGTCACAGTGACACACAGAACGCAAAGCTTAACACAGACGTGTAGGCAGGCGTGTAGCCGGCCAAGAGCATTACTTGAATATACACATATACACAGGAGCAAATGGTACTTGAATACCAGTACGACTCGTCGCTGTGGGTGTACGATCCCGATTCCCGCCAACGCGGCCACCACGCTGGACGCGCGTGAGCTCATCGACTACCTCTACGTCCGGGCGATCATCTCGCGGACGGCGACTGCGTCGTCGTGCTCGTGTATTGGCCAGATTACCAGCTGCGCTTCGCGAGGCCGGGAGACGCGCACTGGACATGGATACGGCCTCCGATGGAGAACTGTTATTACTATTGGATCATCTAGGAGTGGATCACGTGGGTGTTTATTTGTATTTGGGATAATCAGTGACTTAGAGATTCAGAGGGAGACAGAGAGAAGGTGACTCATACCTTCGGGCTTGGCAGAGAAGGAAGTAATCGCCATGGCGCCGGTGTAGGTAAAGCTCTGCGCTAGGCAGCGGCGGTCGGAGAAGAAGGGCACCGCAGTGGAGACCGGGGTGAAGACCGTGGTCGCGCAGTGCCATGACGGCGGTGGTGCTTCCTGTCACTGGCCGCGCCCCTCTGTTAGATGGGAGTAGGGTTTTCCGGTGGGGCGTACGGCTCAGGCCAACCTC
The DNA here is from genome assembly GCF_019320115.1 of Miscanthus floridulus. Taxonomy (NCBI): domain Eukaryota; kingdom Viridiplantae; phylum Streptophyta; class Magnoliopsida; order Poales; family Poaceae; genus Miscanthus; species Miscanthus floridulus. The sequence goes on from NC_089597.1 coordinate 34,083,503, forward strand.
GTGCTGAGAGCCGCTAGCCTCTACCTCTATTTAATGCGCAGTGTGACGGGGGCCTGCCAGCCATAGATGGACTGGGCGCCCCCGATTAGGACGCGAGGTCAAGGCCTAAGTGGCCGTTGAGCCATTGTGGTTGGGAGATCAAACCAACATTCTCCCCCTTGATCTCAACTCATACTTTAACTTTAAACTTTGACTTTAATCCCTTTCACTTTTATTTGTTTCATCACAGATTGGTGCATAGAGCATGCTTCATCGTCACGGTCAATCGCCGATAGATTTAACAGCTACAATACACGTTCATGTTCTGAAACAGATTCTTTAACTTTGGGCCCTTTATTGTCCGAAAATCATAGGCTTTCCCTTAAACCCATGTCGACTGTGTGTTCTCTGAACACACTGGGTGGTAAGCCTTTTGTACACGGATCCGTAAGCACTTGCTTGTTACTTATATGTTCAATACTTTTAGTATGATTCCGGACTCTTCTTCACAACGTATAACTTTAATGTCAATGTGTTTGGCAGCACACTTGACCCGTTGTTATAGGAGCGAACTACTTAAATGGTTATTGCTGTTGAATACCATTATCAATTCCAGGTGTAAGTTCTTTTAACCATTTCGCCTGTCCTTAAGCCTCATAACAAGCTATACTGTGGGTATGCATCTTTGATGACACCACAACTGTTTCTTTGGAGCTTTTCCACAATAAAACTCCAACTGCGAGTGTTAGCTACTATGTGGGTTTCACTAAATATCTCGCCAAAATTTAACATTTGTACCCACAACTATTTGAGAGTACTTATTCTTTCTTACTCACCATGAGGCCTATAAATCTTTGCACAATTGCAAAACATTCTCAACTCCATTCCAGTGATCTATATCTGGACTGAACTTCTGCCCAAACATCCTGGATACATGAACTATGTCAGGGTAAGTTCTTACTTATAAGCACTCATTAAGCTTCCAACAGCTGAAGCATATAGGACGTCCTTTCGATCTCACATTGGTTCTTGGAACACTGAAAGTTCCCAAAACTATTTTCCTTTACTATAGGAACAGGCGCATGTTTACTCATATATATATACTTTATTTCTTTAGAATCTTCTCTATGTATACACTTGAGATAGTTCTAATACTCCTTTTTCTTTTGTCTTGGTAAGTTCTAATTTCTGGAACGAATGACGCTTTACCAATATCATTCTCATTGAAACTTGAGGAGAAGAACTGTTTCTTCTCCAACAGTAGATTGACACCACTACTAGCGAGTAAGGTGCTACCCACATGCAGGATTAGGAAAATAATTTTTCCATGTTTAAACTTTGCATAAATACAATTGTCCTCTACTTTCTCTTTAAACCCAAACTTTCTTATTGTAATGTCAAACTTCAAGTACCAATGTCTTGAAGCTTGCTTTAATCCATAAATAGATTTCTTTAGGCAACATCCCTTATGTTCTTTTCCTTCTACGACAAAACCTTTTGAGTTAAGCCATGTAAACTTTTCTATACAAATCCCCATTGAGGAATGTGTCTTTACATCCTTCTGATGGTACTGTAAATCGTAATGTGCCACTAACACAATTATGATTCTAAAAGAATCCTTGCATGCTCATTATAATCTATTCCTTCTCTTTGTGTAAATCATTTCGCCACAAGTGGCGCTTTATTGCTTTCCATATTCCCTTTGGAGTCACATTTGTCTTGCAAACCCATTACAGCCTACTGTTTTGGCTCCATTGGGAATTTCTTCTTAGTCCCAAACATCGTTGGTATTTATCGATTTCATTTCATCTTCCTTTGCTTCTTGCCATTTAGACGCCACTCATGGCTTTTTCAATTGAGGTGGAATTACCCTCCATTTGAATTTCTTTCTTAACATTGACTCCTTAGTCATCAGAAATATCTGATTTTCTTATTCTTTGAGACCTTCTGGGGCCTCGTGGCACTTCTTTCATATGGGGTTATTGTTACTCTTCATCGCCAAAAGGTAATTGTTCTATAGCCTCCTGTATCACAAGATCCTTATTTACTTATTCATCTTCTTTAAGAGCTAACATCAGCTGTTGTATATGTCATACAACATCAACATGCATTAAGCAATTTGTTGCTCTAAAACACTGTAGTGGATATGTAATCCCACTTCTATTCAAGCCTTAGGTATCTACATACCATGCTCCCCCAGATTACTCTATCTTCTGTAAGGATGGTGTATCTTCAAATTTCTTATTTTGGGTTTAATCTGCTAAAAACTCATATGACGCAGCACTGCCTTGATAACTCTGAACTCGTCCAGTATGAATACTAGCCAACTATGCTATCTTCCTATTGGAACTGTAAAAGGTCCAGGAATTTAGCTATTTCTTTACTTTAGGGGTATCGTTATTATAACCGTCTTACTCCCTCAACGATCACATTCATCTTTTATAGATCACTTTTACCTTCAATGCATAGTATGCATTGCATTATCTGAAGTATGGGAAATTATCTTTCTTAATTGTCTTTCTTAATTAATCTTACATTTCTCCCCCTCGAAATGTGGTATGAACTTTTCTACCACAATTTCGAAACATTCAAAACTCTTGTGAATGAGGAAACTTTGATTACTTCATCCACATGATTACATCATGCAAACAAAATTCATATGGGAGTACATTTTCCTCATTACACTTCAAAACTCAACATATTCTATTATTATCAATACTTCTGCAAGTCACGCTTGCATATCATTCTTATCTTTTGGTTCACATGCAACTTTCTTTTGTTCTTAAACTCATTGAGTACTTAATAACCCTGACACAATCAGAGTGTACGGTCAATACTAAGATAACATAAGAGCTACCCTAAACTTCTCTCCATGTGCGGGATACACTTAGAGCACATGAGTCATCACATCCTTCTCCCGCCATGCGGGATAAGTACTATGCCAAAACTCTCCTGCCATGTAGGATTGGTTAACATAAGTACTATTCCAACTTTACCCCGCCATACGGGTATTTTTTCAAACTTTTCCCACCATGTGGGTACTATCACAAACTTTTCCCGCCATGCGAGATAATTCCCTTGAACGGACATAACTGTCAGGATTGGCTCGTGTTCAATCATCAAATTCAGAAATAAATCCGAATATTCTTTAACACACATGTTTAATCCGACGTAGGTCAAATTAAACATGCATGTTACTGATTACATTTCTTAAACAAACTCTTATTGCTCTATCTTCTTTCTTTGATCAATATCCTTTAATTCTTTTCTTTCCAAGCCATTCTATAAAGAGAACACAGTCCCTTAAGCAATGGGATTCTTTCATACATAACTTGCTCTTAGGCATTTCATCATCTGAGTCACAAGTACCCAGCTCATTTCTTTTACTGCCTTCAAGAATGAAAGCATGGAGGTCTTTTGTCTGAAAAAATATTCAACAATAATGCTCATTAAACTTTAAAATCTTTATGTTCTATTCTATATCACCGTTTGGCAGAAATAGAATAAAACATCATTCTTCTACATTAATTCCACATCACCGTTGGGCAGAAATGGAATTAATGTATAGAACCTCAATAATCTTGAAAACATAGAACTGCTCCTCAGAATTAAATTCTTCCGTTGGTTCGAATTTAATTAGAAGACAATCAACTTCATTGCAGCGGAAACATGAAAATACATTTCTCTAGTTTAAGAGCATTCCTTGATTTTTATCTTTTCTCTGAAAAATTGGTCACTTTGATGCAAAATTCATCAGAGATTTAAACTTTAAATATAGAACTCATAGAATTATAATATTGTTATCATCAACGTTGGTCAGAAAATAACAATATCATAATTTAACTTTAACTATCAACCGACTATTCCTCCAATTAAAATTTTCCCGTTGGTTCCAATTTTAACTGGAGGATTAACTTTTCATCATTTACTGAATAACTACAACTGCTCTTCAAATTAAATTCTCCCGTTGGTTCGAATTTAATGAGAAGATAATATTCTTTAACTTTGTAGCGGTAGCATGAAAAATTCTTGAAAATAATACTAATTCAGAAGCATTTTTACTTTACTCATCTGTTCTCTAAACAAATTATCACGTTGGATCAAATTTGAGTAGAGATAAAACATTTAAACTTAACTTTATTCATTCAAAATAGCTTCTAAAAAAATAATAAACTGAAAACATCTCCTTCTTGTTCATTTGGCCTGGAGGCCTGCTTGGCCCGAAGGCCTGATTGCTTGTTCGGCCCAGCAGCCGCTCACGCAGCGCGCACCCGCGCCCAGGCCGCAACCTGGGCCTGGGCCAGGAAAGTGGCATCCCGCCTGGGCTGCTTTCGACGCGACCGTGCTCAGCCGTCAATGGAGATCGGACGGCCGTTCGCACCCAGCGAAGGATCAAAAGGCACCCACGGCCGCCGTTCCCCTAAACCCTAGTTCATTCCTTCCCTCCCCTTCTCTCTCTCGCGTCGCACGCGACAGCGGCAGCAGCCGTGGTGGCCGTCGGCGCCGGTGAGGGGTGGTGCCGCCCGAGCTTGTTCGGCTCCCCTTCCTTTCTCTCCACTGCGCCGCAGCAGCCGCCGCTGAACCGTACGACGATGGTGGCCCGAACTCGCGACGCAGGAGGAGATGGCATCACCGTGGCGCCCCTTGCCGGTGCATGCGTGCGGCCTGAGCCGCGCGCGGCGCCGTCGAGCGATACCGTGGTGGTGCCCTTTTGGGACCCCGAGCTCGTACGCACGGCGCAGCGGAGCGCCGGCGAGGTGGCGGCTCGGCACTTTCTCTTTGCTCTCGCGCACACAGACACTACGGCGACTCGAGGCAGCGATGACCACCCGAGGCGGCCGGAGCGGCAATGGCGTCCATGTGTGGTGACTCGGCTCGATCCGCCCGCGCGACGGCGGGCCTTCTTACCGCTCTACGGCGGTTCTCTTCCGTGCTACGGCGGTGGTGACGGGGTGGAAGAGACTCGCGTAGGTCCCCTCCCCTCCATCCTTCCATTTCTTTCTTTTCTTTTAGGGTTAGGGTTTCGATTCCTCTTTCTTGATCCTCGGTTAGGGTTAGGGTTCTGATTTGCTTTCGGATTTGATTCGAGATCGAATCCCTTCTTTCCCAAACCAGATCTATAGCCTAAAACCTGGCTCTAATACCATTGTTATTACTATTGGATCATCTAGGAGTGGATCCAGTGGGTGTTTACTTGTATTTGGGATAATCAGTGACTTAGAGATTCAGAGGGAGACAGAGAGAAGGTGACTCATACCTTCGGGCTTGGCAGAGAAGGAAGTAATCGCCATGGCGTCGGTGTAGGTAAAGCTCTGCGCTAGGCAGCGGCGATCGGAGAGAAGGGCACCGCAGTGGAGATCGGGGTGAAGACCGTGGTCGCGCAGTGCCGTGGCGGCGGTGGTGCTTCCCGTCACTGGCTGCGCCCCTCTGTTAGATCGGAGTAGGGTTTTCCGGTGGGGCGTACGGCTCAGGCCAACCTCGTGCTGAGAGCCGCCGGCCCCCACCTCTATTTAATGCGCAGTGTGACGGGGGCCCGCCAGCCATAGATGGACTGGGCGCCCCCGATCAAGGCGCGAGGTCAAGGCCCAAGTGGCCGTTGGGGCACTGTGGTTGGGAGATCAAACCAACAAGAACACCCAGTACAACTGCGTCTGCGTCCGCGGGGCCGTCACCGCCGCCGCCGTCGCCGTTGCTGCTGCAGTTCACCCACACGAGGTCGCTGTCGGTGTCGGCGATGGCGAGCAATTGCGTCGGCGGCGTACCGACGTTCACGTACATCAGGTACTCGAACGACCTGGTGATGATCTTGGACTCGACGCCGCCGTCGCCCGCGGACACGGGCGCGGCCGCGGGAGACTCGCCGCTGCCCAAGCACCTCGCCCTAGAGCGAGCGGCGCGCGGGCATGCGGGACAGCGCGAGGAGGCAAAATGGCGACCTGGCGGAGTTGTGGTGGATGAAGTCCACGCTGAACCCGCCTTCACTGGCAACAACAGAGGCCGTGCAGGTGCAGCCTCGTTGCCCAGCGAGGAGGGTGAATAGAAGAAGCATAGTCGTCGCTTCCATGCGAGGTGGCGCCGCCGGCTGGCTTCAGGTGTGGAGGAGGAAGCCGTATCCGCGCGAGTCGCGTCCGCTTAAAGTTACGCGGAAGGGGGGAAGATTTACCAAGTTCGTAAGTTTTAGAAAGAAGTATTAGGAGTTGTTGGAGATGGTTTTTTTCTAATCTTTCTAAAAACTTAGGATTAGAAAGGGGTTTAGGGACCTCTTGAAGATGCTCTAACAGACTATCTATACGGGAGATCTATTTTGGGTTGTCTGATAGACACAACCTAAATATGAACATCATCTTTTCTGAAAACTCATTTGTAGAAAGGATTCTCTTTTGGATTCTGTTGTTGGAGAAGATGTCGAATATGTATTGAATCATTTGACTATAGCGCTACCCAAAGATCAAATAGGTCTTGTATTTGGGTGTTGATGATTGAGATAGTCTGAGTTATGCCGCGAGATGCCTACCTAGGTGGTGTTTGGATCCAGTGACTAAAATTTAGGAGGTGTGTCGGGAAGATGTTGCATGTGGTGTTCGGATACTAATAAAAAAACAAATTACATAATCCGTCAGTATTCCACGAGACGAATTTGTTAAGCCTAATTACTTCGTCATTAGCATATGTTTACTGTAGCACCATATTGTCAAATCATGAACTAATTAGGCTTAAAAGATTCGTCTCGCAAATTAGTCGCAAACTATGTAATTAGTTTCGTAATTAGTCTATATTTAATACTTCATACATGTATCCAAACATTCGATGGGACAACGACGAAAATTTAGAAGGATAATCAAACACCACCCTGGTCACCAGTGTAACACTGACTGACTAACACGTACGAATGGTTGGAAACTTCACGTGTTGGGCCTTATTTAGATTGATGTTAGGAATCAGTATTCGGTACTGTAGCAATTTCATTTGTATTTAACAATTATTGTCTAATTATGGCCTAACTAGGCTCAAAAGATTCGTCTCGTAATTTACAATCAAACTATGTAATTAATTATTTTTTTTATCTATATTTAATATTCCATGCATATGTCCAAAGATTTGATGTGATGAAGAGATGATGAAAAAACTTGCAATCTAAACAAGGCCTTAGACATGTGCATCATACTTTTTTTTGTGTGTCTTTGGGGGTGTTTGGTTCCATGGACTAAATTTTAGTCCATGTCACATCGGACGTTCGGATGCTATTTAGGAGAATTAAATATGAGTTAATTATAAAACTAATTACATAGATGGAGACTAATTTACGAGACGAATTTATTAAGCCTAATTAATCCGTCATTAGCATATATTTACTGTAGCACACCATTGTCAAATCATAGACTAATTAGGCTTAAAAAATTCGTCTCGCAAATTAGCCACAATCTGTGCAATTAGTTATTTTTTTCGTCTATATTTAATACTTCATGCATGTGTCCAAACATCCGATGGGACATGGACTAAAATTTTCCTGTAACCAAACACCCCCTTCGTCTCAGCGTTCAGAAAATCTGTCACAGAGATGACTGATCTCCGGTGTCAAGTCTGTCTCTGTCAACTTGTTTTTAGGATGTGTTGTATCGCAATTGAAAACTCTGAACTGTACTGTAGGACAATTGATAGACGTGCCATGCTTCAGCGCACAGCTGTGTACGAAGAAATCTCGAAGCCAAACCATTGTCTGCTGCATCCGAAGTGTGCCATAACTAACATATATTGCAGTATAAAGACAAGAAGAAATATTGAAGCCCAACCATAATCTGCTGCATCCGAAATGTGCCATAACTAGCATATATTGCAGTATAAAGACAAGAAATATTGAAGCCAAACCATAATTGTAACACCTCTGGTGTTTTGACCTAATACTAAAATTTGACATGTCATCATGTGCATTGCAAAGCATTCATATAGTATAAAGTTTTGAATGCATTCACTAAATAAGGTTTATTTCATAATGTTGTTATTTCATGTGATGTGTTTCAAAAACCCTAAATACAGATCATGACCACAAGGGTCAAATTTCATGTGTTCATGTGAGGCCATGTGGCATTTGACTCAAATAACCCTAATGGGCCATGTTGCTGGTCAAAAATCAAAATCTAAGTAAAAGGAAGACAAATCAAATTTGAATTCATATTCAAATTATAAAAGTCCTTTTTGCCCCATTTAACTAATTCAGAATCCATGAGGAATTTGGGGTTGAGGCAAAAAGCAAAGTTGGAGATTATTTTATAAGGATCAACTTTGGTTTTCAAAGTTTTTCATGTTTACATACAAAATTTGGAGTAATTTTGGAATGATTCAAATCTTTAAATGTACCCCAAATGTGAAATTCAAAATGAAGGCAGAATTTGAAAATGTTCCTAGAAGCAAAGTTGTAGAGTTTGAAAAATTGAACAACTTTCATTTTTGGAGATTTTCAACTTCTTTAGAAAATTTCTGAGTAATTTGGAAAATAGGCACAGTGGCAGTTCTGTAAATAATGCAAAATTTAAAAATCACATCGCCGCTCACCGCCGGCGCCACGCAGTCTGCTTGCCGCCGACCTTCTTCGCCGCTTTCACGCGTAGTGACATGCCGATGTCACCGTGGCGAATCCGCCCGTGCGTTGGCGACACCGGACGCCTTCTTCCGGGCTATAAATAGCCACAGTCGCCGCCGTCGCTCCCGTTCTTCCCCTCTGTTCTGCTCCGCCACCGCATAGCTCCGCCGCTCGCCGTAGGCCTCATCGAGCCGCGTCAGTCGTTCCCAGCTACGTCAACGCGATCACATTGGTCTTGCGCTCCTCCTCGATTTGCTCTCGTCGCTGATGTTGGCCGGAATCGCCCGGCGCAACCCGTCTTCCCCGTGACCGGTCGGAGCTCCGCCGCGACAGCCCTCACCGTGGCCAGGCTACTCCAGACCATCTCCGACTGCACCAAGCCCATCATCGTGATCACGGTGAGCTCCTGAGCGTGTTGCTCACTCTTCCTTTGACTCTACTGCGTCGTAGCCCTAGTTACATCGATCACCGTCGGGTCCGAGCCACCATGGCCGGCGTCGAGTTCCATCCGGTGTGCCCTTTTCTGTTCTGAGGCTTGGGATAGATGCGCGACTTGGTGTAGATCATGTAGGAGCAGTCCGTCTCATCGGAGATTCACCACCGGCGCGTTTTGCTGGCCGGAGCTGGCCGCGCCGCCGTGTCTGGTTCACTGCCGCTGACGCGTGGGGTCAGTCTGTCAGTGAGCAGGGAGAAGAAGAATAGTGCTGATTTTTGTTTTCTGATTTTGAATAGTGCAGCAATTTGGCAATTTTGTAGGAATTTATTTACACATCCAAAAATTCTGAAAATTTGTGGGTAGCTTCTGTACATGTTTTAGTATGATTTAAAAATTTGAAACTTGGGATTTGAATAAATTTTTAATGTTCAAATATTTAGTCCATTAATTGAAAAATGCAAATTCCATGATTTTTGTAGGTCACTATATAACTCCAAAAGCTATGAAATTTATTTTGGTACACTAATTTATCATGAGGAAGCTTACATAAAAATTTGAGCTTAATTGGACAAAGTTTATTTTATACCTAATGTAGACTTAATTATTTAATTAATTCTTCATTTAATTAATGTTTAATCAATTAGGATTTGTTTGACTTTAGAATTGATTGTTGACCTTGGGTCATTCACTTATAATGATCCTTAGTACCTTAATTAGTATTGAACTCATACCTAATTTGTAATTAGTCAATCTTAATGACATTTCATGTGATAACCAAGGTCATTAACAAGTTAACTCGTCGAAACCCTAAGTGTTTGATTAGAGTTGGATCTTGTTTTGGTCATGTTTTGTGACTAGTAGGGTTTCAAGATCCATTAGGTCAAGTCACATGTGTGGTTCTTAATAATAATGTTGCAGGTTGGTTTTGTTGGCTTGCAACTGTACCGCGAAATAAAATCTTTTGCGGGTGTTTTTACATTTCATGTGCCGTGAAAGCATCATGTTTACATTATCATCATGTTAAAGCATATGTTATCATTTCATGTAGAACCCGAGAACGAAATGATTCTAGTTGAGCAAGTTCTGGAAGAATCCCCGGTTGTCACGGGATTTGATAATTAATTATGGTACTAATCCAGAACCGGAAATCGTCAACGAAGACAAGCCCTGGTTTATGCATTAAGCCATTACCTTGTTTACTTTGAAAAGTTTATCACCTATGTTATTTATTGCATTAAGTTGTTTAATTCAAATGTTACCTACTTGATGCATTACCTACCTTGATAATTGTTTACCATCCTTGAAGATGTTTTCATTTATAAAGGCGTAGTGTGCTTAGTATGCTTTATGATAGGCTTTCAATGTAAAAGTTTTGATACAATCAAAGATGGCATACTGGCCAAAGAAAGAAAGAATGTAGAATGAATTAGAGACTTGTCGGGTGACTTATCTTGAATGTTGGGTAATGTTGCTGACTATGTCGCTTAAAGGCCACTCATTGTGGATCTTCTGAATGAGACACTTTGTAGTACTGGTCACATACTCCGGTAAGCCTACTTCGGCTAATCCGATACTAAGACGAATGCCCGTGCACTGGGAGTGGAGAGATGGCGGGAGTAGCGTGTACCCTCGTGGCTGGAATGTGGCCGGATTTGAGGTGTGCTGTGCTCTCGGGTGGCGTGGAGACGGCTTAGTATAGGAAGATCCGATAGCGAGGTTGATATATGCAAGATTAAGTTCTACATATGTCGTGTGATAAGGAATCCCCAGCTGGGACTTGAATCAATTCGAATTGCCGGTGCTCCGCGGATATGGAGACTCGATTCATTATAGAAGCAATGCAGTACTGGTGAATTACTAAAATATGAGAAAAAGAATGGAATGAAATATGGGAAATGTACATTTAGTTTGAAATAAAGAACTAAAAGGACTTAGGGGTAAAATTTGAGAATAGGATAAATATAGTAAGCTTTTTGCAAAGGACTTGAATTTTGCTACATCCTTACCTTGTCCCAAACCCCTGCATCTCAAAAGTCTTACACCCCGTTACATCGGGTTAGTCTTGTTGAGTACCTTTGTACTTAGGGTTTGTTAACCCTTGTTGCAGGTGAGTCACATGCGTAGGCTTGTTTTGGTCCCTGCTGCATGTCTGTGTTTGAAGTCAATGACGATGAGGAGTGATGAATGGCCTTTAGACAAGGCACTAGTTTGTTTGATAAATAAAGTTAATGTAATATTATCTCGCTACTATGGTTGTATGACACTTTGGTATTGTAAGTTTGAAAACAACTAGTTTGTAACTATGTTATCTTAAGACTTCCGCTATCTTTTACTCTGGTATATATTTGAATAAACAGTTGTAATCTGCAATGACTGTGATTGGGATCCTGTTTGAAAAGAGAAACGTGGATGATTCGGGTTTCCCGAGGACACCCGACAGACCTGTTGAGTTGTTGGGAACTCGTGTACGCTATCCAAGGTCTGTTAAGACAACGATAGGTGCATGTGGGCCCGATTCCTTAGGAGGTTCTGCCACAGCTGGTATCAGAGCAGTTCCCATCTAAGATCATTGTTGGTTACTTTGGAAAACCTTCAAAATGATTTGGATCAAGGAAAGTAAACATGATATTTTGAAAGTTCAATTTCTTTCTTCTTACCTTTGATCTAGACTCAATCCTGACTTATTTGAAAAGTTTGTGGTGGATAATATGATTAGGTTTGTCCTATGTATTATGAAAATCTAGTACTTATGATTATACTAATCTTTTGTACATAGATTCGTAAGACCGATTCATGCATCATGCTTGAGCACATTGCATTATAATTCCCCTTAATAGTGGTTGGGTAAGTAATGTCAATCCCATTCTTGCTAACCTCCATTATCCTCAAGCTATTCTTATAGTCCTACCCTAAATTCTTTAGGCTATGGCAAAGACTAAGAAAACCGCAGCAAGTCCACCGGACCTCATGGAGTCCCGTGTCACCAATTGGCGCCAAGAAATCACGAGCTTGGTGAAGGAAGTTCCAAGAACCTAGGAGAGGAAGGATCTTCGAGCAACCCCGCCAACGTCGAGAACCTTAACAAGGAGCTCAACACTCTTCGTCGAGCTCATGTCAAAGACCAAGAAGAGCTGGCGGAAATGCAAAGGGGCATCACCATGACCATGGAACTGTGGAATGAAGCCTGGACACGAGAAGATGCAGCCAATGAACGCGTCAATGAGTTGGAGTTCTATGTAGAGGACCTAGAGATGGACAATGCCATCCTTCACGAGAATGTCCATATGCTGTATGCTCAACTTCATCCTCCTCATGGGGATGGTGAAGTTACCGATGAAGAAATAATTGTAGCTCCAGGGGAAGTCGAGAATGAAGAAGAGGAGGAGGATCCTGAGGAGTTAGTGTACTTCTCAGATGAAGATGAGGTTTCGTCCGATACGGGCACGGATGCCGAAGACTAAAAGCTTGGAGTAGTAGTAGTTCCTTTACTGCTTTCCTAGAGAACCAGGGTTGTCTTGTGGGATACAAGACATGTAATTTAAATAAAAACCCTTTGTAGCATGCAACCTTTTAAAAGCTTTCAATAAAGAATAATGTAAGTAAATGTGTTTCTCTAATAGATGCCTCGTCCTATCACCCGAACTGGTGCTAGTGGCTCGCATGATGATGATGAGTGCCCAAATCCTCCACCAATGCCCTCGACTATGGCAGATGTCATAGCTGCACTCGTCAACGCAACGGCAGAGAATGCCAGGCTGTTAAGGGAGTTGGCGCAGAACCAACAGGCACCATACCCTAATCATGGCCGTCGTAATAATGGAAACGACGAGTCAACTTATGTGGATTTTACTGACACACGTCCGCCTATGTTCTCTAAGGCAGATGAACCTTTAGAAGCTGATGATTGGCTTAGGACAATAGAGCAAAAGTTCGAGCTGATCCACTGTACTGAGGTTCAAAAACCAAGGTTTGCGGCACAGCAACTCCGAGGAGCTGCTGGTGCCTGGTGGGCAAATTTGGTAGCAATACAGCCCGCTGGTCACCAAATCAACTGGAGGGAGTTCAAGGATGCCTTCAGGGCACACTATATTCCAGACGGTGTGATGACCATGAAGCTAGAAGAGTTCTTGGCTCTTAAGCAAGGGGAGCACCCGGTGATGCACTATGTTGGGCGTTTCAACCACCTATCTCAGTATGCTATTGAGTATGTGAATACGGACAGGAAGAAAAAGAATCATTTTCTTAGAGGCTTGAACACTAAACTTCAGACAATGATGGCAGCCTGTGGTAATGCAACTTACCATGAGACAATCAACATTGCTATCGCTTCGGAAGAGAATTACCACCGACACAAAGAGGCGAAGAAGAAGAAAATATTTGCTTCCGGATCATCAAGTGGCAAGCGTCAGAAGATAGTATACCATCCTCAGAATCATGGCCGTACGCCATTCCACCCACAACAAGGCCAAAGCAGGTAGCAAATCTTCATTCGCCCTGCAACTAATACACCTTATACACATCAAGCACCACAGCAGCTGAACAATGCCAATAATGCGAACCGCAATGCTACTCCCCAGAATCACAATTTTCCATGCTATAATTGTGGTAAACCCGGGCATTTTTCCCGAGAATGTCCGTATCCTAGGAAGAGCAATCCTGATGCAACCAAAGCCCCTGTTAATCAAGCTCAAAATCAGTACAAGGGCAATGCTCAGAACCATCAAAAGGGTCCGACTGAGAAGAAAACTGGAAGGGTATTCTATACGCAAGTGGAATCTATTCCAGAGGGAGAACCAGTTATGATGGCATGGGATAGCTATTGGGGAAACAAAAGAACCCTATCATATACAGTCGCCTGGGGGACGAATTTGTACAAGGGAGGTAGTTCAGCATGTACCTATTGATTTGGGAGGTTATGAGTTCCCTACCAATATGCTGATATTAAAGGATCAAGATATAGATGTGATCCTTGGTATGAACTGGTTAACTCAACACGGGGCTATCATAGATGTCCTGCGTAGAACAATAAGGTTAAATGCACCTAACAGCAAAACCCAACTTCTCATCCAACTTCCTTTTCCTAAGAGTACAGTGGAGACAGTCTGTGCAACTATTGTTGAAGGAGCCGAGGAAATTTCAGTGGTATGTGAGTTTACGGATGTCTTTCCCGATGACCTACCTGGTCTACCACCAGACCGAGACGTAGAGTTCAGAATTGATCTGAAACCAGGGACAACACCAGTGTCCAGAAGAGCATATAGGATGCCACCGAAAGAATTAGCAGAATTAAAAATGCAACTACAAGAGTTGTTAGACAAGGGTTTCATTCAACCCAGTTCATCACCTTGGGGATGTCCTGCTATTTTCGTGAAGAAGAAGGACCAAACCTTAAGGTTATGTGTTGATTATAGGCCATTAAATGAAGTCACCATCAAGAACAAATACCCATTACCCTGAATTGATTTGCTTTTTGATCAACTTGCGGGAGCTAAAGTATTCTCAAAGATAGACTTAAGATCAGGCTACCACCAGATTAAGATCAGACGTGAAGATGTGCCAAAGACAGCGTTTATTACCCGATATGGTCTATAAGAGTATCTAGTCATGTCTTTTGGGCTGACCAATGCCCCAGCTCATTTCATGTACCTGATGAACTCAGTTTTCATGCCTGAGTTGGATAAGTTTGTCGTGGTGTTTATTGATGACATTCTTATCTACTCTAAGAGCAAAGAGGAACATGCGGAACATCTCCGCATTGTTCTACAAAGATTAAGAGATCACCAACTATATGCCAAGTTCAGCAAATGTGCATTTTGGTTGGAGGAAGTACAATTTTTGGGTCATGTGCTATCTGCTGAAGGTATAGCTGTTGATCCGAGCAAGGTAGAAGAAGTCCTTAATTGGAAAGCACCTACAACTGTTCATCAAGTTCGTAGCTTCCTGGGGTTGGCAGGGTATTACCGTCGATTTATCCCTGACTTCTCCAGAATTACGAAGCCAATTACTGGACTGTTGAAAAATCAAACTAAGTTTGTATGGTCAACCGAATGTGAAGAGGCCTTTCAGACATTGAAGAAGTTACTGACAACTGCACCAGTATTAGCACAACCTAATATTGAGAGGCCATTTGATGTCTATTGTGATGCATCTGGAATTGGTATTGGCTGTGTTCTTATGCAAGAAGGCAGAGTCATAGCATATGCTTCCAGACAACTCAAGAAGCGCGAAGAACATTATCCCACCCATGATCTTGAATTAGTTACTGTTGTCCATTCACTCAAGATTTGGCGACATTATTTATTGGGCAATATATGTCATATCTATATGGATCACAAGAGTTTGAAATACATCTTCACTTAGTCAGAGTTGAATATGAGGCAAAGGAGATGGTTAGAACTTATCAAAGATTATGACTTAGAAGTGCATTATCATCCGGGCAAGGTTGCCGATGCCATGAGTCGCAAGAGTCATTGTCATTGCCTAATTGTAGAACCTATGCAGCGAACATTGTGTCAAGAGATGGAGCATCTGGATTTACAAATCATAGAACAAGGTTCCCTGTCCAATATTGTAGTCGAGTCCACTATCAAAGATCTGATCATTGCTGCTCAACAGAAAAGTAAGGACATAGCCCATATTAAGGATAAGGTTAGATCTGGAAAACCAACCTGTTTCAAGATTGATGAATCAGATGTCGTATGGTTCAATGATAGGTTGGTAGTACCCAAAAATCCGGAGCTGCGAAAGCAGATTCTTGATGAAGCTCATTCTACAAGATACTCCATTCATCCGGGTAGCAACAAAATGTATCATGATCTAAGAAAGAGATATTGGTGGACCAAAATGAAAATAGAAATAGCTCAATATGTGGCCAAGTGTGATATTTGCCAGAGAGTCAAAGCAGTTCATATGAAGACTGCAGGTCCATTACATTCGTTGCCAGTTCCATCTTGGAAATGGGAAGATATTTGTATGGACTTCATAGTAGGATTGCCTAGGACATCTACAGGCTACAATTCAATATGGGTTATTGTTGATCGTCTAACCAAGATATCTCATTTCTTGCCAGTCAGAGATAAATATCGAGCGGAGCAGTATGCAAAGCTTTATCTTGATAGAATTTTCAGTCTACATGGGGCACCCAAGACCATTGTTTCTGACAGAGGATCATTGTTCATATCCAAGTTTTGGAAAAGTCTACATGAGTCTTTAGAAACTAAACTTATCCGTAGTTCTGCTTATCATCCGCAAACAGACGGACAGACTAAAAGGGTAAATCAAATTCTTGAAGATATGCTAAGAGCCTGTGTTCTTTCCTTTGGTGCTAAATGGGATGAATGCCTTCCCTTAGCGGAATTCTCATATAACAACAGCCATCAAGAGAGCATTAAAATGGCACCATTCGAAGCATTGTATGGCCGTAGATGCCAAACACCTTTAAATTGGTCAGAATCTGGAGAACGTTGGTTCTTTGGACCGGATGTGGTCAAGGAAGCTGAAGAGAAAGTTAAACTCATACAAGCTAATATGAAGGTAGCTCAATCCCGACAGAAAAGCTATGCTAATAAGAGGAGACGGCCGCTAGAATTCAAAGTGGGAGATTATGTCTACCTCAAGGTATCACCGATGAAAGGAGTTCATCGATTTGGGATTCGGGGAAAGTTGGCGCCCCGTTATGTCGGCCCTTTTCAGATCCAACAACGATGTGGACCAGTCGCCTATCGCGTCAAGCTACTAGATCACATGTCAGCGGTGCATGATACCTTTCATGTATCTCAGTTAAAGAAGTGTCTTCAAGTACCTGACCAAGAAGTTGACTTTGGTGCTGTAGAACTAGAACCTAATTTGACTTATGCCGAGTACCTCATTAGAGTCTTAGATCAGAAAGATCGAGTCACTCGCAGACGTACAATCAAGTTCTACAAAGTACAATGGAATCAACACACGGAAGATGAAGCTACTTGGGAGTCCGAGGATTACTTAGAAGAGAACTTTCCTGACTTCTTCGCTTCTATCTAGTTGCAATACCTTGTCTATATTGTAACTTGTCTTGTTATTAACAGAATGGAAAAAACCCCCTCACTAGCCTTTTGAATAAAGTTGTAATGTGTTAGCTTGACACATTTCCTTTTCCATTACTTAGCCTTAAGTTTTAAATCTCGGGACGAGATTTCTTTAAGGGGGAAGGGTTGTAACACCTCTGGTGTTTTGACCTAATACTAAAATTTGACATGTCATCATGTGCATTGCAAAGCATTCATATAGTATAAAGTTTTGAATGCATTCACTAAATAAGGTTTATTTCATAATGTTGTTATTTCATGTGATGTGTTTCAAAAACCCTAAATACAGATCATGACCACAAGGGTCAAATTTCATGTGTTCATGTGAGGCCATGTGGCATTTGACTCAAATAACCCTAATGGGCCATGTTGCTGGTCAAAAATCAAAATCTAAGTAAAAGGAAGACAAATCAAATTTGAATTCATATTCAAATTATAAAAGTCCTTTTTGCCCCTTTTAACTAATTCAGAATCCATGAGGAATTTGGGGTTGAGGCAAAAAGCAAAGTTGGAGATTATTTTATAAGGATCAACTTTGGTTTTCAAAGTTTTTCATGTTTACATACAAAATTTGGAGTAATTTTGGAATGATTCAAATCTTTAAATGTACCCCAAATGTGAAATTCAAAATGAAGGCAGAATTTGAAAATGTTCCTAGAAGCAAAGTTGTAGAGTTTGAAAAATTGAACAACTTTCATTTTTGGAGATTTTCAACTTCTTTAGAAAATTTCTGAGTAATTTGGAAAATAGGCACAGTGGCAGTTCTGTAAATAATGCAAAATTTAAAAATCACATCGCCGCTCACCGCCGGCACCACGCAGTCTGCTTGCCGCCGACCTTCTTCGCTGCTTTCACGCGCGGTGACACGCCGATGTCACCGTGGCGAATCCGCCCGTGCGTTGGCGACACCGGACGCCTTCTTCCGGGCTATAAATAGCCACAGTCGCCGCCGTCGCTCCCGTTCTTCCCCTCTGCTCTGCTCCGCCACCGCATAGCTCCGCCGCTCGCCGTAGGCCTCGTCGAGCCGCGTCAGTCGTTCCTAGCTACGTCAACACGATCGCATTGGTCTTGCGCTCCTCCTCGATTTGCTCTCGTCGCTGATGTTGGCCGGAATCGCCCGGCGCAACCCGTCTTCCCCGTGACCGGTCGGAGCTCCGCCGCGACTGGCCTCACCGTGGCCAGGCTACTCCAGACCATCTCCGACTGCACCAAGCCCATCATCGTGATCACGGTGAGCTCCTGAGCGTGTTGCTCACTCTTCCTTTGACTCTACTGCGTCGTAGCCCTAGTTACATCGATCACCGTCGGGTCCGAGCCGCCATGGCCGGCGTCGAGTTCCATCCGGTGTGCCCTTTTCTATTCTGAGGCTTGGGATAGATGCGCGACTTGGTGTAGATCATGTAGGAGCAGTCCGTCTCACCGGAGATTCACCACCGGCGCGTTTTGCTGGCCGGAGCTGGCCGCGCCGCCGTGTTTGGTTCACTGCCGCTGACGCGTGGGGTCAGTCTGTCAGTGAGTAGGGAGAAGAAGAACAGTGCTGATTTTTGTTTTCTGATTTTGAATAGTGCAGCAATTTGGCAATTTTGTAGGAATTTATTTACACATCCAAAAATTCTGAAAATTTGTGGGTAGCTTCTGTACATGTTTTAGTATGATTTAAAAATTTGAAACTTGGGATTTGAATAAATTTTTAATGTTCAAATATTTAGTCCATTAATTGAAAAATGCAAATTCCATGATTTTTGTAGGCCACTATATAACTCCAAAAGCTATGAAATTTATTTTGGTACACTAATTTATCATGAGGAAGCTTACATAAAAATTTGAGCTTAATTGGACAAAGTTTATTTTATACCTAATGTAGACTTAATTATTTAATTAATTATTCATTTAATTAATGTTTAATCAATTAGGATTTGTTTGACTTTAGAATTGATTGTTGACCTTGGGTCATTCACTTATAATGATCCTTAGTACCTTAATTAGTATTGAACTCATACCTAATTTGTAATTAGTCAATCTTAATGACATTTCATGTGATAACCAAGGTCATTAACAAGTTAACTCGTCGAAACCCTAAGTGTTTGATTAGAGTTGGATCTTGTTTTGGTCATGTTTTGTGACTAGTAGGGTTTCAAGATCCATTAGGTCAAGTCACATGTGTGGTTCTTAATAATAATGTTGCAGGTTGGTTTTGTTGGCTTGCAACTGTACCGCGAAATAAAATCTTTTGCGGGTGTTTTTACATTTCATGTGCCGTGAAAGCATCATGTTTACATTATCATCATGTTAAAGCATATGTTATCATTTCATGTAGAACCCGAGAACGAAACGATTCTAGTTGAGCAAGTTGTGGAAGAATCCCCGGTTGTCACGGGATTTGATAATTGTGGTACTAATCCAGAATCGGAAATCGTCAACGAAGGCAAGCCCCGGTTTATGCATTAAGCCATTACCTTGTTTACTTTGAAAAGTTTATCACCTATGTTATTTATTGCATTAAGTTGTTTAATTCAAATGTTACCTACTTGATGCATTACCTACCTTGATAATTGTTTACCATCCTTGAAGATGTTTTCATTTATAAAGGCATAGTGTGCTTAGTATGCTTTATGGTAGGCTTTCAATGTAAAAGTTTCGATACAATCAAAGATGGCATACTAGCCAAAGAAAGAAAGAATATAGAATGAATTAGAGACTTGTCGGGTGACTTATCTTGAATGTTGGGTAATGTTGCCGACTATGTCGCTTAAAGGCCACTCATTGTGGATCTTCTGAACGAGACACTTTGTAGTACTGGTCACATACTCCAGTAAGCCTACTTCGGCTAATCCGATACTAAGACGAATGCCCACGCACTGGGAGTGGAGAGATGGCGGGAGTAGCGTGTACCCTCGTGGCTGGAATGTGGCCGGATTTGAGGTGTGCTGTGCTCTCGGGTGGCGTGGAGACGGCTTAGTATAGGAAGATCCGATAGCGAGGTTGATATATGCAAGATTAAGTTCTACATATGTCGTGTGATAAGGAATCCCCAGCTGGGACTTGAATCAATTCGAATTGCCGGTGCTCCGTGGATATGGAGACTCGATTCATTACAGAAGCAATGCAGTACTGGTGAGTTACTAAAATATGAGAAAAAGAATGGAATGAGAAGGAATGAAATATGGGAAATGTACATTTAGTTTGAGATAAAGAACTAAAAGGACTTAGGGGTAAAATTTGAGAATAGGATAAATATAGTAAGCTTTTTGCAAAGGACTTGAATTTTGCTACATCCTTACCTTGTCCTAAACCCCTGCATCTCTAAAGTCTTACACCCCGTTACGTCGGGTTAGTCTTGTTGAGTACCTTTGTACTCAGGGTTTGTTAACCCTTGTTGCAGGTGAGTCACATGCGCAGGCTTGTTTTGGTCCCTGCTGCATGTCTGTGTTTGAAGTCAATGACGATGAGGAGTGATGAATGGCCTTTGGACAAGGTACTAGTTTGTTTGATAAATAAAGTTAATGTAATATTATCCCGCTACTATGGTTGTATGACACTTTGGTATTGTAAGTTTGAAAACAACTGGTTTGTAACTATGTTATCTTAAGACTTCCGCTATCTTTTACTCTGGTATATATTTGAATAAACGGTTGTAATCTGCAATGACTGTGATTGGGATCCTGTTTGAAAAGAGAAACGTGGATGATTCGGGTTTCCCGAGGACACCCGACAGACCTGTTGAGTTGTTGGGAACTCGTGTACGCTATCCAAGGTCTGTTAAGACAACGATAGGTGCATATAGGCCCGATTCCTTAGGAGGTTCTGCCACAATAATCTGCTGCATCCGAAATGTGCCATAGCTAGCATATATTGCAGTATCGGCAGCACTAGCTCTCCGGAAGTCCGGACACCCACGGTTGCTCCGCCCCGTCCACTTGGACGCGGCGCCCGCGCCAGCTCCGTTTTCCGCGTTCGCATCCGAACTGCTCACTTCAGATCCGCTGAACACGCTGCTCGGATGACTTGCCCCCGCCTCTTCCACACTCGCACGACGCCTGTCTCTTCCAGGCCGCTCAGAAGACTCATCCTCGCCTCTTCCACAACAGCACCACGCGCCTCCTCTCCACGCCGCCGCCGCCGCCCTGTGCCTCATGCACACGTCGGTGGCCACGGCATGGCCCTGCCCGCCCTCATGGACACCAACGTCGGCGATCTGCACTTACAACATGAAACAGTCAAATGCAACATACATTTGAAACATATGAAACTTTTGGGACATACGCTTGCAATATGTGTATGAAATATATGTAACATCTAGATAAAACAAATGCAACATGAAAAAACACTTATACTGCAATATAAACTGAAACAGCTGAAACATTTGGAACGTACTGTTGCAACGTATGTGTGAACACATATGCAACATCTACATAGAAAATGATTGCGACATGCGTCTGAAAATAAATGAATCATTTTGAACAAACGCTTACAACATGCTTCTGAAACACGCGCAACATATGCAAGATGTGCAACATCTCTTGATCTACTTTTGCAATATCCATAAGAAACAACTGCAACATAACTTTGAAACGACTGAAACATACATTTGCAATATAGGCAAGGGAAAGCCTGGGCCGGTCGATTGCAACCATTGTCGGCTGCGAGCGGTGGCGCACGAGCACCACCGCCACCGGTACCGAGCTTTGGCTCGGTAGTGATGGTGGGGGATGGGAGGCAAGGAGCGACATGGGCACGCGAGGTGGGGGGAGCTCGGTCGCCGGGGTGAGAGGGTGCCTCCGAGGGTGCGGAGGGTGCCGCGCGCGGGGTGGAGGAGAGCCGCGCACTCTCCCGCGACACCGCCGTGCCACCTTCATGGATCTCTCCCAGGGTGGGGGAGAGAGCCACCAGATCTGTGGGCGTTGGGGGCACCCAGTGGGGGAGGATGCCGGACGTTTGTGCGCTGCGACAGGGGATGAGGAGCGTGGAACGGGTAAGGGCAGTGAGTGGAGCGAGGCATCTGGCCTTCCGAACGTCTTAATAGTAACATTAGTGTTGCAGTATACGTACCAAACGTACCTAAAATAGGTGTTCAACCTCTTCAGATTTAGGCCCTGTTTGGGAGCTGAAAAACTCCAGGAGAAGCTTTATGAAGTTTCTATGTTTTTTAATACAAAATGCAGCTTTTGGAGTTTTTTTCAGCTTAAAAAAGCTAATCCCTCCGTCTAAAATTAAAAGTCATTTCAATTTTTGTGTAGAGTCAAACCATTCTAAATTTGACCAAATTATTGAGAGAATTGTAAAAAATTATGACATCAAATAGGTATACTATAGAAATATAATTAAATAAGAATTTGATGATACTTTTTTAGTAGATGTTTTGACTCTTTAGGAATATTGAAATGACTTATAATTTGAGATTGTTTGGAGGAGCTTCTAGTTTTTTCGAACTTTCTATAGAAAAGCTTAAAGCTCCCAAAACAGGACCTCAAACGGATAGAATATGAGAATTTCTTGAAACAAAAGGGACGAGCAAAGGGAAAAAAGAAAAAGGAAAAATCTTTTGTTCTTTTTGGTCCAGCAAGACGGCCCCCCGGCGAGAAGCCCAAACCACAAGTGCGACGAACGCAGGCCCGGCCCACAGAATCAGTCTGACTTGAGATTGAAATACAAACAAGAATGTAGAGTCCGTGCTCTGCAACCCTAACGCCATTCAAGATGACGCTTCCACCCCTAGCCCCCCTACCAAACGCAGAAATTCCACGTTCACACGTACCCTACGTAGGGGTATATCCGTCATTTAATACCTCTGCCCCCACCACCCCGCGTTTACGCACACTGACACACTAGCCGCCTCGGCCGTAAAACTCGTGCACAGCGACCACCAGCAATTCCCTTCCCTTCCCCACCGAGCCCGGCCGGCCCCAACCACTCCAACCAAACCAAACCCAAACCCACTCTCCCCCGAAACCCAGGGCCTCGCGTCGTTTGATGCGATTCCGGCGGCGATCGCGAGCGCCTCCACCACCACCCGCTCCCCCGTCTCAGCGTGCGTTCGGGCGATCTCCCCTCTCGCGGCGGGCATGGCTGGCGGCGGCGGCGGCGCTCGCGGCTCCGACAGGGCGGGGGCGGCGCGCTCGCCCACCACCACCACGGCGATCCAGTCCACCATCCAGTCGATCAAGGAGGTCGTCGGCGGCCACTCCGACGCCGACATCTTGGACACCCTCCGCGAGTCCAACATGGACCCCAACGAGACGGCGCAGAAGCTGCTCAATCAAGGTCCCCTTTCCTCTCCCCTGTTCCCCCCGATCTGGGTCGCCTCGACTCGATCGATCTCGTACCGGTGCCGGGAGCTAGGGTTTTGGGGCGCTCGCTGAGCCGCATTGGATCGGCTCTGCCGCTTCAACCGTGGGGGCGCAGGTGATTCCCGCGTACGGTCTAGGGTTTTTGATCTATGGGGATTTGGGGAGGCTCTGGTAGGAGGCTCAGCGTTTATTGATTTATCGATTAATGATACTATATCACGAGGGTCGTGATTTTGATTAGCCAATGATGTCCGCATATATTAATGGTACTCTTGCTGGGCCAAATTGTTAACTATAGTTGTTGGGCTACTTGTATTTTCGTTTTCTATTCTATATATGTTGTAAATTTGTAAAAGGTAGTGCTTACTATTGCTTACAGGGCGTGGGTTCTAACCGGCTTGTAAAATTAGATATTGTAATGGTCTCCATGATTTTTTTGGGGAAGTAAATGAGCTTTGACATGCTGATATGTGGGATGTTCATGTTTATTATTTGATGGATGAGAGATGCCATTGTTTCCAATATATATTGTCTCTAGTAGTAAATCTTCTCATGTTTTCTTTGTGATTATAATTCGTCGTTTGTTTGTACCTGCAGACCCATTTCACGAAGTGAAAAGAAAAAGGGACAAGAAGAAAGAGGTATACATTTGCTGTTTGGGTAATTTTTTCAGTGTAACAGTAAACTGAAGGATTAAACCTAAAGTCGTTTCCTTTTTGTATTGCTCCTTTTTGTTTGTAGCATTGCTTATACATATTTTTCTTGCAATGTTAGGCTTCTCGTGATGTTTTGAAACAATCTAAATCAAAAAGGCACATTTGGGGTTCTATGCCCTTAAATTGCGTACACACAGTCACTCAATAGGCTAGCCAAAGAAAACCTGGCCTCCAAAGTCCAAATACTAGATGCAAGTTTGACTTAGGACAAAGCTAAAATGACTTGCAATTTCGAACAGAGGGAGTAGGAGTAAGATATGATGAGACATACACATTGCTTCTGCACAAGACGATGCATTCCACAACACTTTATTTACTCTTATGTGTCCCTCTCTTGCTTTTTTCCTTGTCATCCCCTGACCCTACCTTGTGTGCGAGCTTTTGGCACTGGCTATGAAGAAACAAAATTAGTTCTTTATCAATTGAGGAAACATGTTAGGTTTATTGCTTCTTTGTTAAAGTGTGTAATGCATGTTATGAAGCTTCAGTAATGCTGAAAATCATACATTGCTATTCTTTTATTCTCTGTTGTGCTGAAAAAAATATTGCATTGTTAGAGTACTGGCCAGAAGAGCTTTGCTGATAGTACTGCACAAGTTGAGCAGAACTCACAATGGATGAAGCCACACACACAAAGGATGGAAAATGATCAAAGAAGAACTCCCAATCAGGGTCAGATGTCAGGTAACATAATTGAGGGCCACCATTTGTAATTCTGATCTTATGTTTAGTAACATAGAGTAGATATGCTTCTTTTGCTGCCAAGATAGTTCCAATCATCTTTATATATTTCTAGCAATCCAGCTTCTAGACAATGATGAAACATATACCTTCCTGTTTTCCATGGCAACCTTGTTTGTCTCCAGCTTGCTTGTCTTTGCTCCTGGCTTCCCATTACATACTATAAGCTTCTGCAGTTTTCACATATGGCGTGACATATGTGCAATATTATGGTTGTGTAACTTGCATGTTTCCACCTGACTGTTAACTGATTGCTTGATGCAGGCCCTAGTCATGAATTTCGGGTTGTGAGGGACAACAGATTTCAACATGGTGTGGTGGAGAACAGACCAGAACTAGGACACAAAGGTTCATCAAATGTACAAATGTCTGATAGGAGGTATTGTTTGTGTGACAAATTTTGTCGCTGCTCTTACTCTCCTGTGCACTCATCTGTTTGTCAAACAATCTTGTCATCATTTTTTTGTAGTTCTGGTTAAGTTGTATACTGATTATAATGCAGCTATCAAGTACTTATTCAACTTCCTAATATTTCTTTGTAGCTAAAGGTTATCTCATCGAGTGTAGGCATCATATCGCCTCCTCTATCAAACTCTAATTTGATAATGTGAAAATGAATAAGTGCTTTAGGTTTGATGTTGCTTTGTCTGTTCCTATGGTACATGAATAAATCCTTTGAAATGGTAATGGTACATTTCTTGAGGTAAATGGCGCATGCAGGCAGGTAGCTGCGTTGACTGAAACCTCTCTGTTGCTTTTGACTTTAGTTTTATGTGATGGCTATGGCCATTTTATTGTCTATTTTGTAACTAGGTTCCAGAGCCGTAATACATAGACCAAATGTCCAAAATACAGTTATGAAAATTGCTATCTTTCTTATTTTTTTTGTCAGCTGTTTTGCATATGAACATCTTGTTGTAATCAAACTAATACTTTACTGGGTTGTCTATGTTCAGTACTATTGTTCAGTCTGGTCGAAACCGCTCACCTGCTACAACCTCAGACGGCCAGATCACACATCAAAATGCTATGCAGAACTCCCACTCTGACACAACTCAAGGGAAGAGGGATGGTCAAGGTACTACACAGAAGCATGCGAAGCCATATTTGAAGAACTCTCAGAACGAGCAGCATTTTCCAGGTTCTGACCCAGCTCATGGGTCAGCCAATGTTAGAATTGCTGGTGGAACTGTTGGACCTGCTCGACGTCATGTTGGAGTTATTAATTCTACTAGGCAATTTGCTGGCCGTTCGGGTTCTCAGATGCATGCGCCAAGTGGTTCTTCTCATGCAAATATTCAGAGGGGGAGTTTTACCTCAGTAGGGGCATCTGGGCGTTACCCAGCCTTTATGTCTAGAAACATTCAACAAAACCAGAGACCTGATACAATATTTCGTGGAAGGCCCACTGGTAGATCTTTTGTTGCACAAAACGTCAACAGGTATCACCAGGGTCCTACTAGCAACCAAAAAGGTATCATCTGCCAGTGATGTCTATGCTTTATTTTATTTATTTTTGTCAGCAGAAGAGTTGATATCAAAATGTTAGTTTTTGTCAGCAGCAACATTGTAAAGGCTTGTTCAGTTAATCCCCAATCCCGAGGGGATTGGAGGGCATTTTGGGTGATACAATCCCCTACAAGTCAAAATTCCCCTCAATCCCCTTCAATACTCTCCAATCCCCTTGGATTGGGAACCGAACAAGCCCTAAAGTTTTTTTTTTTTGAAAAAATATATATATAAGTGATGTGCTTTATATCTCTTAAGTCTGTAAGCACGCATACTGCAGATATTTTGATAGACAATTATTTCCCCAAGTGGTTTTAATCAATTTTAGTACTGGGTTTAGTAGATTGTATTCCAGGAAACCACATATTGTGCTCTCCATTTTTTTGTGCTTCCATGTACATTTGTCCTCACCTTGCGTGGGGGTTTCAGCACCGAGCAAATCCTTTTTCCCATATATATAAAATTGGTGGATCTCATGTTTAACTTCATTCTAACTGTACTTTACTTTTCGCTTTTGTATGAAGATCTATATAACTACCTGTTAAGATTTATTCAACGAAATACTTAGAATGCTGTTTCTGGAAATGTTCTGTGTTGACACAGAATTGCTAAATTGAAAAAATTATACTTGCCACTTGATGTCTAGCTTCTTAGTTTTTCTTTATCCATTATATCTAATGCTTTTAGGCAAACATTCTGATAAAATGACAAATTTTCTCTTCAGCAGTACACCCTGTTAAGGAGTGGAAGCCAAAATCGACAAAGAAGTCACCCGCTACCAATGCAGATAACAATATAGCTGGTGCTGCATCTCCTTCAGCTAGCAACTGTGAAAATGCTAACGCATCAGATGTAAACGGGTTGTCTGAGAAACTTTCACAAGCTAACTTGCATGAGGTGGAGCATGTTATTATTCCGGAACATCTTCGTGTGCCAGAATATGAGCAGACAAAGTTAAGGTTTGGCAGTTTCACATCTGGCTTGGATTCGGAACAAGTACCTGCCTCGGCCCCACAAGACACTGAGCAACCAGAACAGTTAGGTGAACCTTTCCCAATTCTTTTAATCAAAGAGAAGATAATCTTGTAGCAAGTAGCGTTGTGGCAACAAGTTATTCCCTTGGAAGTTATTTATTATTGAATACTGATAAACTAGATTATGTAGTTCCTGTTATTTTTTTATAGTTAAAATACTTTATTCAATAAACTTGATTCAGTAGTTTATGTCACATCAATTGTTATTGTGCTATGTGCTACCTAAGCATCTATATTCATGGTGAAATAGTTTGCAAGCTTGCAGTTTTATTGGCATAGCATTTGGTTTTTGGATTCTTATTAGGTACATTTATAACTTACTATTATTGGTTTACGTTTGACAAATTCTAATCATACTTTCTTTTGTTTTACTTTAATAATTATAGCATGTCATTTCTGAATGCTATTCTTGCACTCTGGTACGTTATCTGGGTAATTTAGAGAATATGGCTTCCTCTGACAATCCTTTTGTTATATGTAGTTTACAAGAATCAGTTCAACAGGTCAGTGAAGATGATAGTTTGGATGCTGGGCATGATGACATGGATGAGCAAGCTAGATCTTCACAACAACTGTCCACGTCAACAGCTGAGATTTCCTTGCCCCCATCTGAGGATAGTGATCAGATGAGTGGGCAAGTAGAGAATGATGATGGCCTGGGCTTAGTTCAGAGTGACACTCCAGTTGGAGCAGCAGATGGTGACAGTACCCAGATCACCTCGACTTTGACTCCTTTTTCGGTAATGATGCTTCACATGGTTGAAGGATTTTTTATTTGGCATTTTCTTTGCTAGATTATTTTATAGTGAAGTTGCAACTCTCATTTCCAGAGAGTTTTTTTGGCATTGTCCATGACATGTAGAACTTGAATATTTGCAGGCTTATGGTCATGAAGATCCTAATATGCATACAACCAATGAGGCCCAGTTATATGGACTGGTGGAGCCTAATGTACATCCGCAAGTATTAGCTTCCTCTTCTCAGGTAAATGTTATATTGGAATCCAGTTGCTACTGATTGTATTACTTTTCGAAGTCACCCAAAAAATGTTTTTTTGGATATAGTTGGCATTTTCAAAATACAACTTCAAAAACTAATTCCTACTATAGTATTTGTAGAAATATTAATGTTACAATATTTAGTACTTCTGTAATCAAACAAACACATTTTCATATGGCCAACTTAAACGATCCTAAATATACTGGTGGAGAAATATTGATGTTGACTGCTTGTATCCAAATCAGCATATATCCTTAACTGGAGTAATATGGATGAAATCTGTTATTTACTGCTTACAATCCCTTACTCTCATAAGGGGTACCCTTCAGAAAATCCGGAAGCAGATAATGCTGTGCAAGTCTTCAGGATGCCAGAACCTAATGTTCACTCACAAGTTCTCCCTTCCACATCTGAGGTAGCACTGTATTTTGATTTTTAACTGCTCTCCTGTAGTCCTTTCTGTATTATTATTACTTGTAATCATTTGGATATATTCTTTAGGCAGCTTAATTTATAGTGCCCACCTTGTAGTCTACTAGTCTTGGCCCATCATCATGTTGACCAGGGCTGCTAATGAGTCCAGTTTTAATCCACTTACTTACCAGATTTAATTATCTCTACCTAGTTCTCTTGTCATTGGACTCATTGCTTATAAAATGGTTCTGCTGCAAGGAGTTCAACACGGGACGCTTTGCTGGTTTGTAGTTGAGGAAATTTGTTCTGCTTACTTTGAAATAAAATTCAAGAAGTCAGTCTTGGTTTTTGCACTTGGACTTTGTGACACTTGGACTTTTGCCACAATTTCTGTCTTCTGTTTTCGTAAAACACTCTTCTATTCACTGTTGATCACAGTATAAATACATAACCTGTTTGGCCGACTAAGTCACTCAAGTATGTCTCACTACACTCACACACACATAGTGGAGGTAGAACTTAGAAGAAGGGGAGAGCAGAGCACACACAAATGAACACACTTGTGAATGGTGCTGTTTGAACTGAGGCTGCTGCCATCCCTCTATCTCTCATATATACATGTCATAGCAAAAGTACATGAAAGCCATCTCCGAATTCTACCAACTAACAGGGTCAAACTGCCCATACTACTTGAACTAAAATCTACAATACCTGCTACTGTTCTGCAAACAGGCAGAGATGAAAAGAAAGAAGCAGTCCCTGTTCCTATACTCCTATGACAAAAGAAAGAAGAGTGGAGAGCAGCTGATTATCTAACATAACCTTGCATTCTTAGAAAAATTAAAGACAATTTTGCTACCTCTTTTGTGTAATGCTGTCTTAGCGAATCTCATGATTAAATTGTGACATCTGTTGCAGGCCCTAAATCCACAGATTGTGAGCAACAGCCCTGTTCCGATCTCTTCACAGCAGCAGCATATCTCTCAGCAACAAGCTGCCGCACAGATGTACCCTCAAATGCATGTGCAACATTTTCCAAATTTCATGCCATATCGACAACTCTATTCTCCAGTTTATCCCATGCCTATGCCAAACTATTCGCCAAATGTCCCTTATCCATCGAATGGAAATAATTATCTTCAGATGCCCAGTGGAGGTTCACATTTAACTGCAGGAGGAGTGAAGTATGGAGTTTCACAGTATAAACCAGTCTCATCTGGTAACCCTTCTGGCTACGGAAATTACACTCATCCAGCTGGTTTTACAATGGGTTCTCCGGGTGTTATTGGAGCTGCAGTTGGTGTTGATGATGTCAATAGGATGAAGTACAAGGACAACATTTATGCCTCAACTCCACAGGTACAATTTACAATTTTTTGAATGCTATTAATTCTCAAATTAGAGAGATGGGTATCTTTTTTCGTTTTGTAGTACTTTAATAGGACTTACTCTTTCCTTTCTTTGTTTATTATGGGTTGAGTACTTTATCTCAGAAGTGCCCGTCTTTCCCTGTGAAAGTAAATCAGGTGGGAATGGTGCCATTCTCTTCCTAATAAGAGAATCTGATAGCGAAGACATCTTTAGGCCAATAGTGTTCATGATTTCTGAGTTTGGTCCTTTCATTTTACTAATTTGAGTATCTTCCACAGGTCGAGACATCTGACATCTGGATTCAGCCAGCTAGAGAGATGCCACCCTTGCAGGTTCCTTCATATTACAACATACCAGGTCAAGCAACGCCTGGTGCTTTTGTGCCAAATCCAGCAAATGCATCTTTCAATGCTACAGCTCAATCCTCTCACGCGCAGTTCCCAGGCTTGTACCATCCTCAGCAGCCTCCCTCTATTGTAAGTCCGCACCCCATGGTGCATCAACAGGTGCCATCTGCCATTGGTCCCAATGTTGGGGTCGGGGTGGCAGCTCCAGGCCCGCAAGTTGGGGCTTATCAGCAACCACAGCTTGGTCACATGAATTGGAGACCCAGCTTTTGAAGAAAGTTTCTTAATTATCTGTAATTAGGGGGGTCACAAGAGCCTTTATGTAACAACAGTAGGCTCCTTTTAACAGGAAGCACCTTTGTTTTTAGTGCAGCTCTTTCTGATCTATTTAAGCTATAACAAGGTTTTTGTTAGCTTTTCCTCCCCCCAGGCGAATTCAGGATCCCATCTGAACTGGTATGATGTAGATTTGTGAGTTAAACATTGGGCAAGATCTTGCATGAGCACCAAGGTTGAGCGCCTTCCATTTTGTTCTATTGTTTTGTTTCCTTATCTGATTTATGCATGCATAAGGTTGTGAATTTTAGGTTTTTAGCAGTGCAAGCGGCGTTTTAGTGTGTTCTGCTATCGAATGCAATGTGGTAACCTGGTCAGGGTTCTTTGTAACTGGGGCTGTCCATGTCATAATGGTCACGTACATTTTATGCTTCCTTGGAACAACAGTTTAGAACCTAATTGCGTGTGGAAATTTTCTGTGGTACCTGGTACCTGAGGACTTTACTTCTGTAGTCTGTATGTAGTTGGAGAGTATTGTGTACTGATTTAGTTGTCGTGGAGTAATATGTATCATGGATCTGAAAGTTCAAATGGGCATGGCGGAACAAATTATGACATTACAGTTGTTCCTATTTTTTTTCCATCATCTGGGCAGTGAACTCGACTAACATTTGTGTTTGGTTGTTTCTTGCTTGCTGCGTTTCATGTGCACCCCTTTTTTTGGCATACAAATTTGTTAAGTATCTGAGGGGTGAAAAAGGAATGGCTCACTGTTTGTTAAGCTTGTGGGTTTTGTTGGCCCAAGTGAAGATGCACTGCTCGCTGTATTATGTGTTGTGATTCTTTTCTTGTCTTTGAAAAGAAGTTAAGAAACAATGGTTTGTAATAAGTGTTTATGTTTTGGAGCGTATCCATCTATTGATCAATGTGTACTTAATGCTGCCATGGTGGTTATTGAACTGATCGTTACTCATGATTGAAATGAAATGATACGGAACTATGTAGCAGATGTAGTGTCAAAGCTAATTTAGGGTCCACTTTTAGCTGGCTTCATTGGCGAATTTAGAGGTCCTCTGCCGCGTCGCCTCGGTTCCCCTCTGACCTCTCTCCTTTGTGGCGGTTAGGTAATCCCAATCCCCAACGCAACATGCTCTATAGCCGCTGTTGCCTCCGCCTCGGCGTCTAGCGTTAGACCACGATGAACGGTGGTTTTGCAAAGTGACAGCGGAGCCTGTAGACTTGTAGAGGCAACTATTGCTTCATCTAACAAAAAAAAACAAAAGCACCTATTCTAGCTTGCGATCTAGAAGAAAGAATCTTTGCTACACGCAACGCGTTCGGAGGGTACAGATGGCTACTGTAGTATGGCTGATTTTGGATGATTAAATAGTATTATGTGAGAGAGAATAAGCTGAAATAAGCTGAAATAAGCCGGGACAAGACCAGCCGAACGCCTTCACGGTTTGTTGTGGCTAGCAGCAGCTTTATGCGGCGAGTATAGAATGATGGGACCACAAAAGAAAAATAAGAGTTAGCTTGTGTTTTGCTGATTGATAGTCTCGAGTCTTTAACATGTACTGAGCAAAAACTTTTGCTTGAGACAACTAACATTTTTAGCCCGCGTTGGTCCTGCTTTTATGCAGTGGCCCAGTTGCCATTATATATAGATCTCTCCTTTGGGGCGGTGACGTGGTGGCCAGTTGCCAGGTCTCATACGTAGATCTCTAGTAGGTTATAGTGGCAGAGGATCGGAGTCTCCTACATATATCTAGTTTCTAGTAGGTTATAGTTTCTTTAGGGTTTGGTTTCTAGTAAGAGATGATGGCAAATTGGAATATATAAGTCTCCAGTTTTTTCCTATCTTGATGATGTCCAATCCATCGTCGACAATCAAGATCGTGACAGTGTAAAGCAGTTGTCTAGTTTTGATGTGGTGACTCCAATCTCCTCTTTGTGATTATTCTACCGGAAGTAACATTGGTAGTCACAAGCGATTATTTTGGTGTTTAATGCCTTGCGTGACAAGTTTGGTAGGTGTCTCTTTTTCTTATTTTCTATTTAATAATACAATCTTCAAGTTCTGCACAGGTGGTAAACAAATTGAAGGAAGAAAATAGCAAGAAGGGTTTGTATTTTTTTAGGTTGTCTATCAACTTGCCCTTCTCTAGCACTAACCATGATTTTAAATAGAAGGCTAAACTTAGCGACAACTTTCTCCTAAATAAAGCTATAGCAGGATACAGTTGAAGTTACATCATTTAACGGTTCTATAGAAAACATGAGAAAATTTTACCAGTATTTTAAAGAGCGAGCTATGACATTTAGGATTTGGCTTTAGCGGTAGTGTCGGTGCAGAAAGTGACAAATAAGTAAATATTTATAGTTTTGCCATACGTTGTGATCGAAGTTGGCCTATCACTCAATGACACAGGGTTTATACTAGTTCAGGTAACGTGCCATACGTCCAATTTGAGTCGATCGGTGACTTTATTCCAGAGCCCAGGTGCTCGAAGTTTGCAGTGGGGTTACAAACGAAAATGAGAAAGATGGGGTGTACGAGAGGTCTGGTCGGCTCCTGTTGGAAGGGCCGAGAGCGACAGGAGCTCCGCTATGAGCTAAGTGTTCAAGCGTGTGCTTGAGGTCCAAACCTGACAGTTCTGTGGTTGTGAACTAGTGAACTTGGTCGATCTAGTGAATCTGGAATGACTTATATAAACTTGAATCAACTTAGATTTTTACCTCCCTCTCTTGGGAGAGAGCGCATCCCCTTTTATAGATGAAGGGGATGGCCTTACAAGTGAGAGGAAAGGAGTATGTTTGCTTCTAAGCCTGGTTGCCTACGCCGGCGGGTACAGGACGATGGTAGGCGTCCATAATACTGTTGGTTGTCAGATGCACATGGGAGGTCACGTCGTCTTGTTCGGGTATGACAGATGTCGGTACCTGCATATACTGTTGATTCCCAGAGGCATGTGAGGAGTTTCACCATGTTCACTTGGTATGGTAAATTCTGGCGCCCACAACACTATCGATGCCCAGAGGCATGTGGAGGGGGCCTTACCGTATGGGAGTTAATGACGCCTACAATACTGTAGGTAAAATATCGGTGCCTACAACACTATTTAGGTCAGGACGGTTGCAGAGTACTGTTCCTATAGGTGTACAGGGTATGGTCTCTGGTATCATGTTTTGACTTATGCATCTTGCCTCGCTTTCTCCATTCGTTCCTGGTCCTTTCCAGGCGGGCGTTCTCGGTCAGTCGGTCTCAGTCGGCTCTGCTCGTGATAGTCGGAGAAGAGCAGCAAGCAGAGTCTTTGTATCCCCGGTCGAAGACATGGAGTCGGAGTCGGAGGTAGTGCTTTGCTAGGCCTTCCAGTTAGAGAGACCGTCCAGAGGCGGCTGGAGGCCGAAGTGAGCGCTTCGGTCGAAGAGGTGGGCCAGAGTCGACAAACGGGCGCTGCTCCTCCTTGGCCAGACCTTTCGATTGGTGACTGGATCGCCGTTCGGGCCTGTTGTTTAGACTCTTGGGCCGGCCCATGAGTCGTGTGCTGTCTGCTTGGGCCGAGCCTTTGCGGGGAAGTCGGTCCGCGAGGGACCCTGGGTTTATGAACCCGATAGGAGCCGCCGAGCCCCCGGGCGATTTGGTAGAATCGTCTGGGGGATTTTTGCCTTGACGGCGGGTGCGCGCGAGCACACCTGCGGGTGTAGCCCTCGGGAGGTTCGGGCAGAACCATTTGGGGGGTTTTTCTATGTTGCCAGCAGGGGAGGTTTTTGTTTTGTCAGCGGGTGCGCGCGAGCGCACCCGTGAGTGTAGCCCCCGAGCCCCCGAGCGATTCGGGTAGAATCGTCTAGGGGGTGTTTGTCAGTGGGTGCGTGTGCATGTTTTTTAGTCGAGATGGAGTCGTCAACCAAGGCATCGTTGCGTAGCCGTGGCGTTTAGTTTTTTAGGGATCAGGGAAGACGGAGCTTGCGGATCCTGGCATCGATGCGCGTCGTGGGATCGGGCAAGGCAGTTTAGTCAAGGGATCGGACAAGACAGAGCTCATGGGTCCTGGCATCGATGCGCACCATGGGACCGAGCGAGGCAGTTAGTATAGGGATCGAACGAGGCGGAGCTCGTGGGTCCTAGCGTCGATGCGCGTCATGGGACCGAGCGAGGCAGTTAGTGTAGGGATCAGACGAGGCGGAGCTCGCTGATCCTGGCGTCGGTGCATACCGTGGGATCAGGCGAGTCGGAGTCGTAGACCCTGGCCTCGGTGCAGTTCGCGCAACTGAGGCAGTTAGTATAGGGATCGGACGAGCCAAAGCTCGTGGATCTTGATGGGGCGAGTTCGAGGTCGCAGACCCGGTTGTTTTTGGTGTGCAGTCGAAGCGTAGCTAGATGGGGCGAGTTCGGGGTCACAGACCCAGGTGTTTGGAGTGTAGTCGAAGCATAGCTGGATGGGGCAAGTTCGGGGTCATAGACCCAGGTGTTTTTGGAGTGTAGTCGAAGCGTAGTCGGATGGGGTGAGTTCGGGGTCGCAGACCTAGGTGTTTGGAGTGCAGTCAAAGCGTAGCCGGATGGAGCAAGTTTGGGGTCGCAGACCCAGGCGTTTGGTGTCTTGAGCCCCTGAGCCCTGTTGGGCCTTAGTATGGGTCAGTGTGAGTTGTGTGCATTACCCCATCCTCGGTTCCTCATAACCGGAGGGGCTGAGTTTTGTCGCTTGTCCCAATCGCTCAAGCTCGAGTGACACGCTCGGTGAGTTCACTAAGAGGTATGATTGAGTAGAATCTGGGTCCGTCATTCGTGATGGGGCCAGCATAGCCCTCTTGTGACATTCCACTGCTGCTTTACCTACAACCCGGTAGATGCCTAGGTCATTCCGGAGATCGACCCGGGTGGCCTAATGGCCTCCCCGCCATGGAAATTCTATGGGCTTGGTAGAGGCTTAGGATCGAACGAGAAGGTTGGGATGACCCTGTCTGCTAGACTGGGCGAGGGCCGCACGGGGCTCATCTGCGTTTTTCTCCCCTGGCTCTATCATTTCTCATGTCGAATGAGGCAACTGCTGCTTCGTGACACAACACGGAGCGTTGTGATGCATTTCGCTACACGTGTGATGCTTAGTTCCTGAGCCCCCGGGTGGTTCAGGGCCCGAAT
This sequence comes from Miscanthus floridulus, assembly GCF_019320115.1. Taxonomy (NCBI): domain Eukaryota; kingdom Viridiplantae; phylum Streptophyta; class Magnoliopsida; order Poales; family Poaceae; genus Miscanthus; species Miscanthus floridulus. Next base: position 34,119,393 of record NC_089597.1, read on the forward strand.
CATCCAGGGGTATGGGCGTATGGAATGAATGCGCGTATGGATGTATGAAATAATTTATAAAGAAATAGAGGGGGTTTGGTAGTGTTACCTTGATGACTCAAGTGACGGGGTTTGGAGAGCTCCAGTCAGAAATGTGAAAGGTCCTTGTGTGGATTTGGTAATTGAGTGACAACCTAGATGGACTAATTATGTTTATGTGAGATACATAGGTGATTAGTCCACAGGTACATATGTGTGAGCAACATATGCCATGAAGGTAAAAATGGCTTGGAGATGTTGTAAACCTCACACATGTGATGATAAAGGAGCTCATTGCACATGAGACATGACATTGAGTCATGTGATCAAGGTGGAGAAGATCAAGACAAGACTTGGCTTGATGGATCGGTTGCAAGCGTGAAGGGTGAGTCAGAGGCTTTGGAGCGATGGACCGCGTGGCGGTGAAGCTTGAGCAAGACTTGGCGCCGATGGACAAAGGCAATAGTGAAAAGCAAGTGAAGTCAAGATCGATGAACCAATATGATCATGTGATGATATAAAGTGGATCATATCATTGTTGATCATATTGGTGCATGTGTTGCATCAACATTGGAGGAGATGGAATGGAATGCGCAAGGCAAAGGTATTGTAACACCCCCGGTGTTTATCACCAGTTAAGCAATGGGTTTGAGCTCAAACATGATATGTCAAGTGGTAATCAAGGTGTCAAGATCCAATCTACATGATGGAGCTTCAACTTAAACTTGGGCCACACACAACTGCTTACATATGGACCCTTGTTAAGATTATGCAAGAGTAATTCTAAGCATGCTTCTTCCATGTACATTACATCCACATGCATCCATCTAGACCCGTGGAAAAGTTTCATGAAGTTTGGAATCAAAAAGTCACATGAAATGATAAGTCATATCTTTGCATGAATTGCTTTATCAAGTGACTGGAAACATATGAAGTCAACCAAACCTTGTAACCTTGCTCAAACAACTCTAATTGAACTCTACAACAAAAGTTATGAAGGGTTCGTGTTGAGCGAAGGTGGAGAAAATGTCCGAAAATAATGGAAACCCTATATTTTGTAGCAGAAAGGACTTTGCGTTGACCGAGAAATAAAGTTGACTTCTGGACCAGATATGAGGTTTGACCAAAAATGAAAGTTGAAGAAAAGTTTGAGTATAACAAACTTTGTTAAAGGACCAAGTCATGATTTAGCTTCGAAATAGATCAAAACAGTGCTCAAAGTATAAGAGAAAAAGCGGAAATCAACCCGACCGTGTTTGCAGTCCGGATTTCACCGACATCGACGTTGACATCCCGCGTTCTCCAAATTTTGTTAAGCAACTTGAGTTAGTCCAAAAATAAAAGTTCAAGGTTATGTTATGGAGAAGAGGATGCAAAAAGTTGCACTAAGTTTGATCGAGTTTCGACCTCCGAAAGCGAGTTTCCGTGATCGCTGTTAACATATTGATACTATCATCTTGGAGCTTAATTATCCGCTGTTACAAAGCTCAAATGGCCGGGCACCTTAAATAAGAAACGTAGAGCAGGCCGAGGTGAACAAATTTCGTTTATGGCCCAATGTCTAATTTGGCCTGGAAGTGGCCCAAAACGGTGTTCCACCTCGCCCACGTCGCTGCCCGCCACGTGCTCGGTGAAATGCCTCAACGGGCGGCACCTGTCCGTGGACGTGGCCACCATGCGCGAGCAGCGCCCCCATCTCCATGCCGCGTGCCCCTGCGCCCGATGCGGATAACCAGAGCCCCGGCCGAGCTCTCCATCCCCTTCTCCACTCCCTGCTCGCTCCCTCGCGCGCTCTCCTCGCTCCGCTCCGCGGCAGGACATGCGTCCGCCATGGCCGGCGGGCCGAGCTCGTCGTCGCTGCCGTTCCCTAGTTTCCGAGCCCCCTCATGACCAACCACGCGAACCACCACCTCCGCCTCTTCCTCCTCTACGACCGGCGCACCTCCGCTGAGGCGAAAACCATCGGAGCACCGTCGCCGGTAAGCCACCGTGGGCAGCGCCGCCAGTGCGCGTGGCCAGGCAGCCATGAGCCACCTCCGACCGTGCCAGGGACGGCCACGGGCGCGCGCGAGCCCGGCGCAGCTGCAGCACCCATCCCCCGCCGCCGCCGAGCCTCCTTCGGCCGGCAACAGCAAGTCCGACATGCTCCCCTGCTGTGTTCTGCGACCAGGGGCCTCAGGATCAAATTCGACGAAGGTCAAGGGCCTAACTGCATTGTCATTGACTCAAGTGAATAGTACCTCGAGGGACCTATTTGTTTTAAATCGGCTGAAAGGTTAGAAAATCATAGTAATTCATAGGAAATCCGTAAAATAGCAAATGAGGACTTTTTGGAATCCTTGTGAAATTCTCTATGCAGTAGATCTATAATATTACATGTTTTACTTTAAAGGTTTAGCTGTAAAAATAGATTTAGGAAGTTAGGTTCTTAATGCTAGTCATGTCTTGTTCTTTTTATAACTGCAGTTATTTTACTCAAATAAATGTGAAATTTTTATGGAGTGCTCATAAGGTTATTGTTGTTGTCTGGTAAAAATTTCAGAAGTGTAGGATTTATATTTTAAGAGTTATAAAAATAACAAATGTACTGTATTGCTTTGCTCCAACCCTGAATAGTCCTGCATGCTTGAATTATTTGGCTTAGTTAAGTTATGAATCATGACTTCATGATAATACATGAGTTGTAGTACTTTTATTAAGCTTTTCAAAAAGCTAAATATCATGATTTTTGGTTAAGTAGATCTTGAGTTATACTTGCTTAAATATCAGTGGCTGTTTCTGTCCAAACTCTGACAGGGTTACCTTGTTGGTATTGTGGGGCCATCTTAATAGTAGAATTTGCTTTAGGTGTTTACAACAAAGTTGTTTAGAATTTGATAATATTTCTAAAAATTCTAGAACCACATTTATTGGATATGTATAACTCCATTTATAGCTATTTAAAGTGGCATGTCAGTTTCTGTCTATGTTTTGGACAGAGATGCAATTATTGGATTAATTGACCCTTCTAACTATAGAATCATCTTAAGATGATAATAACAAAGTTATAGATAACTCACCTAGCTAGCTTGTGTTAAATTTTCATGGCAGGTGGCCAAGTAGTTTGTGAGTTATGACTGTTCTAAGTTGGTCTTCAGAAATTGTAGCTTTCTGGAATTTCTGGACCAGCCTTGATAAATGTGCCTGTTTAACCTTGTTAACTTTGGAATCATGCTGATAGGTTTATATATGAATTGTACACAATTTCATAAGATTTCCAGAATGTCTTCTTGCAAGTCATTTGGATTTGTGTAACTCTAGTTATAGCTAAATCTTGTAGCTGTTGTTTACATGTCTAGAAATTGGCAGATTCCAATTATAGTGTTTGCTTGTATATTGTTAAGTGTGACTTATGCCTTGAATGATGACTGAGTTAGAGTACCTGAGATCTTGGGAAACTTGTGTCATGCTTGGTGTTGTCGTCTTCTTTGCTATCGTGGGATGATAAATTGTGCGATATTTAAAGTAGGCAATGCGAAGTGCTTGTGCATGTTAATGCAACCTTGTGCTTGTCTTACTTACTGCCTGCGATGCATTGTCTATTGCACTTCCATGTATTCATACACTTGCATATTGCATCTCATCTAGGTACGCTAGATGCACCTCGTGAAGGATGCGATGTTGGAGCCAAACCCGAAGATAGCGTTTGATGGATCTATCCCGAAGATGGAAGGACTAAGCAAGTGCTAGGACCTGAGATGTCACCAGGACGGTGTAGCCTAACTGAACTGACTTGTGTCGGATCCCAGGCAAGCCCCGGAGCATTCTAAGCCTCCAATGTTTTTACAAAGATCTTGAGTATCTTTTATTGTTGATGATGCATTAAGTATAGGAATTGGTTGGAACCAATTGTTGCATTATATCTTTACCTTGTCTAGATAAAATCCTATGAACCCTAATTAAGTGTAGGATCGAATAATGCTTAGCTATGCTTAGATCGGTAGAAGTCGAGTGATTTCCTGTCACCTACGAGATGTAGGATGAGCTCTGGTCATGGTTGGCTATAATTGCTATCATGGAAAAGAACCATGTGTTAATAACGAAAAGAGACCGGACGGGATGATGGTAGTGCAGCAACAAGGCATGGAGGTCTTGGGTGTGAATCTATCCTCGTCTATGTCATTTAAGGACCGATTCGCTGTACGTCCTCATGTCATGTTGAACGCATGCCTATCACTTAGTTGGCCGGATAACTCGTTCCGACCACGAAGCCGAGTAGCTCAACTCAGGCCGGAAGACCGAGAAGTGAAAGTGCGCACCCTGGTGGTAGTAAGGATGTGTGGGGAGCTATTGGCGTAAGTCCGAGGTGAGATTGACCACCTGGCAGAGTGGACTCCCTGAGGGTGCGGTGCTGCTCGGAGCCGCGATTCCTGAGATATACCAAAGGTGACCCGAGGAAACCCTTGATCAGGTGGATTGGGTGAGTGTTAGGAATACCCCTCCAGCTGGATAGGAATCGATTTGAATCGCCGTCTCTCCCGGATAGTGAGAACTTGACTGAGCAGCGGCAACGTAGACTCACTAAATTTAATGATATGGTTAAATGATGATGATGATGACTATGATAATGAGCCATGAATTACCTGATATGGTTATTATTGTTTGCAACTTAATTAAGTGATTGATTAGTATAGGTGCTAATATAGATGGTAGGTAATGGCTAAAAGTCACTGCTAGTATAGGCGGATAATGCTAATGATTACTCAAGCTTTTATGCAAAAAGGTTATCAGCTCAGCTCCATCAAATAAAGCCTTGCATAATCCTTGGTGTCACTTTATTTCTGGTTTACGACGGATAAGTCTGGCTGAGTACATTCGAGTACTTAGGGTTTATCCCACCATGTTGCAGGTGGAGTTCTCGGCCTGTTGAAGATGGTGGCTAACCGCCGGTGGGCTCGGTGATTCTATAGTTACTTCTCACCTATATGCTTTTGTCGGATGATGTCACTTATGCTAGCAATATATTTGGAACTTATATTAATGTAATCATTGGAAAGCTGTGTTGTTTTCACTAAGCGGTTTTAAAACCAAAACTTGTACTATTATTTGTGAATCCATTTGTAATATTATTTTCCGCTGCAACCCTGTGTATGTGATGTGTATTTGCTTAATCCCGCGATCTTGGTTGTGATGTTGATTTACCGAGGTCTTTCGGGACACTCGGTGGACTACCGGGTTTATATGAGAGAAAGTATGCGTGGGTTAATGTGTTAGCGGGGACAGCCGTACTTGATCTTGTATAAATTGGGCGGTTCTGTTACAGCTGGTATCAGAGCAAGATTAAGCATAATACTGTCATGTACATTGTTTTAAAAACAAAGTTTTGGTTTTAAAAAGCCTATTTAACTAAAACTTTAGCAACAGGCAGTTTGTCAAAACTAATTTGCAAAACTATGCTAGCGACATCCTCCTTTATGCCCAGTTAAGGACTATTAGGTGGCTATCTAAGTACTAACATGGGGTTTTTACTTTCGTCGTCCATACGGCGTGCTATTGTATGGATGCCATTCACTTGAATGGTAATGTATGGATCAATTGCCTCTACGCCTAGGTAAGTGCGAGTTGTGAGAGCATGACCGTCCAACTGTCGGTCTAGGGGAGAGTTAGCTGTGGTTACTGGAATATTTACATGTTACACACATGTATATATGAAGGTACTTAATTATGGGTATATCTGTCGGGTAGCTATGGATATCGAAGTATATATATCTGGGGATGTATATATGGAGAGTATCTTAGTTTACTGTTTTCATTGTGTGCTTATTTATCTCTTGTGGGAATGGGCTGCAATGAATTTGCCTGCAGGTACGCTAACCATGAATGCGTAGATTGAATGTAGCTGGCGGCTAGCTATATATCGAGAGAGTATGTGTTATGCCACCGAAATAGAACATGATTGCCACCTTAGGCTGGCAATTTCGTGAGGACGAATAGGACGAGCATGCATCATGATTGTGCTTGTGCATAAATATGCTTCCCTCACCTTGTTCTAATGCTAAGTGACTTGTGATCAATGTGATGTACTATCTTCCCTGTGTGAAGCTAGACAAAATGTCTTGTCCCATGCTGCTTGAATAGCTATGCTTGACGATAGTGTGTGATTAGCTCGTCTTGTATGTTTGCTTCCAAAGGGAATAGATGACAAGTTATTAATTAGCAAAAACTTCACCCCTTGGAAGATTAAATTGCTAAATGTAAGACTTGTTTTGTAGAGATATCCACCTACTCAGTAAAAAGGGAAACAAAAGATAACAGTACCTTACCACCATGTTCGCATATTTGTGTGTAGTGGTGTTGTTGTAGGTGACTACTTGTTAGGTGCGAGCTTTGTGCTTGGTAATAGTCGCTTAAGCTAATTGAATTGAGTGTTTCGAAATGCTCGCTTAAGAACATGATATATGTGTGGATGCTCGTTATCTAGGTAGTGCCGTAGTTGTCGCCCTTTTGTCCTCGGTAAGCATATGAGTGTGGAAGAGTGCTATCCTAGAATAACGTCCAAGTTTTGGTAATCTCATGGTTGTTGTCTCCCATTAAGTTCTCTCTTAGGAGCCTGAGCCTATACACGTGGTTGCTAGCTTTGAACGTTGTGCTACGAAGACGTTATCTATGCCTTTGCTTGACCTTAGGCCCAAGCTTAGTTCCCTTGAATGCTTGCATGTGTCGTGGTTGTCCCGCTCCTATGTGGGAGGACCTTGCTCAAAAAAATTCTTGTCGGACTTCATTGCTCCTTCTCCTACAGATGATCTGGTGCAACGTTAATCTCTATCTACCCTGGCTTTGGAACTTTTTCCTCATAGATCCTGTCATTGCTTTATCAACTCAATCCCTAGTCAGTGCATTGGCTATGTCCCTTGAATCTCATTTATTTTGCCTCCAACCCTTTCAAGTCCCTGGATGTTTATCAGTCTTGATCTCATGTTGCTGCTCAACAAGACCAAATCTCATGTTAATCTTTATCTGGTAATCACTTTGGTGGACACGAGGCGTATATGGAAATTAGGCCGGAGTCCCTTGCTCAATTGTCTTCAGCAATTAAGCTATGTTCTCTTACGCTATATTTTGATCTTTGGATCACCTCCTTGTTGACTCCTAACCTTGTGACTACCATTGTTTGCTATCCCTCCTTTTCATGGTGCTTGCTCCTGTGCAACCAAAATTGTGCCACGTGAAAATTATTTTGGGTTGTATGTTCAGTAATGGTGCCACGATTAGCGATCTACGGTGCCATGATGAAACCGAGAGCCTCCTGTGGGTGCACACACAAGGCTGTGCTGCTCGACACGCGCTGGTATCGGGGTTTCTAGTCATGATCCATTGCCGAACTGCACCGATGTGTTATTTTCATGTGAACTCTTCCTTGGTTATCTCTCCATATCTTATCGAAGATACATATATCAGACTAAAAGTAGTAGAGCTTCCTTTTGAAGTCACAAAAAGGATAACCTTTGTAGAACTGGTCACCAACATAAACATTAACAGACTACAAGAGGTGGTAGACAAGTGACTCCACTTGGTTGTCCCTGTAATGATGTCAGTCATCTAGTGAGCAACTTATGTCGTCCCTGTTGGATCAGAAAGGTACCCAACACTTAATGTTGGACAAGTTATCAATCTAATGATAATGGATGGTGATATCATGTGGTGTAGCAGGTCACCGGGTGCTAATGAACCTCTCGTTCAAGTCCTTGATCTGTAGGTGCATGATGGTCATACAGTTGAAATCAACCATCTCTAGTGTGACTCCTTATTTGCAGACTTCAATGACGACCGTCTGTTTGTGCCTTGATTGCAATTATTGTTGTGGTCAAGAGTCAGAATTTGGAACTTTGAGTGTTGAGAGACAACTGATTAGTTACCCATAGTAAGGTTAATCTCTAGCTAGGTAACAACTTGTGGTAACTACGAAGGCCAGATCTCATAGAATAATGCTAAGCAAAGAAACAGCAAAACCGGTTATCTTCAAGCCGGCGATTAGTGACTCAAACAAAATCGGGTTGACTCCAAACTTGGTGATCTCATTCCTTGCTTAGGACCCTTCCATGTCTTAAGTTGGTTTGAGTATTGGTTGAGTAAAACATCGGATTTGAGAGAAATCTTATCGGCTCGGTTTGCTGCCATTTCAGAACAGAGCAGTTTTGGTAGACGAATTGTTTGGATGGTTAAACGGAGTCCGGTTGAGTTGAATTTTGGTGAGTAGTTAGAAGACCCATGGATCTACGTGCCTACCAAAATTCATGCACAATGGAGCACTAGTTTGTGAGATATGAATAGAAAACAAAAGGGTACAAAATCTGCAATTTTGCTGTGACTGCGATCATCCTTTGCATTAGACGGTTGTGTTTGTAATTCATACCAAGAAATTACAACTTGTAGATGTCTTGCTGTTAGACAACCCTCCATACTCTTGAGAAGACTAATTGCACCCCTATGCGCCTTGCTTTTGCCCTCTTAGATCAGAATGCTTGGTAGTGAACTAGTCCCTAGTTTTGTGATTACTTGCAACTTGTGTTGTCCTCCAAGCCTCGCTAACATCCTTCTGCATCAATGGTTCTCCAATGCTGACATGTCTTTGGTACCTTATATGTGTTTTTACCTATGAAGTTGCATCAGATTCCACCCAGATCACTGTTGCAACCTGGATCCAAAGGCTCCCTAAGGAATGATCATTGAGAACGTTGAGCCGACTGAGTCAGCTATTACATTTACCCCTCACTCAATAGACTCAGATAATATAGTGTCGTTATCAGAGGAAGAGCACTACATACATGGAACATTATGTAGCTTTCCATCAGTTGACATTTGAGTGATTGCACCGCTACAACCAGTTTGGATATTGGTTAACTAACTTCTCATACCCTCAAAGGATGTTTACCCTGTCTATGATCACCTCCTTTACGAGAAGTTGTGCTCAAGCCACTTTAGTAGAGAACTGCTTTTCAAACCTTAAGAGCAAATATAACACCGTTGTAAGGAATATCCGTCAACCGACTGCAATCTAGTGCAAAGTCCATAAGGTCCGTGCTATATCCACTAGGGAAGTAGATGTTACAAGTATTTAGTATACACTTGTATCACTCTTCGTACATCGAGGACGAAGTACGTAGGACAGTACTATCTTGGATTCCTTCCAATGTAACAATGCTTAATGGACGCCAATGAAGGAAATTCTTCAGACAACAGCTTACGACGAAGAGCAAGTATCAGAAAGTGTCATGACCAAATTAGCCTCTCTAATGCTTCGAAGTTAAGTAGCCTAATGCTATCACTGATGTTGGAAACTGGATGACAAGTTTCTCTTCCCTTAAAAAGTCTTTCGCACCGAATCTCAGGATGCGATTCCTTTAAGGGGGGAGGGCTGTAACACCCCCGGTGTTTATCACCAGTTAGGCAATGGGTTTGAGCTCAAACATGACATGTCAAGTGGTAATCAAGGTGTCAAGATCCAATCTACATGATGGAGCTTCAACTTAAACTTGGGCCACACACAACTGCTTACATATGGACCCTTGTTAAGATTATGCAAGAGTAATTCTAAGCATGCTTCTTCCATGTACATTACATCCACATGCATCCATCTAGACCCGTGGAAAAGTTTCATGAAGTTTGGAATCAAAAAGTCACATGAAATGATAAGTCATATCTTTGCATGAATTGCTTTATCAAGTGACTGGAAACATATGAAGTCAACCAAACCTTGTAACCTTGCTCAAACAACTCTAATTGAACTCTACAACAAAAGTTATGAAGGGTTCGTGTTGAGCGAAGGTGGAGAAAATGTCCGAAAATAATGGAAACCCTATATTTTGTAGCAGAAAGGACTTTGCGTTGACCGAGAAATAAAGTTGACTTCTGGACCAGATATGAGGTTTGACCAAAAATGAAAGTTGAAGAAAAGTTTGAGTATAACAAACTTTGTTAAAGGACCAAGTCATGATTTAGCTTCGAAATAGATCAAAACAGTGCTCAAAGTATAAGAGAAAAAGCGGAAATCAACCCGACCGTGTTTGCAGTCCGGATTTCACCGACATCGACGTTGACATCCCGCGTTCTCCAAATTTTGTTAAGCAACTTGAGTTAGTCCAAAAATAAAAGTTCAAGGTTATGTTATGGAGAAGAGGATGCAAAAAGTTGCACTAAGTTTGATCGAGTTTCGACCTCCGAAAGCGAGTTTCCGTGATCGCTGTTAACATATTGACACTATCATCTTGGAGCTTAATTATCTGCTGTTACAAAGCTCAAATGGCCGGGCACCTTAAATAAGAAACGTAGAGCAAGCCAAGGTGAACAAATTTTGTTTTTGGCCCAATGTCTAATTCGGCCTAGAAGCGGCCCAAAACGGTGTTCCACCTCGCCCACGTTGCTGCCCGCCACGTGCTCGGTGAAATGCCTCAACGGGCGGCACCTGTCCGTGGATGTGGCCACCATGCGCGAGCAGCGCCCCCACCTCCATGCCGCGTGCCCCTGCGCCCGATGCAGATAACCAGAGCCCCGGCCGAGCTCTCCATCCCCTTCTCCACTCCCTGCTTGCTCCCTCGCGCGCTCTCCTCGCTCCGCTCCGCGGCAGGACATGCGTCCGCCATGGCCGGCGGGCCGAGCTCGCCGTCGCTGCCGTTCCCTAGTTTCCGAGCCCCCTCATGACCAACCACGCGAACCACCACCTCTGCCTCTTCCTCCTCTACGACCGGCGCACCTCCGCTGAGGCGAAAACCACCGGAGCATCGTCGTCGGTAAGCCACCGTGGGCAGCGCCGCCGGTGCGCGTGGCCAGGCAGCCACGAGCCACCTCCGGCCGTGCCAGGGACGCCCATGGGCGCGCGCGAGCCCGGCGCAGCTGCAGCACCCATCCCCCGCCGCCGCCGAGCCTCCTTCGGCCGGCAACAGCAAGTCCGACATGCTCCCCTGCTGTGTTCTGCGACCAGGGGCCTCAGGCTCAAATTCGACGAAGGTCAAGGGCCTAACTGCATTGTCATTGACTCAAGTGAATAGTACCTCGAGGGACCTATTTGTTTTAAATCGGCTGAAAGTTTAGAAAATCATAGTAATTCATAGGTAATCCGTAAAATAGCAAATGAGGACTTTTTGGAATCCTTGTGAAATTCTCTATGCAGTAGATCTATAATATTACATGTTTTACTTTAAAGGTTTAGCTGTAAAAATAGATTTAGGAAGTTAGGTTCTTAATGCTAGTCATGTCTTGTTCTTTTTATAACTGCAGTTATTTTACTCAAATAAATGTGAAATTTTTATGGAGTGCTCATAAGGTTATTGTTGTTGTCTGGTAAAAATTTCAGAAGTGTAGGATTTATATTTTAAGAGTTATAAAAATAACAAATGTACTGTATTGCTTTGCTCCAACCCTGAATAGTCCTGCATGCTTGAATTATTTGGCTTAGTTAAGTTATGAATCATGACTTCATGATAATACATGAGTTGTAGTACTTTTATTAAGCTTTTCAAAAAGCTAAATATCATGATTTTTGGTTAAGTAGATCTTGAGTTATACTTGCTTAAATATCAGTGGCTGTTTCTGCCCAAACTCTGACAGGGTTACCTTGTTGGTATTGTGGGGCCTTCTTAATAGTAGAATTTGCTTTAGGTGTTTACAACAAAGTTGTTTAGAATTTGATAATCTTTCTAAAAAGTATAGAACCACATTTATTGGATATGTATAACTCCATTTATAGCTGTTTAAAGTGGCATGTCAGTTTCTATCTATGTTTTGGACAGAGATGCAATTATTGGATTAATTGACCCTTCTACTGTAGAATCATCTTAAGATGATAATAACAAAGTTATAGATAACTCACCTAGCTAGCTTGTGTTAAATTTTCATGGCAGGTGGCCAAGTAGTTTGTGAGTTATGACTGTTCTAAGTTGGTCTTCAGAAATTGTAGCTTTCTGGAATTTCTGGACCAGCCTTGATAAATGTGCCTGTTTAACCTTGTTAACTTTGGAATCATGCTGATAGGTTTATATATGAATTGTAGACAATTTCATAAGATTTCCAGAATGTCTTCTTGAAAGTCATTTGGATTTGTTTAACTCCAGTTATAGCTAAATCTTGTAGCTGCTGTTTACATGTCTAGAAATTGGCAGATTCCAATTATAGTGTTTGCTTGTATATTGTTAAGTGTGACTTATGCCTTGAATGATGACTGAGTTAGAGTACCTAAGATCTTGGGAAACTTGTGTCATGCTTGGTGTTGTCGTCTTCTTTGCTATCGTGGGATGATAAATTATGCGATATTTAAAGTAGGCAATGCGAAGTGCTTGTGCATGTTAATGCAACCTTGTGCTTGTCTTACTGGCTGCGATGCATTGTCTATTGCACTTCCATGTATTCATACACTTGCATATTGCATCTCATCTAGGTATGCTAGATGCACCTCGTGAAGGATGCGATGTTGGAGCCAAACCCGAAGACAGCGTTTGATGGATCTATCCTAAAGATGGAAGGACTAAGCAAGTGCTAGGACCTGAGATGTCACCAGGACGGTGCAACATAACTGAACTGACTTGTGTCGGATCCCAAGCAAGCCCCAGAGCATTCTAAGCCTCTAATGTTTTTACAAAGATCTTGAGTATCTTTTATTGTTGATGATGCATTAAGTATAGGAATTGGTTGGAACCAATTGTTGCATTATATCTTTACCTTGTCCAGATAAAATCCTATGAACCCTAATTAAGTGTAGGATCGAATGATGCTTAGCTATGCTTAGATCGGTAGAAGTCGGGTGATTTCCTGTCACCTGCGAGATGTAGGATGAGCTCTGGTCATGGTTGGCTATAATTGCTATCATGGAAAAGAACCATGTGTTAATAACGAAAAGAGACCGGACGGGATGATGGTAGTGCAGCAACAAGGCATGGAGGTCTTGGGTGTGAATCTATCCCCGTCTGTGTCATTTAAGGACCGATTCGCTGTACGTCCTCATGTCATGTTGAACGCATGCCTATCACTTAGTTGGCCGGATAACTCGTTCCGACCACGAAGCCGAGTAGCTCAACTCAGGCCGGAAGACCGAGAAGTGAAAGTGCGCACCCTGGCGGTAGTAAGGATGTGCGGGGAGCTATTGGCGTAAGTCCGAGGTGAGATTGACCACCTGGCAGAGTGGACTCCCTAAGGGTGCGGCGCTGCTCGGAGCCGCGATTCCTGAGATGTACCAAAGGTGACCCGAGGAAACCCTTGATCAGGTGGATTGGGTGAGTGTTAGGAATACCCCTCCAGCTGGATAGGAATCGATTCGAATCGTCGTCTCTCCCGGATAGTGAGAACTTGACTGAGCAGCGGCAACGTAGACTCACTAAATTTAATGATATGGTTAAATGATGATGATGATGACTATGATAATGAGCCATGAATTACCTGATATGGTTATTATTGTTTGCAACTTAATTAAGTGATTGATTAGTATAGGTGCTAATATAGATGGTAGGTAATGGCTAAAAGTCGCTGCTAGTATAGGCGGATAATGCTAATGTTTACTCAAGCTTTTATGCAAAAAGGTTGTCAGCTCAGCTCCATCAAATAAAGCCTTGCATAATCCTTGGTGTCACTTTATTTCTGGTTTACGACGGGTAAGTCTGGCTGAGTACATTCGAGTACTCAGGGTTTATCCCACCATGTTGCAGGTGGAGTTCTCGGCCTGTTGAAGATGGTGGCTAACCGCTGGTGGGCTCGGTGATTCTATAGTTACTTCTCACCTATATGCTTTTGTCGGATGATGTCACTTATGCTAGCAATATATTTGGAACTTATATTAATGTAATCATTGGAAAGCTGTGTTGTTTTCACTAAGCGGTTTTAAAACCAAAACTTGTACTATTATTTGTGAATCCATTTGTAATATTATTTTCCGCTACAACCCTATGTATGTGATGTGTATTTGCTTAATCCCGCGATCTTGGTTGTGATGTTGATTTACCGAGGTCTTTCGGGACACTCGGCGGACTACCGGGTTTATATGAGAGAAAGTATGCGTGGGTCAACGTGTTAGCGGGGACAGCCGTACTTGATCTTGTATAAATTGGGCGGTTCTGTTATAGGTATAACCTAGGGCATTTCATTTCACCGGTCATAGGTGTGTAGAGAAGTTTATGACCGAGTTTAGGATAGATGGCCGAACTATCAAGAGGGGCAAACTTGTTTGCATATCGGTCATCTTGTGCCACTTGAGTGATCTAACTTTGCATCGTCGCTAGGATTGAGTGGCGTGGCAAGTTGAGTGGCTAACACCCTTGAAAATGTTTGTGAAAATATGCTAACACATGTGCACAAGGTGATACACTTGGTGGTTGGCACATTTGAGCAAGGGTGAAGAAGTTAGAGTCGAAGAGGAGTTAGTCATGCTGGTCACAGAGTGACCAGACGCGTCCGGTATAGAGATTGGACACGTCCGATATGTGGCTCAGAACTGAACTACACAGTGCGACCGGACGCGTCTGGTCACCACACTGGACGCGTCTGGTGTGAATCTGAAAACACAGTGTTCGGCAGTACACTCGATCGGACGTTGGCAGCATTTGGTCCGGTGTGACCAGATGCGTCCGATCATCAGTGGGTACTTACTGTACTCGACCAGACGCTGAGGCTTAGCGTCCGGTCAGTTTCTAATAGACGTGTCTGGTCAGCCCTGGAGGCTTACTAGACTCGACCAAACTCAGCGGCTGAACATCTGGTCGTTTCATGCTGAGCATCCGGTCATCTTGTCAGAGAGCCGTTGGAGGCAACAGTAGGACACGTGGTGGTTAGACAGCTACTGGACACATTCGGTATAGCAACCGGACACGTCCGGTATTCACGTCCGGTCGACCCAAAAAACGCCCAGTGAAGGGGTAACAGCTAGTTTAGCCCTTGGGGCTATAAATAGAAGTGGCCTTCGGCCATGGCTGGTGCTGAGCACCTTGGGGGACTTTGTGTCCATGCTTAAGAGTACTTAGGAGCCCTCCATCTCACACATACTTGATAGTGATCATCCGATTGTGTGAGAGAGCGATTCTAGTGTGATTGCATCATGAGGTTGCATCGAGTGGCACTAGGTGATCGAGTTGCAAGATGGTGGTGCTTGTTACTCTTGGAGGTTGCCACCTCCTAGATGGCTTGGTGGTGGTCTCCGTGGAAGCCCACAAGAAGCTTGTGCGGTGCTCCGGAGAAGAGCTTATGAGGGGCATTGTGCTCGCCCCGCGGGGGTTGCGAAGAGCAACTTTAGTAAAGCGTGTCATTGAGCTACCCTCACCTTTGGGGTAGGTTCTTGCGGCGCCTGATGTGTGGGCTTGGAGAGTGATGCCAATTAGCCACCAAACCACCAAGTGAGTGGTCGACACAACGGGGACTAGCGTGTTGGCAAACACGTGAACCTCGGGAGAAAAATCATCGTGTCAACCTTGTTCTTCCCATTGGTTTGCATCCCCGTTACACAAGCTTGCGATTACTTTCATATACATTGAGCTTGTGTTGTTGCTTTTGTAATTAGTTAGCTTGTGTAGCTTGCTAGTTACCTTCTTGCTTGTATAGCATAGAAGTAGCTCCCTTGTGTGGCTAATTTGGTTTGTGTAACCTTGTTAGTCACATTGCTTAGTTTGTGTAGCTAAGTAATTGTGCTCTCTAATTTGGCATTAGTTGCCTTGTTATTGAGCATTGCTAGTGAGCTTAGGTGGCTTTGTGCTTTTGCTTACTAGCATGTGTAGGAGCTCCCTTGTTGCTTAAAGTACTAGTGGCATAGGTTTGTGTGACCTTGCTCCTAGAATTGGTTAGGTGAGCTCTAGCTAGCCCGGTACCTTTGTTGCTTAATTAGTATCTTTGGAAGGTGCTAGAGAATATAGATAGAGGGGTGTAGTCTTGGCTAGACCGATAGTTCTAATTCCACACTTGTTTCGGTTAGCTGACGTGATTAAGTTTTAAAAAAGACTATTCACCCCCCCCTCTAGTCGCCATCTCAACCCTTTCAATTGGTATCAGAGTGAGGTCTCTCATTTGTGGTCTTCACCAACCCGAGAGGATGGCGTCTAATGAGCTAGATGTTTGTGAGGAACACATTTTTGATGGCACAAACTTTGCACTTTGGAAAAATCACATGCTTGATCATTTTCGTGCAAAGGGACCTAAATTTTGGTAGGTTGTCACAAGTGGTCTCACCCATGTCTTGGACCATAGAAATCTCACCAAAGCTCAAAGAGTTCTCTATGAATTTGATGCACATGCTTGTTGTTTTCTAATGGATGCTTTAAGCTTTGATTTGATGAAACAAGTAAACATCAAGGGAACCGCTTGTGAGATATGGGAGTCCATCAAGGAAACCTTCGGTGATTCCTCCACATGGGATGATGGCAAATTCAAGAAGGAGGATGAGCCCAAGAAGGAGGTGCATGAGTGTGTTGAGCATAACCACAATTTGGTGATTGTGGAAGATTGCTCCACCTCATGGTCAAGTGATGATGATGATGATCGATCAACTACAAGTTCACTTGACAAGGTTGATGATGATGCCACAAGTGTTGCAAATGATGATGCTACCCCATGCACACTCGATGGTAATGCTGGTTCATGCTCAAGCCATGATGAAGATGCTACTACATGCTCTCCAACCACACCACATTGTCTCATGTCACAAGGTGACACCAAGGTATCAAATGATAATGTGGTTGATCATGTTGATTCATATGATGAGCTTGTTAGTAGACTTGCTAGCATGACTATGTCTTTAAAAAATGAGAAAGCTAAAACATTGAAATTAGAAAATGAAAACTCATTTCTAAAGAACTCTTGTGAAGAACATAAGAAATTACTTGATGCTTATAAATCTTCACATGATGAGCTAAAATTGAATCATGAGACACTACTTGCATCTCATGATGAATTATTAGAACAACATGCTTCACTCATTAAAGTATTTACAAAGAAACTTAAAAATAATGAGAGCTCATCACATGGATCAAATGATAAATTGCAAAATATTGCTAACCCTTGTGATGTAGGAAAGAAGCATGTATCCACCTCTTGTGATGATTTATTAGATATACCATGCTCTTCACAATTAGATGCTTGTTCTACTTCTATGTCTTGTGAGACTAACCTTTTAAAGGAGAACAATGAGCTCAAAAATGAAGTGAAGAAATTGAGCAACAAGCTAGAGAGGTGCTACAACTCAAAAGTCACCTTTGAGCACATGTTGAAGACTCAAAGAAACTATGGTGATAAGTGTGGCCTTGGCTTCAAGAAGAAGATGACAAAGGGTGAAAGAAAGAGAGAAAGAAAGATGAAGAAGCTACAACAAAGAAAGCTTTCTCATACCATGTGCTACCGGTGTCATGAAGCGGGACACCTTGCAAATGGTTGCCCTAACATTGAGAAGCTCAAGAAGATAAAAGAAGAAGAGAGGCTTAAGCATGTCAAGTGCTTCAAGTGCCGCACTTGGGGTCATCTTACCTCAATGTGCCCAACCAAGCAATTGGTGAAGCAACAAGTGAAGCCTCAACCAAAGCCACAAGTTGAGCAAGAGAAGACACCCCAAGTTCAAATCAAGATCATCCATGAAGATGGTGGTGGTTTAATGATAAAGAAGAAGAAAATAAGAAGGGGTGGAAAGGCAAGGCATCCAATGCAAACTCAAGATGCCAAGATGATGAGCAAGAATGAAGATGAGAAGAAAGATCATGCTCACATCAAGTGCTTCAAGTGTGGAAGTGTGGGACACTTTGCCTCTAAGTGTCCTACCAAGCTTGAGAAGAAGGCTCAAGCAATCCATGAGAGGCAAGGCAATGAGAAGCACCATATGAGCAAGGAAGAGAAGGCTCAATCAAAGAGAAAGTGCTACTCATGCCGGAAAAGTGGACACATGGCACATTCATGTCCCCTAGGTAAAATTTCTAAGCCTATTTCAATTGATGATCATGATATGCTTAGGAAAGATGGTAATGGTACCTCTATAGTTGCTATTGCAAAACATCCCGCTACTCGTACTAAGGCATCGCCTAAGTATGTTGCTCCTAACTTGAGAGGACCCAAAATTATTTGGGTACCATCAAAAAGTGGATGATTGTTTGTAGGTACCATCGACATTGGAGACTTGATTTAATTGATCTCACATTGTTCATCATATGTTGAATCAAGTTATGAAGCTTAGTGCACATCCGAACCCAATGCCAAGAGAAAATTGAGTGAAGTCCAAGTGCTATCAACATACAAGTGCTATAATTCAAGTTGTTGGTAATTCATTGGATATATTTGATGACTTGCAAATAATTGAGTTGAATCTTGCTAGTTGGATGATCATAAGCTAACCAAGGTATATCTCTTGTTGATCATTTTATTTGGGTGCATATGAGTTGATTGAATTGGATAAATATGCAATGTTGCTTGCTATGAGATGTTTGAATGGATAAATTAATTTAGTAGTCAAGTTTGGATTGATTTGTGTTGGATAAGTTCATAAGATGACATTTAGTAAGTGGATTGAATGGATATATGTCTTATGGAAGTATTCAAACAAGTTAGTTTCAAGTTTGATTCATATTTGATGAAGTATAGCTCAATTGTTAAAATCTATCCTATAATTAAGAATCTGAGCTAGCTGTGATCTTAGCCATGTTTGAGTAATCAACACTTATTGGATTGGCATAAAAATTGGTGTACATGCTCTATACTTATGGTATAAGATGCAGTAAAATTTTCATGAGAATTGGATAAGAAATGCTTCGGTTTTGGAGTGGATCTTGTCAGCTATAGTGCAATAGTTTTCAGCATGTAACAGTGGTGGAAGAATTGATATATGGCAGCAATCTAGAAGTCAAATAAAGCTCAAATTTTTCCAGCTGCTAGATAACTTAGTAAAGAACATCTCCACCAAATTTTGTGGTATTTGGATTTGTACTTTGGGAGATATGTTTATTTCTTTGAAGGGTACAAAATCTGTTAAAAAAGTGACAAATGTTGGATTAATCTAGAGTCACTTTGATTGAAAGGTCCTCAAGTTAGAAACATGTTTACAAGTGTTTGAGGTACCTAAGTTTGGTTTTGAGATGATCTAGAAGCATGATAAGATATGAGTACAAGGCTATTTGATTATGGAGTGTACTTTGCACACCTTTGGTACTCAAGATGAAGATCAAGATCAAACTTAAGTTGAAGATGAAATTTAAGTTCTAGATATGATTTAAAATCATTTGGTAGAAAGAAAAGGACTTAAACAAGAAGAAAGAAAAGGACTTAAAGAAGAAATCAAGGTTACTCACCAAGTTAAGTTCATCACTTGGATTAATCAATCAAGTCATTTCAAGTTAGTATCAAGAATGATTCTTGGAGAGAGGTCACTTCTCCCTAGTGTTGGGACTTGCCGCCTATGTGTAGGTGAACCAAGTGTGGTACTTGGAAGGCTAACATGGAAATAGTGATCCGAGGAACATTTGAGATGCTTAGTTGAAACAATCAAAAGGGTTGATCAAGAAAAGCAAGAAACACCCAAAAGAGAGTTAGTCATGATATTTCAAGTGTTATTCTCAAATTGACGCTCTCATGCAAGCAAAGATCAAAAGATAAAGCAAGCCAACCACAATAAGAAAGTGCTCTTGATCATATGTGGTATTCATTTCATATGGGCGAAGAATGAAATTCAACATGGTATCTATTGGTCTTCACCAAGCTTATAATTGGACTTCACATTGCTATTGGAGTAATGAATTGAAATCTATGTGACTATCCTCTACTCCAACATAGCAAAGCTATCATTGTAATGTGCATGATCATTTTATCCCTTACTAGTATACGATTAGTGCATATAGTACATGCTTCATAGTATCATGCATAAGAAATAAAAATGTTTAAATTCATAGCCTACCACTATTGCTTGAATGATTACTTGATCTAGTGGTTAGTATATGAATTTGTTCATGAGCTAGTAAACCTAAGTATTTGACTAAATGTGGATTGTTAACAAGTGACAAGTATAATATTGGCAAGATAACCCTTGCAAGAGGTGTGAAGAAGCTTGTCATTGGTTCAAACTAGACTTGGAAGCTTAGGCAAATCAATTTAGTTCAAGTCAACCATAGAAGCTCATGATAGTGATAAGAATATAAGCATAAGACAACAATGCAAACGGATATCTAGTTTGTTTGTTTCAAATAGTATCTAGACCCAAGTATTTCATCAAGAATTCACAAATGATGTCTAGATCAACTCACAAGTAATATCCTATAAGTGGTACTCATGAAGATAGCAAATGTTCAAGAAATGGTCTTTATTGATAAATCAAACAAGTGGTTCCATACTAGAAGATTCTTTCAAGTGATATCATATCTACACATAATATCAATCATGCAAGAAGATGGTTCCACAAGTGATCCTCAACTTTAGGTGATCATCAAATGAAGAATGCATCCCTCACCTACAAGAGCTCAAGTGTATCAAATGGATGCCCCATGATATCACATAGGGGGAGGTATCTCATAAATTGATATCAAGATCAAAGATCCTATGTATGGTATCTCAGGAAGCCCTACAAGGGGTACAAGTTACAAGTGGTATCTTCAAGTGGTGTCATTCCAACAAACAAGTGGTGTCCATAAAAAATGCAAGATTCAAGCCTCAACCATCTACCCCAATTGCATACCTTTGCATCAATGAGAAGCACACCTTTTATGGAAATTGATGACAAAGGGGGAGTGATTGTACAAAGATATGAAAGCTTGATTGAATGGGGGAGAGATTAAGATTGTACAAGGGGAGAGAAGAGATATAAAAGAAATAGAGGTTGGACATGAACATAGACAAAGAGGGAGCAACATTGGAGAAAAGAGATGGATCAAAATTCTTGGACAAGAGAAGCACACAAGTAGAGGGAGCAAGCTCATGAACTTTGATTGATTGCATTTGATATGTGCATATTCATATGCTTGCTTGCATTGCATAAGCTTTCAAATTCAATATGCATGCTTGTGTGGTGTATGCTAGTTGTAAAACTTAAATGATGATTTGATAACTAGCATGCATAGGATGATAGCTAGACACTTGGTATGCTTTTTAAGTAATGCTAGTACCTTGCTTTTAATGTTGATCTCACAAGGTATCTAGTGCTTTTACTTCCAAGTGATATCTAGCTAACCATGGTGCTAAGGATGAACTTAAAGGAGCAACTCCGATTGGTACACGCTTCAAAGGTTTATTCTATACACCTTAGCATCATTTTGTAGTAATTACTCTTCCACAATTTTAAATCTATGCATATGTGCGAGCTTCAAATCAAACACTCTAGCACATATATAGGGGGAGCTAATACTACCATTTTCGGTTTATGGTACTTGTCCAAAATCATTTACACATGGTAAAATTGCTTGGGCAAGCAACATGAATTCAAAAGAGCTTAATTTCCATATCTTTGTAGAGTTGTCATCAATTACCAAAAAGGGGGTGTTGACACCGTTTTTTGCATGCGTCAAAATGATCGGAGTGGACTAATCGGTAGGAGGAAAGTTACTGTATACGCTGACAGCCGATGAAAGTCAGCTTGTAAAGATGGTTGCCGATGACTGGTGGTGGTCGATGGAAAGGTTGATTTAGACTCGGGCGTTGCCGATGAGGTTGGAGGTGTTATTGTCGATGCCGATGAGGGAAGGCTTGAAGACTACTACCGATGAAACAGGAAGTATGCCGATGGAAAGGAGGTCGGTGAGATTTCCATCGTAATTGAGGCGGACAGGGAAATAGATAGGAGTTGGTTTCCTTTTCTGTATTTATTAGAATATGATTCATGTAAGAGTCACGTATTTCCTTAGGTATAGATTTGGTGTCCTAGTTATGTTTGGTTATGTCTCTTTAGATCAGGGTATAAATATAGATTGAAGGGCAATGTAAAAGATATATCAATCAATATCAAAACCAATTTTTACTCCTATTTGCATCTACTTACTTTTCGGCGACTTCGTCAATTTGCACATTTTTCTTTTTACGAGTTCTCATTGATTCGGCGAGTTGCATCGCAGTGCAACCTTCGGCGATTCTCGAGTTCCGCGTGAGTACCTCTTGGCCGTGACTTTCGGGTGTATCGCTGTTGTCAGGACCAAAGTGCTCGTATCTTCATCCTTATCGATTAACAGGTCAAATCGACTGACATGCTTTGGATATCGATTCGGGTATTAGCCCTTTGTGTTTGCAGATCCACTTTTGCATCAACACATCTTTTGGCACGCTCCATGGGACCAATCAATCCGATCAATATGTTCAATTCCGAGATCAATTCAGAGAACATTATTGCGGTATCAGAAGAAGATCTTAAGGAAGAGCAGAGGCAGGCTATGGAAAAAGCTGTAGAAGAATACAGGCAGCTTTGTCTGAAATCGTTTAGCCTGAACAAGAGTGGACAAGTCATCCAGAAGCAAGATTTACCGTTGCCTCAGTAGGTTACCTTTGACTCCAATCCTGGTAAACTTCAAGAGATGGTTAATTCTACAGTAAATTATGCTTTGATTAATCATTCCAATGTACTGTCCAATACTGTTCATAATGCTGTGGTTCGAACTCTCAAAGAAGGATAAGTGTCATCGCATTATGTTGGGCCTACCTATCACCAACCAGAGCCGACATCTATTAATACTCCATCGGCTCCCTTGGCCATTGTGGGTACAGAAGTTACTTCTCCTCCAGTATCGACAGGCTTACCTAATATTCAATCTACACCAATACGATCAGATCCGGTAGGATGAGTTCATCTTAATACAGATCTAGCGGCATCAGCTATGTCAGGCCCTGTGTCTCAGAATAGCCAGATTCCTGCTAATTGGTGGGGATATGGTATGCCTCCGAAGTCATCTGCTTTCAATCCTGGGTTACCTCAAGTATTTGACGCAGTAGGAAAAGCTCCTATACCATCGGTTGTTTCGCCGATGGCCCAAGTGCCTCAATATGCCACAGCAACTACTGTGCAACCAACTCCAGGAGGTTTCCAGATGCCTTTGGTTCAAACACCCAGTTCAAATCCATCGGCAAGCTTACTGCCGATGCAGCAGAAAGCCCCTGTTATGAGTCAAACTGGGGTTCAGTTCATGCCTCAAGCTGGTTATAATTATCCAACAATGTCAGCAAATTACCAGCCATCGGTAAGTTTTGTACCGATGAGTTCTAGTAATGGTTGGTCAGGACAGTTACCTGTTCAACATACAGTTCAGCAAAATCAACAGGTTGCAGCGATTCAACAAGGTCATATGCAAGCTAGTTTCCAGAATCAAGCATCGGCAGCACAGCCGATGAATCCTTTCCAACAGGTTAATAGACCACAAGTAACGGCAAATATGCCGATTGCTGGAGATCGTGGGCCACAAAGATATGTGGAGGGATATCAGCATGCACCTCCTGTAGAAATTCAGCCAGTTCGTCATCAGGAGGCTGATGCTTTTTGGGCCGATAGGATAGCAGAAATTATGAAGGATCAGTTTGGGATAAAGCCCAAGGTCAATACTTATTCTTATCGAACTCCATATCCTCCTGCATATGATTTAATTCCTCTCCCAAATCGGTACAAGGTACCAGATTTCACTAAATTCTCCGGGCAAGATGACACATCAACAATGGAACACGTCAATCGCTTCATTATTCAATGTGGAGAGGCAGCTAGCAGAGATGAATTAAGAGTTCGATTATTTTCATCATCTTTGTCTGGATCGACATTTACGTGGTTCATTTCATTACCACCAAATTCTATTATTACCTGGGCTAATCTAGAAAAACAATTTCATAAGTATTTCTTTGCTGGAATCCATGAAAAGAAGCTTACCGATTTAGTAAAATTGAGACAGCGCAATGATGAATCGGTAGAAAGCTTTGTGCAAAGGCTACGAGATGTAAAAAATAAGTGCTACAGTCTGGTGCTGGATGATCGGTAGCTTGCCGATCTAGCTTTCCAAGGGTTATTGCCACATCTTAAAGACAGATATGCTTCTCAGGAGTTTGAAAGCCTCAGTTATCTTGTGCAAAGGATTTCTGATCAAGATACTAGGGTTTTTGAACCTAAAAAGAATTGGAGTAAAAAGGTATCATTTGTTGAAGAAGTGGGAGATTCTGATTCTAATGAAGAACCAATTATCGGCTTAGCTGAGTGGGTTAAGAATAAAAAGCCGATATCTTGTCCCTTTGGTCAAAAAGAGCCAGAAAAGTTTACCTTTGATATCACAAGGCCGACAAAATATTTGATCTTCTGCTTCAAGAGGACCAAATTAAGCTGTCACCTAATCATGTGATCCCATCGACAGAAGAGTTGAAGAAGATCTTATACTGCAAATGACACAATGCAACTTCACACAGTACAAATGAGTGCAAGGTGTTCAGGCAACAGTTACAATCGGCTATTGAATCTGGGAGAATTAAGTTTGGTACTTCCAAGGCCTAGAAGCCGATGAAAATTGATCAACACCCTTTTCCAGCAAATATGTTGGAGGCCAAAGGGAAGACTAAGGTATTAACGTCAGAGGCTGCTGAGAAAAACGCGTCAGTGGATCCCCAACATCGGATAACTACCGATGATGCAAAAAGTAAGGGTTTGCTGGGAGAAAGCAGTAGTTCCAAAAATCCTCCT
Organism: Miscanthus floridulus; assembly: GCF_019320115.1. NCBI lineage: Eukaryota > Viridiplantae > Streptophyta > Magnoliopsida > Poales > Poaceae > Miscanthus > Miscanthus floridulus. Next base: position 34,144,009 of record NC_089597.1, read on the forward strand.
CGACCTAGCATTACTCATCGAAGGCAGCAGGAGAGTTGGCGTCAGCGAAATGACCGATATCGACAACAGCAAGAAGAGAGACGTCGGGAAGAATGGCATCGGCATAAAGATCATTGGAGGTGCCCATTTTTCATCCATTGTTGGGAAGAAGGTATTAAATTGCCAACTGTTGAGAATTGCCCTGAGTGCAATGGTTATTACGGGGTCAATCGGTCAGAAAGGAGGTTTCAACCTGGTAATCAGGGTTTATCTATCAATGAGCCGATCAGAGGCAGAGCATCAGTGCATGATCAGCTGGGGGGCAGACTAAGTGTACATGAGAGGCTTGGTAAATGCGCTGGATATTTTCCAAGGAATCAAGAGGAGCTTGAGGAGATGGCAAACGCAAGAGTTCCTGATGAGGAAATATTCTACAGGGACCCTAATATACGCCATGTAGAATCAACTAGGACCTGTTATCAGCCGGTTTGGAAAACCAAGTTTCCTCGATGGTGCCCGGAGGGTCTGACAAAAACACAGAGAAGGAGGATGCAACGTGAGCATCAGGAGGATTTATACCGAGAGGAAAATCCCTCCAATGAGAGGTCTGGTCATCAGCAGTGGTAGGTAAAACACAAAAATAAGGGTCCATCGGCAGATGTTAATATGGTATTCATGTTGCTGATGGAGTTTTTGGCACTATCTGATAATGAGGAAGAAGTTGTTCTCTCTGATCAAATAGCTCAGTTGACACTAGATCCAATGATGGCTGTTTTTGAGAAACCTACCAATGACGAGAGACAACATCTTAAAGCTTTGTTTGTGAAAGGCAGAGTTGATGGGCAGCCTGTATCTAAGATACTCATTGACGGAGGGGCTGCGATTAATATTATGCCTTATGTGATGTATCGGAAACTTGGCAAGGGAGATCAAGACTTGACCAAAACCGATATGATGCTAAAGGATTTTGAAGGCAATGTGTCACCGGCTAAAGGGGCAGTCTGCGTTGAATTGACCATTGGCAGCAAAACCTTGCCGATGACGTTCTTTGTTATTAATGGCAAGGGTGCATATAATCTGCTTCTTGGGAGGGATTGGATTCATGCTAACTGTTGTGTTCCTTCTACAATGCATCAATGCCTCGTACAGTGCATTGGGGATAAGATTGAGGTTGTTCCTGGTGATTCTTCTTATATCATCGCATCGGCAGAAGCAGATACTTATGAGCGAACCAGATGCATATCAGGAGAAGTTTGGGAAAGAGAGTTCCTTAGAGTTGCTGACTATGAAATTCCACCGATCCAAGCAGTCGGTTCTGAAGAAGAATTTTAATGGATAGGTTTGCCGATGATGGAAAATTAGGTCAAGGGTTCACATCGACGGATGATTTAGTAGAAGTAGATATTGGTGATGGCGATAGGCCAAGACCTACTTTTATTAGTGCTAAGTTAGATTCCAAGTGTAAGCAGCAAATGACTGGTTTGTTAAAAGAGTATAAAGATTGTTTTGCTTGGGATTATACTGAGATGCCTGGATTAGACCGATCGATAGTTGAACATCGGTTACCTATCAAATCTGGATTTCGGCCACATCAGCAGCCAGCGCGCCGATGCAATCCTAATATACTTCCTGACATTAAGGCCGAAATAACTAAATTAATTGAGGCAAAGTTTATTCGACAGTGTCGATATGCAGAGTGGATCTCTAATGTGGTTCCTGTTTATAAGAAAAATGGAAAACTTCGTGTTTGTATTGATTTCAGGAATCTCAACAAAGCCACACCGATGGATGGCTATCCAATGCCGATTACTGATTTGTTGATTGATGCTGTAGCCGGACATCAAATTATCAGCTTCATGGATGGTAATGCAGGTTACAATAAAATATTCATGGCTGAAGAAGATATTCCCAAGACTGCTTTTAGATGTCCAGGTCATGTAGGGCTGTTTGAGTGGATAGTCATGACGTTTGGTTTGAAAAATGCCGGTGCTACTTATCAAAGGGCTATAAACTTTATTTTTCATGAATACATCAGCACATTAGTGGAGATCTACATTGATGACGTAGTGATTAAGTCTGGAGATATCACAAAACATCTAGCCAATCTACGAAAGATATTGGAGTGCACAAGGAAGCATGGGTTGAAGATGAATCCTAATAAATATGCATTTGGTGTATCGGCAGGACAATTCTTGGGTTTTATGGTGCATCAGCGGGGCATCGAAATCAGTAGGAGGTCTATTGATGCAATTAACAAGGTGATTGCTCCTGCCAATAAAACTGAATTGCAATCTTTGATTGGTAAGATTAATTTCATTAGAAGATTCATATCTAATCTATTGGGTAAGATCAAGGCTTTCAGTCCATTACTTAAATTGAAAGCCGATCAGGAATTTATATGGGGAGCTAAGCAGCAGTTAGCCCTGGATGAAATTAAGAAATATTTAACAAATCCTCCGGTGCTAGTTCTACCTCAATACGGGAAACCTTTCAGGTTGTATTTGTCAACTGATGATACCGTTATCGGTTCAGCTCTTATTCAAGAATTTGAAGGGAAAGAACATGTTATTTATTATTTGAGTAGAAGATTAGTGGATGCTGAAACAAGGTATTCGGCCATCGAAAAATTATGTCTGTGCTTATACTTTTCTTGTGTCAAATTAAGATATTATTTGTTATCTGCCGAATGTACGGTCATATGCAAAGACGACGTAGTCAAGTATATGCTGTCGATGCCGATATTAAGTGGTAGAATCGGTAAGTGGATTTTAGCATTATCAGAATTTGAACTATGTTACGAATCGACTAAGGCAGTTAAAGGGCAGGTTATGGCTGATTTTGTCACTCAGCATTGTAATGCAGTGGACTCTCTGGAGGTTGCTCCTTGGACACTTTTCTTCGATGGGTCCACATGTGGTGAAGGAGCAGGTATCGGCATTGTGTTGATTTCACCTCAAGGAAGGAAGTATGAGTTTTCATCGCCGATTGTTGCTACATCGATAAACAATCAGGCTGAATACCAAGCCTTGATAAAAGGGTTAGAATTGCATAAGGAAATACGTGCCGATGCTATTGAAATCTTTGGTGATTCTATGCTAGTTATAAATCAATTGGCTGGGATTTATGAATGCCGAAGTGAAGTTTTAATTTCGTATTATGAAAGATGTTTGCAATTGTTGAAAGGGTTTAGAGATTTTCGTCTTGAACACATTCCTCGATTGCATAATGAGGAGGCTAATCGACTAGCTCAGCATGCCTCAGGGTATCAGCCTATTCAGGAAGTGCTAACATCGACAGTCAATACCGATGATTGGAGAAAGGAGATTGTCGATTATTTAAAGGATCCATGTAAAAAGGTTGAAAGGCGTATAAGGTTCCAAGCTACCAAGTATGTGCTCCTCGATGATGAATTATATTATCGAACTATAGATGGAGTTTTACTCAGATGTGTTAGTAGTGATGAATCGAAAAGTTTGATGGGTGAAATTCATGAAGGAGTGTGTGGAGCGCATCAATCGGCTTTCAAGATGAAGTGGATGATCAGAAGGAATGGATACTATTGGCCGACTATTCTTGAAGATTGTTTTAAATATTTTAAAGGATGTCAGGGGTATCAAAAGTTTGGTAATATTCAAAGAGCGCCTGCATCGGCTATGAACCCTATAATTAAACCTTGGCCGTTTCGGGGATGGGCTATCGATCTCATTGGTCAGATTTATCCGCCATCAAGCAAAGGACATAAATTTATTCTGGTTGCTACCGATTATTTCACAAAATGGGTTGAGGCAATTCCTTTAAAAAAGGTGACATCGGCTAACATGATCGATTTTGTGAAAGAGCATATTGTTTACCGATTTGGTATTCCTCAAACTATCACTACCGATCAGGGTACTATGTTTACATTGGGAGAATTTGATGAGTTTGCTGTGGGTATGGGAATTAAAGTTTTAAATTCTTCTCCATATTATGCTCAAGCTAATGGTCGGGCTGAGGCTTCTAACAAAGGGATCATCAAACTCATTAAGCGGAAAATTGAAGAAAATCCTAGGAGGTGGCATACAGTATTAAATGAAGCTTTGTGGTCATATCGGATGTCATGTCATGATGCAACCAAAGTAACGCCTTATTAGTTAGTATATGGACATGACGCAGTATTGCCTTGGGAAATTAAAATTGGCTCTAGACGAATATGTTCTCAAAATCAGCTGACAGCCGATGATTATGATACTCTTATGAAGGATGAGTTGGAAGATGTGGCGGGTCATTGGTTAAGGGCTTTAGTTAGCATTGAAGAGAATAAGAAAAGAGTAGCCAGATGGTATGACAAGAAGGTAAAGGTAAAAGAGTTTGCCGATGGAGATCTGGTCTGGAAATTGATTTTACCGATTGGGACTAAAAGTTCAAAGTTTGGAAAGTGGTCTCCTAATTGGGAAGGTCCATATCGGATAAATCAGTCTGTTCCTGGTAACATATATATTCTAGAAACCCTCGAAGGGGTCGTGTTTCCCAGAGCGTTAAATGGAAAATATTTAAAGAAATATTACCCTAGTATCTGGATGGATGCATAAAAGTATAAGTGCCGATAATAGTCCTATCGGCTAGAATTATACAAGGATGTCAATGTCTCATAAAGTACCGATGCAATAGATAAGATTTACAAATTTAACAAGTATTAGATAGCTAATATCGCACGCAGGCGAATTTGGTCGGCTTTCTTCATTTCTTTGATGTCTTCATCGGCAGCACCTTCCATAGGCTTGAGTTTTTTCTTCATGGCCAAGGCTTTGTGAGCCTGGGTGTCTCTTTCTTGCTGAAGGGCCTTGATGGCATTGGGTAGCTGGCTTTCTTCTTGTTGAGCATGAGTTAAGGCTACCTCGACTTCTTTCAATTCAGCCAATAGAGCCATCTTCTTTGCCGATAAATCCAAGATTTTCTGCTTAAGTTCAGCGCCCGAAGTCTGCAAGTTGCCGATGCCCTTGGGCTTCTCATCAGCAATTTGTTTCAGTTGTAGCATCTCCTCTTTGAGTTGAGCCTGAGCTGCTCTATCGGCAATATGTTGAGCAGCCCATTGATATTGCAGTTGGTGGTTTTCTAAATGGGCTACTGGGAAGAGTACTTCTTCAACATCGGCAGGGACCTGGCCACGGATTGTTTTGAAAATTGCCTTTGCAGGGTCTGAGTCATCTACCAGTTGGGCGGTATCCTGCTGTAACAAGCTCAGGAGAGTTTTTAACTTGGACTTAGTTTCTGCCGATATTGTTCCCAGTGCAAGGGAAGAACTTGTTTCCTCTCCATCATCGTCAGAGACGTCAATGGCAAAGGAGAATAGGCTGTTTGGGAGTCTTGTTCCTGAGGAAAAGAAAAGGAGGTCAGTTAAGGATAAGTATGAGTATTGTAAATCAGCTAGGTTAATCGGTTTACCTGTTTCAAAGCAATTTCCTGTGCTTGACTGGAGGAAGCAACCTGGAGTATGCCGTGTGGGGGATCGGCTGAGCTTGCCGATGGGATATCCTCTGCAACCTCATCGATGGTTGGCTCTTGGGGTATGATGACCGATGACATTAGGGCAGATGCGGGGGTCAGCGTGGACTTCTGTCATTTTGGCTGTGCCTCAACATCTGTCAAGGCTTTGCGCTTTGCTTGGACATCGGAAATGGATGGCTGGGGGGCATCGACACTGGTTGGTTGTGAAGCTTGGACATCTGGTACGCTTGCCGATGTACCCATTTGTTGCTGCAAAACAAGTGTAAGGTATGATGTTTAACAGATGAAATGTGAAATCAAGGGGATACCTCTGAAGGTTTGTCAGAAGAAGTGGTGCTTGATATCGGAGGAATTGCCGATGATGATCCAGCAGCGGCTCTTACCCCCTGATGATTAATGTTAATACAGTTTGTGATCGGCATAAGTAGAAATAAACAAGGTTGTTACCTTGAATGCCTTGACCAAGGTTGTAGCAGCAGCCGATGGAGTGGCCCTAGCTATAGCCAATTTGGACTTGGAGGTGATGGTCTTGGTACGGATCTTCTTGTGAGTCAAAGCGGCTAAGGTGGGGGCGTTGTAGCCGATCGGTGATATCGGGGAAACAGGCCGAAGATCGAAGGGTTTCCCACTTTTGCTCATAGTTGGTGCTGGGTTGTTAACCTGTCACGAGAAAGTTAGTTACCGATATATGAAAGAAAAAAGCGGAAGGGAGCTAAAAGGAACTTACTGCGTCATCAGGAATGGCGTATTCAGGGTCAATCATGTGCCGATATGTGTGAGCAGATGTTGCAAACAGTTATTCCCTCCACTCTCGCCACCATTGCTTATATGATTCGGTGATGAAAGATACTGGCATCCAGACGGATATATCGACATTTGTAGTATTGGCATCGGGGGAGAGTTGCACTACCCTGTTCCAATCTGTTCCGCAGGTGATTGTTTCTCTGGGTTTGATCACATCGGCAAAACAAAGTTTGATTGGTAGTTGCCCAAAAGCCAATTGACGGGATACTGCCGATGGGATGTAAAACTCATATGTGATATTGGTGTTTTTCCCACTACCGAATGTGTTCACTGGAATTGCCCTGGGAGTAATGATAGCCATCATGAGCTCATTATCTTGATTCAGAGTGTCATCGGCAAAGTTGAAAAGAAGGGGGAATCTGTTTTCTTCGTCAATATAAGGCACCCAGGCCCTATGATCACGAGAAAGACCATTGTAGAAGCTTTGAAAGAATCTGCCGATCTGGTCTTCATTGGCTTCTGTTCTAGGGAGGACAATTATAGCTTCACCAAAATTGAGAGGTGAGCGTGTTGCCGATTCCTCATCCCCAAGCACATGGTCTTTAGCAATTTCTCGTGGGAATTGTTGGGCAAAGAAGTCCCATTGCAACCGTTTGTGCATATGGGTATTCAGCCACATGTTGATGAACCACCATGGGCCTCCTAAGTTGCTGATGGGTTCGCCAAGCAGAAGTTTCTGAGACACTTGATGAAGAAGATGATAGGTGGAGCTCAGAAGGTATCGGCCGAGAGGGAATCTTACACCATTGGCCAGGAGTTCAGCAGCGGGGAGGAAAGCATTGGTTGGTCCTACTGATCGACCACAGAAGATAAATTTTTCTAACCACATATTCAAGAATGTGGCGTGTTCCCTCTGATTAACTGTTCCAGTCTTCTAGCATTCTTGGATGTATCCTGTCCAACCGCCGATGTTGCGGGTATTCACCCTATATTCAGATTTTCTGCCATAGATAGAGCCTTCATCGGCAGTTGAAATATCCAAACCAGTGAGCATGTATACATCGACAAGTGTGGGAGTAGCTGGGCCATGTCCAAACATAAAAGTATTTGTTGTGTCTGACTAGAAGTAAGCAGCTGCAATCATCATTGATTCATTCTTCTACATATCGGCAATAGATAGCCTAATGCATTGGTCTAGCTTTCGCTCTGCCCAGTATACTTGCATCGATCTATTAACCCTCAAGTACCAATCTTTCCACCCTTTGGTGGTTTTGGGCCAAGATCGGAAGGTGTCTTTCCATAAATTTAGAGAGAAATTTTGGGCTCTAAAGGGGATTCTGTTGACCTCTGCATTAATCAGATCGGTTGGATCTAGGTTGCCCATTGGTCCTAGGCATTGGACATGCGGCTGATCGGTTGGAATAACTAATTTGTTGCACAGTTCCTAAGTTTAAAGGATCCGGAGAACAAAAGAAAAGAAAAATCACCAATTGTATGAATTTGCAGAAACTAGGGGAATCGAGGTAAAAGGTAATAGAAGTGGAATGAACCGCAGGGACATCGAAGTTGATTGCCATTATCTTGAGGAAGATGGGGGCATGAGCCAGAGACTTAAGGTTAACGCTGGAGAAGAGTTCTTGTTGGTTGAGGTCGCGCAGTTGTTCGTCGGAGTCGCCGCTGGAAAGAGAAAATGTCAAAGATTGGAGTCTGAGGGTAGAAGACGAGCGTTCCATAGGAATCTATTTATAAGCCGCTTGGAGTAGGGGTATTTTGGACTTATCTCTATACCACGCGCATGTAGGTCGAGGTGGTTCAGATGGATATGGTAACTGTTCGCACGATAATCAGGGAATTGTACAGATGAGCTGATGGCAAGTAATCATGACTTGGAAGAGATATCGGTACAGGATATTTTAATTCTGAAAATGGCAGCATTATTATGTTAGGATCTTATTGATGGATTATTGTTTCGGTATCTTAACCATAATCAAGGCAAGAGTGGTTGGCGATTGTGCAATATTTACTGAGGTGCATGAATCATGATTAGATTTGATTAGATTTGATAACAGATCAGGTTTTGGCTTGGAGGATGAGTTACGGTAATCGGGCGAAGGCAAACGTTATCTAGAGTAAATTTTAGAGCATTAATGGTTTTATACTCCGAAATTGGGGGGCATGTGTTAACACCGTTTTTTGCACGCGTCAAAATGATCGGAGTGGACTAATCGGCAGGAGGAAAGTTACTGTATACGCTGACAGCCGATGAAAGTCAGCTTGTAAAGATGGTTGCCGAGGACTGGTGGTGGTCGATGGAAAGGTTGATTTAGACTCGGGCATTGCCGATGAGGTTGGAGGTGTTATTGTCGATGCCGATGAGGGAAGGCTTGAAGACTACTACCGATGAAACAGGAAGTATGCCGATGGAAAGGAGGTCGGTGAGATTTCCATCGTAATTGAGGCGGACAGGGAAATAGATAGGAGTTGGTTTCCTTTTCTGTATTTATTAGAATATGATTCATGTAAGAGTCACGTATTTCCTTAGGTATGGATTTGGTGTCCTAGTTATGTTTGGTTATGTCTCTTTAGATCAGGGTATAAATATAGATTGAAGGGCAATGTAAAAGATATATCAATCAATATCAAAACCAATTTTTACTCCTATTTGCATCTACTTACTTTTCGGCGACTTCGTCAATTTGCACATTTTTCTTTTTATGAGTTTTCATTGATTCGGTGAGTTGCATCGCAGTGCAACCTTCGGTGATTCTCGAGTTCCGCGTGAGTACCTCTTGGCCGTGACTTTCGGGTGTATCGCTGTTGTCAGGACCAAAGTGCTCGTATCTTCATCCTTGTCGATTAACAGGTCAAATCGACTGGCATGCTTTGGATATCGATTTGGGTATTAGCCCTTTGTGTTTGCAGATCCACTTTTGCATCAACAGGGGGAGATTAAAAGGTCCTTGTGTGGTTTTGGTAATTGAGTTACAACCTAGGTGGACTAATTGTGTTTATGTGAGATACACAGGTAATTAGTCCATAGGTACATATGTGTGAGCAACATATGCCATGAAGGTGAAAATGGCTTGGAGATGTTGCAAAGCTCACACATGTGACGATGAAGGAGCTCATTCCACATGAGACATGACATTGAGTCATGTGATCAAAGTGAAGAAGATCAAGACAAGACTTGGCTTGATGGACCGGTTGCAAGCATGAAGGGTAAGTCGGAGGCTTTGGAGCGATGGACCGCATGGCGGTGAAGCTTGAGCAAGACTTGGCATCGATGGACAAAGGCAACAGTGAAAAGCAAGTGAAGTCAAGATCGATGAACTAATATGATCACATGATGATATGAAGTGGATCATATCATTGTTGATCATGTTGGTGCATGTGTTGCATCAACATTGGAGGAGATGGAATGGAATACGCAAGGCAAAGGTATAACCTAGGGCATTTCATTTCACCGGTCATAGGTGTGTAGAGAAGTTTATGACCAGGTTTAGGATAGATGGCCGTACTATCAAGAGGGGCAAACTTATTAGCATATCGGTCATCAAGTGCCACTCGAGTGATCTAACTTTGCATCATTGCTAGGATCAAGTGGCGTGGCAAGTTGAGTGGCTAACACCCTTGAAAATGTTTGTGAAAATATGCTAACACATATGCACAAGGTGATACACTTGGTGGTTGGCACATTTGATAAGGGTGAAGAAGTTAGTGTCGAAGAGGAGTTAGTCGCGCTGGTCACAGAGTGACCGGATGCGTCTGGTATAGAGATCAGACACGTCCGGTATGTGGCTCAGAACTGAACTGCATAGTGCGACCGGATGCATCCGATCGCCACACCGGACGCGTCTGGTGTGAATCTGAAAACACAGTGTTCGACAGTACAATCGATTAGACACTGGCAGTGTCCAGTCCAGTGTGACTAGATGCGTCCGGTCATCTATGGGTACTTATTGTACTCGACCGGACGCTGAGGCTCAGCGTCCGGTCAGTTTCTAACAGATGCGTTCGGTCGGCCCTAGAGGCTTACTGGACTCGACCGGACTCAGCGGCTGAGCGTCCGGTCGTTTCGTGCTTAGTGTCCGGTCGTCTTGTCAGAGAGCCATTAGAGGCAACGGTAGGACAAATGGCGGTCAGACAGCTACTGGACATGTCCGGTATAGCAACCGGACACGTCCGGTATTCACGTCCGGTGCTGCATCCGGTCGACCCAAAAAACACCCAGTGAAGGGGTAATGACTAGTTTAGCCCTTGGGGCTATAAATAGAAGTGGCCTTCGGCCATGGCTAGTGCTAAGCACCTTGGGGGACTTTGTGTCCATGCTTGAGAGTGCTTAGGAGCCCTCCATCTCACACATACTTGATAGTGATCATCCGATTGTGTGAGAGAGCGATTCTAGTATGATTGCATCATGAGGTTGCATCGAGTGGCACTAGGTGATCGAGTTGCAAGCCGGTGGTGCTTGTTACTCTTAGAGGTTGCCACCTCCTAGATGGCTTGGTGGTGGTCTCCATGGAAGCCCGCAAGAAGCTTGTGCGGTGCTCTAGAGAAGAGCTTGTGAGGGGCATTGTGCTCGCCCCGCGGGAGTCGCAAAGAGCAACTTTAGTAAAGCGTGTCATTGAGCTACCCTCACCTTTGGGGTAGGTTCTTGCGGCGCCCGATGTGCGGGCTTGACGAGTGATGCCAATTAGCCGCCGAACCACCAAGTGAGTGGTCGACACAACGGGGACTAGCGTGTTGGCAAACAATGAACCTCAGGAGAAAAATCATCATGTCAACCTTGTTCTTCCCGTTGGTTTGCATCCCCGTTACACAAGCTTGTGATTACTTTCATATACATTGAGCTTGTGTTGTTGCTTTTGTAATTAGTTAGCTTGTGTAGCTTGCTAGTTACCTTCTTGCTTGTATAGCATAGAAGTAGCTCCCTTACGTGGCTAATTTGGTTTGTGTAACCTTGTTAGTCACATTTCTTAGTTTGTGTAGCTAAGTAATTGCGCTCTCTAATTTGGCATTAGTTGCCTTGTTATTGAGCATTGCTAGTGAGCTTAGGTGGCTTTGTGCTTTTGCTTACTAGCATGTGTAGGAGCTCCCTTGTTGCTTAAAGTACTAGTGGCACAGGTTTGTGTGACCTTGCTCCTAGAATTGTTAGGTGAGCTTTAGCTAGCCCAGCACCTTTGTTGCTTAATTAGTATCTTTGGAAGGTGCTAGAGAATATAGATAGAGGGGTGTAGTCTTGGCTAGACCGATAGTTCTAATTCCGCACTTGTTTCGGTTAGCCGACGTGATTAAGTTTTAAAAAGGACTATTCACCCCCCCTCTAGTCGCCATCTCGACCCTTTCAAAATGTCCGACCGGGACCCATGATTGTCGTTCGTGATAGAGTCGGCATGGCCTACATGGGGCGTCCCTTTGCTCCCTACCTATCTCTCGGTGTGTTTTTCTGAGCAGTTTGATCGACTTAGGAAGCCCGATGGTCTCTCTCGGCGGAGATCCTGTTTTGGGTCTTTCCATGTCCCACCTAGGGATGCGGAGAGCTGCCTGCGTGTGGTGATGCTTTGGTTTTCATGCTTGGTTGTGCGATAGTGGTGGGCCATACCCAGGCCATGTCTCACCTCACTGGGCGGCGTTCCGCCTGACTAGGCGACATTTTGTCGATCAGCGTGCGTTCCATCAGTCAGGGTGTGTCCCATTGTTTCCCATCCGCATTGAATGGGGGAAGGGAGAGAGTTTTTTGCTCTGATCTTTTGCCCCTCTTCGACCTGTCGCATTTTCTCCTTAAATAGGGGGAGGGAGAGGGCTCTCCATCGCAGTCCTTTTGCCTGTTCTCCAACTGTTGTCTTTCCTCCTTCCTCCTCACCGAGAGTGCCTGTATGCCGCTGCGGTTCCTGAGTGAGAGAGAGGGTAAGCGAGGGGGAGGACTTACAAATCCTTTCATGAATTCGGAGCATGATGTCGAGCTAGAGGCTACCTAGGGCGGTGCTGGCCATCTTTGCCTAAGAAGAAGCAAGTTTCGTCGAAGGGGGTGGCGTGCTGGATTTATCTATGAGGCCTTCTTCAGGATGGAGCCGTGTGTGGACTTTTTCTGGTGGATCTTCACCGGGTGAGCTTTGTTGGAGGGGAAGTCGCTCAGGATCATGCCGGTGGAGGTTTCCACGCCTGTAGCTGATCGGGTTAGCCAGTTAATAAAGTTTGATGAGATCTCTTCTAGCCTTGGTGGCCATACCCCGGTGGCCGCATCCCTGTCCAGGAGCTGCCTTGACTGCATGAGAAGGCCAGGAGCTCCATGCTCTTCTGATGAGCATCTATGGGTGTGGCGCCCTTGAGGTACCCATTCCGCCCACCAAAGTCGAGGGAGCGGAACCGGGTAGGTCCCTTGAGGTACCTGTTGTGCTCGTTGAAGTCGAGGGAGCAGAATCAGGTAGGTCCCTTGAGGTACCCGTTGCGCTCGCCAAAGTCGAGGGAGCAGAACCGGGTAGGTCCCTTGAGGTACCCGTTGCGCTCGCCGAAGTCGAGGGAGCAAAACTGGGTAGGCCCCTAGCGGTGGTGGTTACGTCCGGTGGCGTTTAGACGATGTCGTCAAGCGGTAGTAGTAGTATTTGGAGTAGTAGAAAATGTAATAGTTGAGTTCGTGGGTGAGTCCCCATGTGAATAGTTTTTTGTATCAACGAATACATCAGTACTGCTTTTGTGATAGAATCACTATCCGTTTTTGTTTTTATCCTAGCATAGCTATTGTTTTTGTCCTTTCTTTTTCGCACCTGCCCGTTAGTTCCGTAGGCTACAGCTTTTTAAGAACCTGGGCATGGCCCGTGGGGCTCGGCTGCTCATAACCATAGGTCATGGTGGGGTGCGTTCGGCTAGGAGTAAGAATAAAGTTACGTAGGACAGTCAAAGGAAAAAGAATGTGCTTCCGTTTGGGGATGAAGTTGTTTACCATGTGATAGTAAAAAAAGAGAGTAAAAAAGCGAGGCAGTATTCAGTAATGTATCCTCATGGAGCCCCAAGCGACCCGGGCTGAAAGTGTTCGGGCTAGGGTGCTTTATAGGGGCAAGTGTTGACTAAAAAGTTGTAAGACCAAATTTAGGGGAAAAACAATGTAGCTATTCAATGTTCCAAGTGTTGGTGAGAACGTTGCCATTGTTGTCCTCCAGTCAATAGGTGCCTGGTCGGATTACTTCGGTCACCATATAGGGCCCTTCCCTGGTGGAGAGAGTTTGTCTTTTTCCTTCATTCATTGGGTCCTCCAGAGTACGAGATCGTCGACTTCGAGTATCCTCCCCCTGATCTTCCTTTCATGGTACCTACGCAGAGTTTGTTGGTAGTGAGTGGAATGGATGATGGTCATCTCATGGGCCTCTTTGAGCAGGTCGACTTTGTCTTGCTGAGCCTCCGTGGCTCGGTTGTGGTCGAAAGCCTTCACTCTTGGGGCGCCGTGGTCAAGGTCGGAGGGCAGCACTGCCTCAGCTCTATAGGCCAAAAAGAAGGGTGTGAACCCTGTGGATCGGTTTGGGGTCGTTCTCAGGCTCTAGAGGATTGTCGGGACCTCTGCAACCCATCACCCGGCGTATTTGTTGAGTCGGTTGAAGATGCATGACTTAGGTCCTTGGAGGACCATGCCATTGGCATGCTTGACCTGACCATTAGTTCATGGATGTCTGACCAAGGCCCAGTCGATCCAGATGCCGTATCCATCACTGAAGTCTAGGAACTTCCTTTTGATGAAGTTAGTCCCATGGTCGGTGATGATACAGTTAGGAACGCTGAACCGGTAGATGATATCGAGGAAGAATTTGACTGCCTCTTCCGAACGGATGTTGGTGATGAGCTTGGCCTCTATCCACTTGGTGAACTTGTCAACTGCTATGAGTAGGTGAGTGAAGCCGCGTAGGCCTTTTTGAGGGGTCCCAAGATGTCGAGGCCCCAGACCGCGAATGGCCAGGTGATGGGGATGGTTCGGAGCTCCTGTATCGGCAAATGGGTTTGCCGAGTGTAGAACTGGCATCCTTCACACTTACGAACGACCTCCTCTGCATCTCGTAGCATGGTGGGCTAGTAAAAACCTTGGCGAAAGGCTTTTCCGACCAGTGACCTTGGGCCGCATGATATCCGCAAATCCCGGCATGGACCTCGAGGAGGAGCTGCTTCCCTTGGTTGGTGGGGATGCACTTCATGAGCACCCCTGATGGACTCTATTTATAGAGCTCATCACCGAGTGTGACTAAGGTCTTGGCACGTCGAGCGATCCATCGAGCTTCAATCCTTTTGGGCAGGAGAACCTCCTCGAGGAGGTAGGCGAGTAGCGACGCTCGCCAGTCGGTTTGATCAAGTGCCAATACGGCGACGCTTGTGGGTGACATCGTCTTGGGGGTACTAGGATCGGAGCCCCCGAGCACTGGCTTGGCATCGGGGTCGGAGCCATCGAGCATCGGCTGGGCATCAGGGTATGTCTGGATCAGACCTTCCATGATGCGAGCAGACGGCTCATGGACGTCGTTGATGAAGACCCCGCTTGGGGATGGATCTCGCCTGGTGGCCAACTTCGCAAGAAAATCAGTGGCATCGTTGTCCCTTCGAGGGATGTGATGTAGCTCGATCCCCTAGAATTTGTCCTCGAGCTTGCGCACTTCTTGGCAGTATGCTGCCATGATGGGGCTTTTGTAGGAGGACTCCTTCATGACCTGATCAATGACTAGCTCCGAGTCACCATGAACATAGAGTCGCATAGCACCGAGCTTGATGGCGATGCGTAGTCCATTGATGAGGGCCTCGTACTCTATGGCTTTGTTTGAGGTTGAAAAGTGGAGGCGGATGGCGTAGCGAAGCCTACTCCCATTTGGGGAGATCAGAACCACTCTAGCCCCCGAGCCGGGCATCATCATGGACCCATCAAAGTACATTGTCTAGTACTCATGGGTGACGTCTGGGGTCAGTAGCTGTACCTCTGTCCATTCGGTGACAAAATCTGCGAGAGCCTGAGATTTAATGGTGGTATAGGGGATGTACCTCATGTTGTGGCCCATGAGTTCGAGTGCCCACTTAGAGATCCATCCCATGGCATCACGGTTGCAGATGATGTCCCTAAGTGGGTATGAAGTGACGACCGTGACTTCATGGTCAGTGAAGTAGTGCAGGAGCTTCCAGGTCACCATCAGCACGGCGTATAGGAGTTTCTACACCTAAGGGTACTAGACCTTGGGGTCGGTGAGTACTTCCTCGATGAAGTATACGGGCCGCTGGACCTTAAGTTGGTGTCCCGACTCCTCCCTTTCGATGACCAGTGCGACGCTTACCACATGGTTACTGGCCATGATGTAGAGGAGAAGGGGTTCTCCCCTTTCGGGAGCGACGAGGATCGGGGCTGACGTCAGGGATGCTTTGAGGTCTCTAGGGCCTACTGGGCTTCCTCAGTCTAGACGAAAGTGACCGTCTTTTTGAGGAGCTTGTAGAGTGGCATCCACCGTTCACCGAGCCAGGAGATGAATCGACTTAGGGCAGCCAGACAACCGGTGAGCCTTTGCACGCCCTTGACGTTACGTATGGGACCCATGTTGGAGATGGCCATGATTTTTTTGGGGTTGGCCTCGATGCCGCGCTTGGACACAATGTATCCTAGCAGCTTCTCCCTTGGAACCCCAAAAACACATTTTTCAGGATTTAGCCTGATGTTGAATCTTCGGAGGTTCATGAATGTTGCGGCCAAGTTTGTGATCAGGTCATAGGCTTGAGTTGTTTTGACCACTATGTCATCGACATAGATGGCGATCATTGGCCTTGGCCGCTCGGTCTAGTCAGGCTGATCGAGTGGGTCAATTTGGTCGGTGAAGCATTGCTGCATGCACATTTAGTAGGTGGCGCCAATGTTCTTCAAGCCGAATGGCATGGTTACGTAGTAGTACAAACCATACGGGGTGATGAACAAGGTCGTGAGCTAATCAGACTCTTTCATTGCAATCTGGTGATAGCCTGAGTAGGCATCTAGAAAGGAGAGGATCTTGCAACCCGAGGTGGAGTTGGTCTATGCGCGGCAAAGGAAAGTGATCCTTTGGACACGCTTTATTGAGGCCAGTATAATCAACAGACATTCTCCACTTCATGGTCTTCTTTTTAATAAGAACGGGATTGGCAAGCCAGTCGGAGTAGAATACCTCTCTGATGAATCCAGCTGCCAGGAGTTTGGCGATTTCTTCGCCTATGGCCCTGCGCCTCTCGTCGTTGAAGCGGCGCAGGTGCTGCTTGGTGGGTTTTGAGCCTGAGATGAGGTGCAGTGCATGCTCGGTGACCTCCCGTGGTATGCCCGGCATGTCAGAAGGCTGCCATGCAAAGATATTGCGGTTGTCACGCAAGAAGTCGACGAGCTCACATTCCTATTTGCCTAGGAGCTGGGTCCTGATTCGCACCATCTTGGCTGGGTCGGTGGGGTCAACCCCCACCGTCTTGGTTTCCTTGAGCAGATGGAAGGCCGTCGAGGAGGTTGGTTTGTTGCAGTCTGGGACTGCTGAGATTGATGATTCCTCGAGCCATGGGAGTTTGGTCGAATTGACGACCGCAGTGGCGAGCTCATAGTGCTCGCGGTCGCACGTGAAGGTGTGCGAGAAGGCGCTGCTCATGGTGATGACGCCATTCGGTCCTGGCATCTTCAACTTGAGGTAGGTGTAGTTGGGGATTGCCATGAATTTGGCATAGCATGGCCGCCCCAAGATGGCGTGGTAGGCCCCTGGAAAGTCCACCACTTCGAAGGTGAGGACCTTCGAGCGGAAGTTGGCTCAGTTGCCGAACGTGATGGGTAGGTTGATATGCCTGAGCAGGTATGCCTACGTTCCTAGATCACCCCATGGAAGGGAGAGCCCACTAGGCGGAGCTCTGATCGAGGGATGCGCATGGTGTCGAGGGTGTCGACGTAGAGGATGTTGAGGTCACTGCCTCCGTCCATCAGTACCTTGGTGAGGCGCTTCTTACAGACGATGGGATCGATGATGAGTGGGTAGCGTCCTGGTCTCATGACATGGGAGAGATGGTCCCTCTGATCGAAGGTGATTGGAGATTTCGACTAGCTGAGGAAGGAGGGGACGGTCGTCTCGGCGGCGCATGCCTCCCTATAGCGTACCTTGTGCTGGCACTTGGACCAAACAACATCAGATCCACCGAAGATCATGATGCATTCATCAGCGTCAGGGAAACCGTCTCCGTCCTTGCCCACCGCGCCTCCTTTCTTGGCTGTCGCCTCTTTACCGTCCCCTTCTTTTGGCCCACCAGCCTGTCGTAGGAAATGCTTGAGGAGCTCACAGTCCTTGTAGAGGTGTTTGACAGGGTAGGCATGGTTGGTGCATGGGCTATCCATTAGTTTATTGAAGTGGTCAGGCAGGACCTGTTGGGGCGGCTTGCCCGTGTGGTCAGTTGCGACGACCAACGCGGTGTTGTCTGATCAGCGCCGGTCCTTTTTGTTTTTCTTGCCCCTCTATGTGGAGGGGCCCTCGTCTTGGTTCGTGTGCTTGGCCTTGCCTTTGTCCCAGCCCCCGTTGAAGACCGCTCTGACTGCTTCCTCGTCGGAGGGGTGGTTAGTGGCGACGTCGAGCAGGTCACGGGTGGTACAGGGCTTCAGGCATCCAAGCTTGTGGATTAGGGACTCATAGGTTGTCCCGGAGAGGAATGCGCTGATGACGTCCGCATCGACGACATCAGGGAGGGAGTTGCATTGTTGGGAGAACCTACGGATGTAGTCCCGTAGGGACTCTCTGGGCTCATATTGGCAACTCTTGAGGTCCTAGGAGTTCCTAGGGTGGACATATGTCCCCTGGAAATTCCTAACGAAGATCCTCTTGAGGTCCACCCAGTCTTGAATGCTGTCGTGTGGGAGGAATTCAAGCCATACCTGAACATGTTCCCCCACGCAGATGGGGAGATACTGAATGATGAAATAGTCATCATCCACCCCTCTGGCTCGACAGGCGAGCCAGAAATCTTCGAGCCAAATACTGGGGTTTGTCTCCCCGGTGTACTTGGTGATGTTGGTGGGCGGTCAGAAGCGCTGTGGGAATGACACTCTCCGGCTATGCCAGTCAAAGGCCCGTGGCCCTAGACCCTCAGCGCTGGGACTCTGGTTGTCCGATCGGTGACCATGCCTAGGGCGCGTTTCATCGCTCCCCTTAAGGGTTTAGCTAGGATCTGTGTCACCTGCTCTTGCTGTCGCCCGGTGGATGTCATCATCGTGCCGGGCCCGATGCCAGTTGCTGACGATGCTGTGAGCATCCTGGTGGTTGGTGTGGAGTAGGCACCAGGTCGGACCGAGGCGCGTCTGTCGCCTCTAGAGCCGCACCTAGTGGCTATAGCAGCGAGCGGATGGAGCGATCCATCTAGCGTGTCCCCATTCCCCTGGTGGGGAGAGAGGGCATGTGTTGGAGTCACGATGCGGAGCTTTTCTCCTATTGAACACCGGTGGCTTCTACTAGAACCCGGAGGTTCTGGTAGATTGCCAGCTCTTGGGGGTTAACGGGCTCAGGAACGCCGCACAAAAGTATTGCCGCAGCAGCGATGTTCTAGCTAGCCCAAGCGAACTATGGGAGATCATTCCCCTCATTCATGATGTCGTGTTAGACCTAACGGGCGCGACCCCGGGCGCCACCCGTTGGGCCATGCGCTTCGGGCGCAACATGGTGTACCGAATGCATCGGCACAGGCGGTGGCTGGTTTTACCGCCGTTGACGTAATTCCTTGGCGTGCGCTTGCACAGACATGAGGGCCCCTGCACGCGGGTCCAGAGGGGTGTGAGTCTGCATAGATTCCACAACCACCGGTGACTGTCTCGGAGCATCCACCATAGTACACTCTCAGGACGGATGGTGGCGAGGTGCCACGTCGTCGATGCTAGAGCCATTGCTCTCACCCTCGTCATCTAGGAGTTCGTGGGGAGTGGCAGGAGCGTAGCTCGCTATTCCCACAAATTCGGATGTGAGGGGGGATGACACCAGTATCCTTCGGAGCCCCCAAGCGTACGCATCTGCGGGGGACACGAGGCCATAGGGTAACTGATCGTATAGTGTTCATGGCGCGGGTAGTACGGTCCCTCTAGATGATCGGCGGGAGATAGTAGATAAAGAGTAAATAACAGTACACATATTACTTACAGCGGGGTTTGAGTAGAGAGTTTGCTCGAAATGAAGCACAGATGCCGCGTTGTTGAGGTCGTGCGTCCCAGAGTCAATGGAGGGCGCCCCTCCGACGGATGCCAGAACGAGTGCCTCCACGCGGAGGTGTAGTACGCCGAGCCGGTCGGCGATGAAGTCCAGGCTTTCGAAGAGGAAGGCCTAGGATGGCTCAAAGATGGGTGGAACCCACATCCCAACAGGTTAGAGTGCGGGAAACTCTAGCGAGCCGAAGCAAATCGTATCGCCTGAGCCTGCCACGATGAGGGTGGTGGAAAAGTGGGACATCCGATGACCAAAAAGTATTGAACGTATAACGTCTTCCCCATGGACGGCACCAACTATCGGTGCAGAAAGTGACCAACAAGTAAATATTTGTAGTTTTATCGTACGTTGTGATCGGAGGTGGCCTAGCACTCAATGACACAGGGTTTATACTGGTTCAGGCAATGTGCCCTACGTCCAGTTTAAGTCGGTCGGTGACTTTATTCCTGAGCCCAGGTGCTCGAAGTTTGTAGTGGGGTTACAAACGAAAAGGAGAAAGATGGGGTGTGTGAGAGGTCCGGTCGACTTCGGTCGGAAGGGCCGAGAGCGACAGGAGCTCCACTATGAGCTAAGTGTTCAAGCGTGTGCTTGAGAGCCGAACCTGGCGGTTCTGTGGTTGTGAACTAGTGAACTTGGTCGATCTAGTGAATCTGGAATGACTTGTATGAACTTGAATCAACTTGGATTTTTACCTCCCTCTCTTGGGAGAGAGCACATCCCCTTTTATAGATGAAGGGGGTGGCCTTACAAGTGAGAGAGAAGAAGTATGTTTGCTTCTAAGCCTTGTTGCCTATGCCAGCGGGTACAGGACGATGGTAGGCGTCCATAATACTGTTGGTTGTCAGATGCACATGGGAGGTCACGTCGTCTTGTTCGGGTATGACAGATGTCGGTACCTGCATATACAGTTGATGCCCAGAGGCATGTGAGGAGTTTCATCATGTTCACTCGGTACGGTAAATTCTGGCGCCCACAACATTGTCGATGCCCAGAGGCATGTGGGGGGGCTTACCGTATGAGAGTTAATGATGCCTATAATACTGTAGGTAAAATATCGACACCTGCAACACCGTTTGGGTTAGGGTGGTTGTAGAGTACTGTTCCTGCAGGTGTACAGGGTACGGTCCTTGGTATCGTGTTTTGACTTGTGCACCTTGCCTCGCTTTCTTCGTTCGTTCCCTAGTCCTTTCCGGGCCGACGTCTCCAATCGGTTGGTCCCAGTCGACTCTGGTAGCGTTAGTCGGAGAAGAGCAGCGAGTAGGGTCTTTGCATCCCCGGTCGGAGATGTGGGGTCAGAGTCGGAGGTAGTGCTTTGCCAGGCCTTCCAGTCGGAGAGACCATCCGGAGACGGCTGGAGGCCGAAGTGAGCGCTCCGATCGGAGAGGTGGGCTAGAGTCGACAAACGAGTGCTGCTCCTCCTCGGCCAGACCTTCCGGTCGATGACTAGATCGCCCTTCTGACCTGTTGTTTAGACTTTTGGGCCGGCCCATAAGTCACGTGCTGTCTGCTTGGGTTAAGCCTTTACGGTGAAGCCGGTTCATGAGGGACCCCGGGTTTATGAACCCGACAGGTAGCCTCTTCTAAAAGCTATAAATAAATAGATAGAGACAAATATGGTTAAGCTGTACGTGAATATAAGTAATTTTACTTTCTGGTGAATCGCTCTTGGTTAAGTTGGAGAGGAGCTAAACCATTTCAGCAATATTTGCTAAGTTTCAATAGTTGATCAAGTATGTGTATCTGCTGACAATATAAATTTTTGTGCAGGTGTGTGTGGCCTCGCACCGTCACATACATTTTTTTTTTCCGTAGTCGCCAGGCCCCGCGATCCAACGGGAGCTGGAGACTCAGCCCTCAGCCCTCAGCCCAACCCGCAGCCCAACAACGACCCCCGAGCAGGAGCGGCGGCGGCGGCACAACCCTCTCCGGCGATCGGCATGGGCACGCGGGAGGTGTACGAGGAGAAGCTCCGCAGCGGCGCGCACCTCCACCGCGATCCCACCATCAACCCAGGCCTCGGCTCGCCCCGGTGCCCGAGATGCCTCTCCCTCCTCAACCCCACCGCGGTGCGTCTCTCCCAGTCCCCTTCCTCTCCCGATTCCTCGAGGCGCTTCCCTGGCTATGTTCCTGACCTGTTCTTATATTCTGCCCGTAGGGAGAGAGGGACTGGGCCATCACCTCGGTCCTTCACGACGCCACCGCCGTGGTAACACGCGATCCCCCGCTCGCTCTCACGCGGCTGCGAGATTCGTGTGGTCTCTGCGCCACCGCTTCAGGAAATTTGCTGCTAACTTGTGTGCGATTTGTTGTCCTGTTTGTGCTGTTGTTTTAGGCTGGCTCCGGTGCAGGCGCTTTGCTCAGTGCTGTGCACGGGTTTAACACAGGTATCTTCCAGTTACTTGTTTGGTTTTGGGATTGGATTAGTAGGCATCCAGGTTGGCACAAATTGATATTGTTTTGTTGTTTCTTTGGAACAGGGATCCCTTTTGTCCAGAAGCATGTGAAGGGGACGAAGTGGCTGCAGTTGCTTGTTGGGGTAAGTCTTGGCTTTTGTTTACTGATGTGCATGTATGGGTATACGGCTATACCATGTTCTATTGTGATCTATCTTAGATAGCTTACTAAAGTTTGGTGTGAATATTGATCTAGTAGTCTGATTCAATATTTTACATGTGTGAAGCCTAAACCATTAGGTAAAATGATCTTTGGCAAACAAATTATCAAGGAAAAACTCTGCTTGTTTAGTAAATCCGCGTAATCAGCTTTAAGAAGGATATGTTAATAAATGAATGTCTGGTTCTCTTGACGTGAGGATCAACTCAACTACAAACTATATAGTATGCTGACATTGCAGGATTTTTTTTTTAAAAAAAATACAGATTAGTATTTCAAGGCAAAGTAATAGTCAAACACAGATATTTGATTGCCTGCGTAGTCATTTCTCCGGACCATTTTTAGTTTATCTTTAAAAACAATTGGACTGGGGGAGCTGAACATGGCATTCTACACATTAAGGTTTAGGGAGTTAACCTTCCTAACACATTCAGGATTTGTTATGTGGTTACCGGCATTGTGGTTTGTCAAGTCCTTGATTTGGCCATTTGCTGTCAGGGGTGACTTAACGTTGAAGTTACCTGGTGCCAATGCACCAGGGTAAAATTTTTTTGGCCATTCAACAGTCTCATTTTCACCATATGTTCCAAAAGAATTGTGTATGCTACTTAAACAGTGCACCGGGTCATTTGCTTGTAGTTTTGCCCCTGTTTGCTGTCCTGTGTTTGAGTGGCAAATGCTAATAGCTTTTGTAGATTTTGTGATTTGGCCGCTATAGAACTTTGAGAAAGGATGCTTTGTTATGATCTGTTCACTTTGGAAATTGCTACTTCTGTAGGTGCCACCGCTGCTGATGTTCTCAGGCGCCAGTGCTGTATTTGGTGGTAAGTCTCCTCCAATAACTATATTTTTTTCTAGACAATGCAATAAGCTCTACGAAATTGTCCGCACAAGTTACTTTGACTTTTTTGAGCTATGATCTGATTATTAAACAAATGCTTCTTTATGTGTTTGGACTGGGAATCTATGCAAATCTATAATTGGAAACATGATTTTTTTTGCATTTTTTGTGTTTAGACTATAGCTTAAAGGGCGGGCCTGGTGCAAGCGGTAGAGTCTTACCGCCTGTGACCGGAAGGTCCCGGGTTCGAGTCGCGGTCTCCTCGCATTGCACAGACGAGGGTAAGGCTTGCCACTGACACCCTTCCCCAGACCCCGCACAGAGCGGGAGCTCTCTGCACTGGGTACGCCCTTTAGACTATAGCTTATAGGGGTACGGAAACAGATACAATTTGTCATCAGGGTTGGATTAGATGTGGTTCCATTCCTGTCAAAAGTCTACATGAACTTTTCCATCTTGTTCTTTCCAAATCCATCAACCCAGACATATGTATCTAAAAACATTTTTGTTTAACAGCTTAATGTTAAACAATATTTGGCTTGTAAACTTCATGTTTATTGTTATATAAGATACTATCATAATTGTTAAGAGTCAATTGGAATAGCAAATCCTGGCTTCCATCCGATGCATGTTTTTTTTGACAGACTTGTTAGCAAACTTGATTTGTTTTTCTATACTGCATAGTACCTAATGATATATTACTTGATGCAGCATATGCACTGCCAAGATTTGCTCAGCTCACCGTGACGTCTTACTACGCGGCATCAACTGGCTCGCAGTACGCGGTTTCACAGATCACACGGCAGATCGAAAGAGGTCATTTCCAAGAATCTGACGAGAAGTCTAGATGAGTTGGTTGGCATTCAGGGCTTGTTTGGATGCCAAAATTTTTGGCAAAGTGTTACTGTAGCATTTTCGTTGTTATTTGACAAATAGTGTCCAATTATAGTCTAATTAGGCTTAAAAGATTCGTCTCGTGGATTTCGTCTAAACTGTGTAATTAGTTTTATTTTTTATTTATATTTAATACTTCATGCATGTGTCTAAAGATTCGATAGATTCGATGTGACGGGGAATCTTGAAAAATTTTGCAAAATAGGGTGGAACTAAACTGGCCATTCTATTGGATGATGATACATTGCTGATTTGCAATGAAGAACACGACCTGGTAGACAGTTAATGAATCATTGGTGAATGAAGAGACCTCTAGCAATTACAGTGCACATAAACAAACGCAAATGACTAGTTAACACTGGGTGTTCTCATCAGCTATCATCAGCGATGTATTTGAATATTGGAAACAAATCCTACACCAATCACCAATTCTCCAATTCTTGATCAGACAAACGTCCAAGTCGAACCGCGATCCGCGATCTGGAGGAGTGGCTAGATCTAGCTGCCCGGCGGCGGTATCCCGGCGTAGTACAACCACGCCCTCTCCTTCTCCCGCCGCTGCTTGCGCAGGTACCACTCCCGCCACTGTATGAACTCCTTGGTCCGACGCGCGCCGTGGTCGGACCCGGCGGCGGCGGCGGGCGGTCGCACCACCGCGCGCTTCCGCCTTGGCCGCGGCATGCGCGGCCCCGGCCTCTTCATGCTGATCGCGACGACGACCCCTATCATCGGCACCGGGGCCGGGGCTGCACCCCTCCCTCCGTCTTCTCCCACCGCGACGAGATCGTTGACGTCGTCGGACGAAGAGGAGGCCGGCGCCATCTCCACGCCCGCGCCCTGTCCCGTGTCCGTTTCGCCGCCGTCCATTTGTTTCGTAACCGGCGGCTAGGGGGTTACTTGGGTGAACCACCTACGCCTACGTACTAGTAGGCTCGGTCGACGCGTGTCACGTTTTATAAAGCCCGCACTGGGTCGGTTGGGGCTGCCCTGTGGCGGTGCGTGCGTTTCGATCGGGGTCGGTTGGGGTTGTTCCATCCAAACCCGGATCGATGACGCCGCCTCTTCGTTCTCCCGGATTTCAAATCTTCAGCATCGTGCGTAACCGATCATCTTTCGTCTTTTTTTTTTCCGGATGCTTCACGTTCGCCGCTCGCTGTATATTCTTTTTTGTCTTTTACGAAAGAATACACGCAAAGCAACACATCCGGCCGAGATTGACAAATTTACGATACATATCTTATACTATAGAGAGCCGTAAAGTAAGAGTACGTCTCACTGTGTAAGAGACTAATGGCATGTTTGGGTTGCGGCGTGAGACAATCCGGAATGATCCGAACCTAATGCCAAAGCTGCCAATGCTGTTTGGTTCCTGGCATGGAACTGCCCTGTCCGTCATCAGTTGATTCCCTGTAGAATTAAATTACAAGCAATTGTAGAGGACGGACTCACTCCGCAAAAAGTGTCGGATGGACCCATTCTATTGTCAGCGGGTTCACTTGATGCCGGGTGAAATGAATCGGCAAACCAAACGCGCTGTAAGGGCGAGCATGGAGGCTAACACTCTTAGCGGTTTCAGTATAAATAAAATGGTTCACATAGACTAAGAAATATTGAAACTACTATTTTCACAATGCAAACTATCATTGCTTGGGGTTTTCACAGAAACTTTTTTGTTTCATCATACCTCACTTTTATTTCTTCTCCCTCTTCTTTTATTTAGCATGAACCACATTATCTCTCCCTAAGCATATGTAACTTCTGCATGCCACTATGACAACTATAGAGCACCTACTTTTTATATCTAATCCTACATGGCCCTTAAGCTACTAGTAAAAGCACGGCATTGGAGAAGGCCTAAGAGTCGGAGTATTAAACCGGCCTGTTAGTTTCAGTGAACCAGTGGGCGTGCGTACGATGTAACCGCGTGTTTGTTCGTTGTATATACGACGAAAATCAAGGCCATCCATCAAGATGCCGGCGGTGAAGACGGATCGCGCGCACGTACATCGATCGTATGAGAGTACGCAAGTGACCCCTTCCATCCATGATCCATCCAATTCCAATGCAATACTCAAAAGACAAGAAAGCAGCATTGGGTCGAGTAAGGACGCACACGTACGTTGCAGTACGCGTCCACGTGCACGTACGTACGTGTTATGAGTATAATCTATGACGGTACTATCTATACTTGTCTCCCATCATCAACGACACAATAATAACGCCGCATCATCCCGACAATCGAAGTGCATGCATAATAATCACGAGTACTGCTCCTGCGTTACTGCGTACAATATGGCGTGCCGTCAGCACCAGCGCGCGCGCGTACGTATATCCACTAGCACGTAGTACAAACTTTTATGCCAGGCTCTAGCTGGCGCTCACACGTACGTACGTGTGCGCAACGACGCCACACAGCACGCGCGAAGCGGTTGTCGTCGCTCCGATCCGGCAAGAACTACGTGATGGATGCATGGACGATGATGGATCGATCGTCCGGATCGAACC
Organism: Miscanthus floridulus; assembly: GCF_019320115.1. Classification (NCBI taxonomy): domain Eukaryota; kingdom Viridiplantae; phylum Streptophyta; class Magnoliopsida; order Poales; family Poaceae; genus Miscanthus; species Miscanthus floridulus. The sequence continues at coordinate 34,170,259 of NC_089597.1, forward strand.
TCTTCCGAGGTCGACGCATCGATCTGTCGATCCATCGACGGAGTGCCGGTTCGTTCGAAGAAGCGTACGTGCAGGACGCGTACGTGCGCACAGCATGTGGAACGGATGCGCGCACCGGCCGGCGCACATATAGCCAGCCAGCGAGTCAGCGACGTGCATGCGCTGCACCGTACCCCGCTGGTTTATTTGCAAGGTCAGGCGGCACACGCCATGTGGTCTCGGTCGAGGGACACACGCCATGTGGTCTGGATGTACGCGTACGCGTGACTTGGATCAGATCCTAACCGCCCGGCCCGGCCCTCCTCTCGTACCGGCACTACTACAGAATGGACTTGTTGTCCCGGACGGTAACAGCCTTTAGTCCCGGTTACCGCGCCGGGACAACGATTTCAGGACTAAAGGTGGAACCTTCAGTCCCGGGTCATCGAGCCGGGACTAAAGAGGGACCAAACTCGGTATTCAAAACACTAGTCACAAATTTTTCCGGCGTTTGGGATCTGATATAAGGATTGTATATATTGATGAGCTTAACAAATTTGAACCATGAACCCGGCGTTAATGGCCTATATAAGGATTGTATATATTGATGAGCTTAACAAACTCGGTATTCAAAACTTTTCAATTTGAGACAATCTAGGGTCCCGAAAACTAGTTTGTAGGCGTCGAAATTTAAAAATCACAAATTTGAACCATCCAAACTTTCTCAAATGGAAAGTTGACCAAAACAACAATTGTAGATCTTTTTGAGTTTAACAAACTTGGTATTCAAAACTTTTCAATTTGAAGTCATTTAGAGTTCATAATACTAGAGTCAAAGTGTTGTTTTTTTATTTGACCAAATTTGACTTGGTCAAACTTGCTCAAATGAGACACTAAATGACCTCAGATGAAAAAACTCTGAATACCAAGTTTGATTATCTCAGCAAGATCTACAATTGTTACATAGATCATTTTCCCATTTGAGAAATTTTTATCAAACACTAGTCACAACTTCTTGAATCTCATATATACTTTCTAAAACTATGTCACACACTTGTGAAATTTGAACTACATTTTGTTCAAGCTTTCTCAAATGAAAAAATGGCATATATAAGGATTGTATATATTGATGAGCTTAACAAACTCGGTATTCAAAACTTTTCAATTTGAGACAATCTAGGGTCCCGAAAACTAGTTTGTAGGCGTCAAAATTTAAAAATCACAAATTTGAACCATCCAAACTTTCTCAAATGGAAAGTTGACCAAAACAACAATTGTAGATCTTTTTGAGTTTAACAAACTTGGTATTCAAAACTTTTCAATTTGAAGTCATTTAGAGTTCGTAATACTAGAGTCAAAGTGTTGTTTTTTTATTTAACCAAATTTGACTTGGTCAAACTTGCTCAAATGAGACACTAAATGACCTCAGATGAAAAAACTCTGAATACCAAGTTTGATCATCTCAGCAAGATCTACAATTGTTACATATCTCATTTTCCCATTTGAGAAATTTTTATCAAACACTAGTCACAACTTCTTGAATCTCATATATACTTTTTAAAACTATGTCACACACTTGTGAAATTTGAACTATATTTTTTTCAAGCTTTCTCAAATGAAAAAATAGACTATATAAGGATTGTATATATTGATGAGCTTAACAAACTCAGTATTCAAAACTTTTCAATTTGAGACAATCTAGGGTCCCGAAAACTAGTTTGTAGGCGTCGAAATTTAAAAATCACAAATTTGAACCATCCAAACTTTCTCAAATGGAAAGTTGACCAAAACAACAATTGTAGATCTTTTTGAGTTTAACAAACTTGGTATTCAAAACTTTTCAATTTGAAGTCATTTAGAGTTCATAATACTAGAGTCAAAGTGTTGTTTTTTTATTTGACCAAATTTGACTTGGTCAAACTTGCTCAAATGAGACACTAAATGACCTCAGATGAAAAAACTCTGAATACCAAGTTTGATCATCTCACCAATATCTACAATTGTGAAGTCATAACATATTACATAATATCCGTCTCTAAAACATAATATATTAAACATGCATTGTTGTATCATGCGGGCACAACAGTGAATTTTTTCTTGACGTATGACCCTTGGTTATGATCTTGTCGTAACCATGGAGTGTCTTCATCATTTAACATGATGCTTGGATCTTTCTTCACTATGAAGGGTGGAATTCGGACATTTCTTTCGTTATCTTGGCAACTATGTAAAATGTATTCCCATTTATCTCGTACCCTTGGTACGTGAGGATATGCCACGATGGCTGCCTAGCCAACAAATACAGTTGCTCATTAATATTGTCATCGCCTTGACATTCTTTTCGCAACCAACCACTGAAACTTTCCATGTGCTGACGCCTAATCCAAGCTTCAGTCTTCACTGGAAATTTGGATCGTAAGAACTCCTTATGTATCTCGATGTACGGATGCACCAATGACGAGTTCTGAAGAACTGTGTAGTGTGCTTTATTGAAATAATCGTCTTCCATGCCGATATATGTTTTCTTCCCTAAAGTTCCTTTACCACTGAGTCGCCCCTCGTGTCGTGATTCGGGAACGCCAATCGGGGCAAGGTCAGGAATAAAGTCAACACAGAACTCAATGACCTCCTCTGTTCCATAGCCCTAGGCGATGCTTCCTTCAGGCTTAGAACGGACTTTCACATATTTCTTCAAGACTCTCATAAACCTCTCGAAGGGGAACATGTTATGTAAGAACATAGGTCCAAGAATACTAATCTCCTTCACCAAATGAACTAGGATGTGTGTCATGATATTAAAGAAGGATAGAGGGAACACCAACTCAAAGCTGACAAGATATTGAACCACATCATTCTGTAGAGTAGCTAGTTCCACTGGATTGATTGCCTTCTGAGAAATTGCATTGAGGAATGCACATAGCTTCACGGTGGCTAGACGTACATGTGGAGATAGAATTCCTCTTAAAGCAACTGGAAGCAATTACGTCATAAGAACGTGGCAGTCATGGGACTTTAAGTTTAGAAATTTCTTATCTGGCACATTTATTATACCCTTTATATTGGAGGAGAATCCCGATGGGACCTTGATGCTGCTTAGACATTCGAACATGCTGTCCCTCTCTTCTTTGCTAAGCATGTAGCTAGCAGGACTTAAGTAATGACGTCCATCATCTGTCTTCTCTGAATGAAGGTTGTCTCGTTCTTTCATGCCCTGCAAGTCCTGGCGTGCTTCAAGTGAATCCTTTGGCTTCCCGTACACACCCATGAATCCTAACAGGTTCACACAAAGATTCTTTGTTAGGTGCATCACGTCGATTACGTTGCGGACCTCTAGGACTTGCCAATAGAGTAGCTCCCAAAAGATTGACTTCTTCTTCTACATGGGTGCGTGTCCCTTAGCATCTTTGGGAACAGATTCACTGCCTTGTCCCTTTCTAAATACTACTTTCACATCCTTGACCATTACGAGTACATCTTCCCCGGTTCGGTTATGAGGCTTCTTCCGATGGTCTGGCTTACCTTTAAAATGCTTCCCTTTCTTTCTTACTCGGTGATTCAACGGAAGGAATCGACGATAGCCAAGGTACACGACCTTTCGACATCTTTTCAAATATATACTGTCAAGGTCATCAAAACAATGTGTGCATGCATTATATCCTTTGTTTGTCTGACCTGAAAGATTACTTAAAGTAGGCCAATCATTGATTGTTACGAACAACATTGCTCGTAGGTCAAAGTGTTCTTGTTTGTACTCATCCCAGACACGTACACCTGGTTTGTTCCATAAAACTAGAAGTTCTTCAACTAATGGCTTCAGATAGACATCAATATCGTTGCTAGGTTGCCTCGGACCTTGGATGAGGATCGGCATCATAATGAACTTCCGCTTCATGCATAACCATGGAGGAAGGTTGTAGATACATAGAGTAATGGCCAAGTGCTATGACTAGTGCTCCGCTCTCCAAAAGGATTCATACCATCTGTACTTAAGGCGAACCTTAAGTTTCTAGCCTCATTTGCAAACTCTGAAAATTCCCTGTCTATCGCTCTCCACTGGGACCCATCAGCTGGGTGTCTCAACATATTGTCTACCTTACGGTCTTCTTTATACCACCGCAACAACTTTGCATGGTCTTTATTTCTGAACAAACGTTTTAAGCGTGGTATTATAGGAGCATACCACATAACCTTGGCAGGGATTTTCTTTCTAGGACGTTGTTCACCCTTGACGTCATCAGGATCATCGCGCCTGATCTTATACCGCGATGCTTTACATACCGGGCATTCATCCAAATTCTCGTATTCATTGCCATGGTAGAGGATGCAGTCATTAGGACATGCATGTATCTTCTGGATTTTTAATCCCAATAGGCAGACAACCTTTTTTGCTTCGTACATAGTGGTGGGCAATTCATTTGGCTTCGGAAGCATCTTCTTTATGAGGTTCAATAAATTTCCAAATGCCTTGTCGGATATACCATTCTTTGCCTTCCACTGTAGCAATTCTAGTGTTGTACCCAGCTTTTTTTGCCCCTCTTCGGCCGTCGGGTATAGCAACTTCCTATGATCTTCAAGCATGCGCTCGAACTTAACTTTCTCTTTTTCACTTTCCTATTCTTGTTGTGCATCACGAATGGCATCGCCAAGAGCATCACCGAGATCATCTTCTACCGCTACCTATTCTTCATCTCCCCCCATTGTAGTATCATCAAAGGCACCATACTGAGCAATAATGTCATCAATGTCTAAATCTTCTCCTTCACCTTCTTCCATCATGACCCCACTTTCTCCATGCTTAGTCCAACATATATAGTTTGACATGAAGCCTGACTTAAGCAAATGTGAATGAAGACTCATTGAGCTTGAATATTCCTTTAAATTCTTACATAGGGCACATGGACAGCACATGAAACCATCCCGCTTATTTGCCTCGGCCACACCTAAGAAATAGTGCAAGCCCTCAATAAAGTCTTGGGAGCGGCGATCGGCATTGTACATCCAATGGCATGACATAATCTGTATTACACGACAAATTATGAAAACCTTGAACATAATTTAGTATTTTATTATACAACATAAATGACACATACACGGTTGATTAATTAACTAAGTCTGGCTACAATGTAAGCAATCCCAACTATCACTAAACAAACTAAAACTATAATGCACTTCAGTAACATAATTATTTTATGATCGTACGTAACTAAAATAGACAAATCATTCTTCTGTTGAATATCAATAAGCTTCTCCTGCTGGCTCACTGCCTCATCAGCAGCAGCCGCTACCTCAAGCGCACCCAAATTCTACACGTATGTAGCATAATCTTCCTCCCAGTACCAACCATTGCATCCATTGCCCTCCCACTGTAATTAAAGCCAAAAAATATTTAGTCAAAAATATTCAAGAAAAGCAGGTCAATTAGTCATAAAGATAAAATGCGTAAGAAACTCACATCGCGATCCGGGCACTTGTAGAAAACACGACCCTTGTTGGGTCCCTGTCTCTTGACTCGGTACTCCATCACAATCTTCTGCTTACACTTGCCGCAGATAATGAGAGGAAGTTCTGGCCTCAGTCGTTTCGCAACCGAACAAGAGGCCGATGATCTAGTACCAGTTGTCATCTACTTTCTATACTTATTTTTTATAAACTAGTGTAAATTTCATATTTTCTAAAATGATATATTTAAATAAAACTAGTACGGATTTTACATGTTTTAATAAATAACCATCCGTACTAGTTGACCTTGCTTACGTGATCATCTCGGCCAGCATTTCTCCACCGGACGGCACCGTACTTGGCCAAGGAAGAGCTCCGATTCTATGAGAAAGGGAACACGGTCTTCCACGACCGTTGCCGCTCTCCCTCGTAGCATCAAAGTTCCTCCTTGACGTCCGTTATCGCTCGGCAGAGAACATGTTGGCCGAGCTGAACACGATCCGCAAGTTCAACTAATACGGATTTTCTATAATTTTCTAACTATTTACTAAGTTTTTCATTTCATGAAAAATTTAATTCTAAAAAAGGCATGATTTCTAAGTAGTTCATTTCATGGAAAAAATAATTCTAAGTGACCTGCTCGATATCGGCGAGCTCACGGATGTTTAGGTTGCCGAGGATAGTAACATTTGTAGATGACATTTGTAGGTCTGAAGTTATCAAATATCCATCAAATTATAGCTCAAAAACATGTTTCAATAAATAACCATCCGTACTAGTTGATCTTGCTTACGTGATCAACTCGGCGAGCATTTCTCCACCGGACGGCACCGTACTAGGCCAAGGAATAGCTCCGATTCTACGAGAAAGGGAACACGGTCTTCCACGACCGTTGCCGCTCTCCCTCGTAGAATCAAAGCTCCTCCTTGACGTCCGTTACCGCTCGGCAGAGAACATGCTCGCCGACTTTGAACACGGTCCGCAAGTTCAACTAGTACGGATTTTCTACAATTTTCTAAGTTTACATATAAAATCATAATAAAGTCCAATATATAAAGTTACACATGCATCTACATCGCAAAATGAGATAAGCTACTGATAAAACATAAAAGGATTAAGTTTGTTACCTCCAAAATCGAAGAGCAACACCAATGGAGGGGGAGAGAGCAAGAACAACAGCAAGCTGAAAAACAGAGGCAGTGAGTTTGAATGGAATGGCTCGGACTCGGGGAGGAAGAAATGAGCTGAATTATAGGCCAGGATTATTAGTCCCGGTTAGGGGCCAAACCGAGACTAAAGATTAATCTTTATTTCTGGAGCATCACCCAAACCGGGACTAAAAGCTTTAGTCCCGGCTGGTATTACCAACCGGGACTAAACCTTTAGTCCCGGCTGGTAATACCAGCCGAGACTAAAGGCCCCTGCCCCGCGGACGACCGTTGGGCAGAGACCTTTAGTCCCAGGAGCAAAAAATACCGAGGCTAATGCCAAATTAGAACATCGTTTTAAATCTGTTCTCCATAAGTGCGGCGCTAACCCACGATCGACAGGCACCTAGCTAGTGAGCCCCCGGGCCGGTACGGTGCCGCGCTGGGTTCGGTCGGAGTGTAAGTACGTGCATTATTAACAGTAGGGAGTAACATTACGGCATTGCCAACATGCATGTCTTGATCGATTCGACACATGTCATGCATAGTTCGTGATGAGAGGATCTAGGACAGGAGAATAGGCCGGGCACGTGCAGTACGTGTGCTGTGCACGTGTTATTATACAACGCACACGCACACGACACGCCGGACACGGTGACGCCGTAATGTTACTCCCTACTGTTGGCAGTTGAAACCAAGTGCGTGTAGCCGTGTACAGTACGTCTACGCTCTGCTTCTGTGCTTATAGTACTCTGCTATATATGTGTGAATATACCCGAATTTTTTATTTTTTAGCTCTTTTTTTAAAAAAAAACTCACAAATATGCCTCTGGAGATAAGATTTCAAAATCTGGACCCTTAGTTCGGCGCCATCGTTGCTGGCGTCGAGGTCTTAGGCTTGACGCAGACGTGGCGGTGACTTGGCAGACAGCTCGGCGCCATAGATCCTGGCGCCAAGCTTGGCGCCGTAGATCCTGACGCCGAGCTTGGCGCCATGATCTATAGCGCCGAGGTGGTGTTTTAACCCCGGCATCAACCTTCCTGCTGGAGCCTTTTTTTCTCTTCTTTCTCCCCCCTCTCGGGTTTTTTCTCTCCCCACTTTGCCCTACCTCACGAATCGGCATATTGGACCTTGAAAACTTTGATTTGATTCGTAGATCTTCGAGAGCAAGGTATCCTCGCTTCCCTCCTAGTTTTTTTCGCATCGATTCGGTATATATTAGTCGGATTATTCAACCTAAGAATCATCATGACTTAGGGTTTCATGTAATTTTTAATATTTGTATTATACAACCCTAGGTTTAGGGTTTAATGTTAATTGCTTTCGGTTCTTAGAACGAAATTGGTTGTATTATAGTTATGGTTCTCATTGACATTAATTTGTGATGTTTTGATTTTTGTTTGTTAAATTACAACCATTTTGTTAGATGCAAGAAATATATCGGGAGGAGTTTTGGCGAAAACGGGGTCGTCCTCGAGAATTATACACTGACACGTCTATCAAAGATGCCCCCGTCCCTCCTAACCTCCCTGTCCCTAACTGTGACTGTGGTTTCCCGACCCACATGTTTCAATCGAGATATCCAGACACAGCGGCGCATTGCTTCTACACATGCAGTCGTTTTAATGTAAGTAATTATTTGCACTATCTTTTTTTTCTTTATTTGTGTAAGTATGCTACTAATATTTTATTGAAATTTTGTTGTGTAGGACCATGAGAGGTGTTTTTTCTTTCAGTGGATCGACGGTGCAGACTAGTTTGACCCTAGGTATCTCTGTTTCGACGATTGGTGTAGAGAGAGACATCCACGTGAGCACTTTAAGCGGTGGGTTCCACCCCCTAACCCCCCGTCAATGACGGCTAAGGAGAAGCACCTAGCCGCAGTTAGACGACTCAAGGAACCTCCTCTGTGCGAATGTGGAGATCGAGCTGTGATAAACCCTGAGAATACGTTGGAGTTTGTGTGTCCGAACAAACACGGAGTAAGTGGAAAGTGTCTTTGTTTAAATGTTTAGCTCTATGTGTGCGTGTACTAATATCTCCTCTTTTATGTGTATGGATTTACGAAGTGTCGTTTCAAAGAGTGAGTCTACGGTCCTAAGAATCAATGGCCGGAGCCACCAAAGGCAAAGAAAAAGAAGAAAGAAATGTTAATTTACAAAGCACCTCCAGTCAAGTGCGAATGTGGTGTTAAATTCAACTACGGTCTAGTCCTCGTCCCCTGTAGCTGCTTGGCTAGATGAACCTAAGCCTCCTCTGCCTGCGGAAGGAACGCACACATCTTGCGTCGTGTCTGTCCTACAACCACAACGAGTAGCCGCACGGCGTAGCCGACGTGACAGCCTCTGTTGTACAAAATTACGTTAACCGAAAGAATATAACATATTAATAATATGTTTGAAAGAATATTTTGAATCTTACGTCTAGGAAGCTATGCGTGTTGTCGTCCCTGACTCTTGGACGAAAACGCTCAATGTCTTTAACTGAGCATTTGAGGGTATTGCCCTGCAACAAAGTTCTCAGTAATAATACTTCTAAACAGATAGCAACATGTTTTATTTTCTTTTGTACAACAATCTAACGTATTATAAGGATGCTACGGCTCGATAGATACCTCTAACGCGGCGGCGCGGGTGCGGGCGGGGCGGCACGGGCGCGCGGGCGTGGTGGGGCGGCGGCGTGGGCGGGGACGGTAGAGAGAAAGAGAGAAAGGAACCTTAGGCCCATACGTAAGAGGGCTTGGCGCTAGGATCGTTGGCGCCGAGCTCAGCGCCAAGATTCACGGCGCCGAGCTGGCTGCCATGTCAGCGTCCATGGCGCCAACGTGGCCCCGAGCTCGGCGCCAGCAAAGATGGCGCCGAGCAGTGTAACTGGCGCCGAACTAAGTGTCCAGATTTTAAAATCTTACCTCTAGGGGTATTTGTGAATTTTTTTCAAAAAAAAGGCTAAAAAATAAAAAAATTCGGATACCATCATGAGCTTAGATGAAGGCAAATTTTATACCAAAGTTGTAGTACTCGAAGAGATTCGTAACTTTTAGTTGGCGACTTTTTTATTTGAAATTGTTTAAGGCTAGCAAATTTTGTTTAAAGTTTTCATAATTTGAAATTATTTTTTGTTAAATTTTTCAAGTAACTTTAGATAGAGAAACGACCTAAATTATAGTACTAGTAAAGATCTGTGACTTTTAGTTGACTCCTTTTTAATTTAAATACAGTTAGGATCTTAAATATTTATTATAGTATTTACTAAAGTGAATGACTAAAAAAGTTTGTATCAGTCGCTTAGTTACAAATAAGCAGCCTGTTCGTTTGGCTGTGGCTTATCGTAAACGATCGTAAATTTTCAGCTGGAACAGTATTTTTCTCTCACATAAACCAGCCAGTAGTACTTCTTCACGAACCACCAACGATATATGAATCAGCCAACCGAACAGGCTGAAGTATCGCCGGTAGAAATGGTTCTGTAGTAGTTTAATAAACGAAGATCGTGCGTGTACACATTAGTCAGGGGCTGTTAGATGCTTCTACGTACGAGTATACCAAGCCCGGTCCCGTCGACGGTACGCTGGACTAGCTAGTGTCCTTAATCCGTGATTATTGCCAAGCACGATATATCCGTGGAAACAAGCCAAGATAATATTATTTATATATATGGCTGATTACACGTGACCACATGTAAATGGGAAGGACAAGGAACTGAAGAAAGTCATGCATGGATGTTACATTTACCGCCACTTACCATCTCACCTCGGATCTTTTATGGTAACCAGAGCTTAAGGACATGTTTAGGACTGCTCCTACCAACCATTCTCCCATAGCATCATCATCTAGCATTGTTATTCTAGTCTAGTCTAACGCTTCTCCGAAAAGCTCTCAAGGAGCAACTAATCATGCTATGTATAGAAGGCACAGGGCCACAGGCTAGGTACTCGCTGCTCTCTGTTGTGTGGGCTTGGTCGGACATGTGAGTATGTGACTTGACACTGGGTCAAAAACAGTTCCTAGCAACGGTTTTTTTTTTCCAAGACAGCCGGCATTGGAGCCGCCCCTACAGTGGCGTACTCGGACTCCAGCACAGCAGCCGCCCCTACAAATGGCACAATAGGGACGGCTGGTAATACGAGCCGCCCCTACAAATGAGTCGATTTGTAGGGGCGGCTGGTATTTGTCCATTTGTAGGGGCGGCTGAATCACTAGCCATCCCTACAAATGTCCGCTGTATATATTGCAGCCACCTCTAGCTCAAGAAAAAAAATTCAAACCCTAACTCCCTCTCGCGCATCCACATCTGCCTCTCCCTCTCCCTCCTCTCTTGGCGGCAGCTCCCTCTCTCTCTTGTCTCCGCTCTCCTCCCTCTCTCTTCTCTTAGCGGGGTCAGATCCGCTGATGCCGAGGGCTCTATTTGTGTAGTGTTCACAGGCTGAGAGCACCACAAATGTCAGTTAATAAATCTTATTGAACAATTTCACCTCTAGCTAGTTTCTAGAGACATGTATATATCTACTAATAGCTGAGATCTACTAATAGCTGAAGTTGGCTCTAAATATATTTGCACACTGAACTTTTGCATTGTTTTTCCACGGCTATGATTAGCGCTCCAAAGAGAGTATCTTTCTGAATGTGAGTACCTGTACTGTCAAGCTGTGGGTCTCATGATGGCACTTGAAAAGGCTCAATCTACACTAATCTCCTGTACAGTTTAGGGAAATGAGGCACCCTCTCTGATTCTTTGCCAATGGCATCTGTTCTTCAACTTTACAAGTATACTCCTCCTACTTGCGAGCATGTGCCAATCTCATCTCCTGGTGTGGTGTACCTTAGCTTTTTCTCGTAGTCATGGGCTGTCTAGTGTTACAACTATCAGATTATTGGCCGTGTGGTCCATTTGGAAAACCAAGTCCCTACCTTTTGCGCTATCAGTTTGTTGTCAAATCATTTTCCGTGGTCCACTTAGCGGTTTCATTAGGTACATTAGGCTTGTCGACTGTCGCGCATCCATGGGGGATGGGGCTAGGGGCTACTATCAGGAATTGCTTTCCTCACCCTTTTTTTTCTGTAGCACTGCTACTTTATTCAGGCTAAAATTGATGGCCACTTCTTTTCTTACACTTAGCTTATTTATTAGTGGCTGAAAATCTGTCATTTTTCATTTCACCTTTACCTTGTTTATTCATCTCAAACATTCTTGTTTTTTTTTACTTTCGCATTCTTTCTTTCCTCAATTTGTTAGACTAATTCGAGGTGATGCTAATGTTGAATTCATTCTTTATTAAATGTTTTTCAGGTTTGTTACAACTGAGCTGGCAACGGATATTGTTATCACTGTAGGGGATGTCAAGTTCTATCTTCACAAGGTACTACACCACCAGCCTAATCTTCTATTTGAACATGTTTACCGTCTCAGTCTTATTAGCACACCAAAACTAAGATTCAAACCTTCAGCCTGTAATTTCTTTTCTCGCAATCTGTTGGAAGAAATATTTTACACATAGGTGTTCTTGACACATGCTTCATTAGAATCATTGACGGTTGATCCATGTACCGATATTTTGCTGATTGAACTTGTGACTGATCAGAGATGTCTTGATTTTCAAAATTAGTGTTTCTCTATACATTTTTTGGTAGTTGTCTTCCTTTTTGAATAACTTTTACTTGTTGCTACTGGCCCCATGTTTTACGGTTTAAAGTGTATTGATTGAAGTGGAAATACTATGTTTCTTATCTAAAATGTCTGATACTGTAGCCATCATTCAAATATAGCTTTAATACTGAAACTTTGTTTTAAGCACAGTGCACTTAATTACTCATTTTTTACTCTGTTTGCCCCTGGTGATTGTAACACCTCTGGTGTTTTGACCTAGCACTAAAACTTGACATGTCATCATATGCATTGCAAAGCATTCATAAAGTAGAAAATTTTAAATGCATTCACTAAATAAGCTTTATTTCATAATGTTGTTATTTTATGTGATGTGATTCAAAACCCTAAATAAAGATCATGACCACAAGGGTCAAATTTCATGTGATCATGTGAGACCATGTGTCAATTGACTCAAATAACCCTAATGGGCCATATTACCGGTCAAAAATCAAAGTTAAGTAAAAAGGTATACAAATCAAATTTGAATTCAAATTCAAACCATAAAAGCCCTTTTTGCCCCTTTTGCCTAATTCAAAATCCATTTGGAATTTAGGGTTGTAACAAAAAGTAAAGTTGAAGCTTATTTAATAAGGATCAACTTTGGTATTCAAAGTTTTTCAAGTTTACATATAAAATTTGGAGTAATTTTGAAATGATTCAAATACTCAAATGCACCCCAAATTCAAATTTCAAAATGGAGGCAGAATTTGAAAATATTCCTTGAAGCAAAGTTGTAGAGTTTGAAAAGTTGAGCAACTTTCATTTTTGGAGATTTTCAACTTCTTTAGAAAATTTGTGAGTAATTTGCAAAATAAACGCAGTGGCAATTCTGTAAATACTTCAAAAATCAAAATCCAGCCGAGCGCCACCTCCCTGCTTGCCGCCGGTGCCACGCAGCTGTCGCCGCCGATCGTTTTGCGCCGCTTTCTCGTGCGTTGACACGCAGCAAGCTCCGTGGCGAGCTCGTGCGTGAGCTGTCGACGCCGGGCGCGTTCTCCCCGACTATAAATAGGAGCACCGCCACCGTCGCCCTCCGTTTTTCCCCTCTGCTCTGCTCCGCCACCGACCAGCTCCGCCGCTCGCCGTAGCCACCGTCGAATCGCGTCCGTCGTGCCTAGCTACGCCAGCGTGATCGCCTTGACCTTGCGCTCCTCTTCGGCTTGCTCGCGTCGCTTGTGTTGGCCGGAATCGCCCGGCGCAACGCGTTCTTCCCCGAGACCGGCTGAAGCTCCACCACCGTCGACCTCACCGTGTCCACGTCGTTCCAGTCCGTCTCCGCCTTCACCAAGCACACTAGTGTGATCGTGGTGAGCTCCTGAGCGTGATGCTCGCTCCACTTTAGCCTCTACCGCACCGTGGTCGGGGTTGTGCCGTGCGCCGTCGCGCCCGCGCCGCCATGGCCGGCGAAGAGCTCACTCCGGTGCGCCTGCTGCTGTTTTGAGGGTCGGGGTATGTTCATAGGGTTGTGTAGGTCATGTGGGTGCGGTCTGCCTCGCCGGAGCATCACTGTCGGCGTGTTTTGGCCGACCGGTGATGGCAGCGCCACCGTATCCCTGTTCTGTGTCACTGACGAGCGGGGCCTGGCTGTCAGTGAGAGAGAGAGAACAGTGAAGTTTTGTTATTTCTGATTTTTGAATAGTGTAGCAACTTTGGAAATTTATAAGAAATTAATTACAGCTCTAAAAATTCTAAAAATTTATGCGTAGCTTTTGTACATGTTCTATTATGGTTTAAAAATATGAAACTTGAAATTTGAATAAATTTTTAATGTTCAAAAATTTAGTCCTTTAATTGATAAATGCAATTTCCATGATTTTTGTAGGCCACTGTATAATTCCAAAAATTGTGAAATTTGTTTTGGTACACTAATTTGTCATGAGGAAGCTTACATAAAATTTTGAGGTCATTTGGAACAAGTTCATTTTTGGGCTTATTTCCAAATTAATTCAAAAATAAATAAAAGCAAACCCTAAGTGTTTGATTAGTGTTCGATCTTGTTTTGATCATGTTTTGTGACTAGTAGGGTTTCAAGATCAGTTTGGTCAAGTCACATGTGTGGTCCTTGATGGTAGTATTGCAAGTTGGTTTTGTTGGCTTGCAACTGTACCGTGAAAAAAAAACAGTTGTATTTGAGGTGTTGTTATATTCATGTACCATGACAGCATCATGTTTACATTATCATCATGTTAAAGCATATGTTATCATTTCGTGTAGAATCCGAGAGTGAAACGATTCTAGTTGAGCAAGTTCTGGAAGAATCCCCGGTTGTCACAGGATTCGATAATTGTGGTACTGATCCGGAACCTGAGATCGTCAACGAAGGTAAGCCCCGGTTTATGCATTAAACCCTTACCTTGTTTACTTTGAAAAGTTTATCACCTATGTTACTTATTGCATTAAGTTGATATGTCAAATGTCACCTACTTGATGCATTGCCTACCTTGTTAATTGTTTATCATCCTTGAAGATGATTTCATTTACAAAGGCGTAGAATGCTTAGTATGCTTTATGGTAGGCTTTCAAAGTAAAAGTTTTGATACAATCAAAGATGGCATACTGGCCAAAGAAAGAAAGAACATAGAATGAATTAGAGACTAGTCGGGTGACTTATCTTGAATGTTGGGTAATGTTGCCGACTATGTCGCTTAAAGGCCACTCATTGTAGATCTTCTGAACGAGACACTTTGTAGTACTGGTCACATACTCTGGTAAGCCTACTTCGGCTAATCCAATACTAAGACGAATGCCCACGCACTGGGAGTGGAGAGATGGCGGGAGTAGCGTGTACCCTCGTGGCTGGAATGTGGCCGGATTTGAGGTGTGCTGTACTCTTGGGTGGCGTGGAGACAGCTTAGTATAGGAGGATCCGGTAGCGAGGTTGATATATGCAAGATTAAGTTCTACATATGTCGTGTGATAAGGAATCCCCAGCTAGGACTTGAATTAATTCGAATTGCCGGTGCTCCGTGGATATGGAGACTCGTTTCATTACAGAAGCAATGTAGGACTGGTGAATTACTAAAACATAAGAAAAAGAATGGAATGAGAAGGATTGGAATATGGAAAATGTACATTTAGTTTGAGATAATGAACTAAAAGGACATAGGGTAAAACTTGAAAATAGGATGAAGAATAGTAAGCTTTTGGGCAAAGAACTTTTGAATCTTGCTACATCCTTACCTTGTCTCAACACCTGCATCTTTAAAGTCTTTCACCCCCTGTTACGTCGGGTCAGTCTTGTTGAGTACTTTTGTACTCAGGGTTTGTTGACCCTTGTTGCAGGTGAGTCCCATGCGCAGGCTTGTTTTGGTCCCTACTGCATGTTAGTGTTTGAAGTCAATGACGATGAGGAATGATCAATGGCCTTTGGACAAGGCACTAGTTTTTATGATAAATAATGTTACTGTAATATTATCCCGCTACTATGGTTGTATGACACTTATGGTATTGTAAGTTTGAAAACACCTAGTTTGTAAACTATGTTATCTTAAGACTTCCACTATCTTTTACTCTGATGTATATATTTGAATAAACTGTTGTAATCTACAATGTCTGTGATTGGGATCATGTTCGAAAAAGAATCATGGATGATTCGGGTTTCCCGAGGACACCGACAGACCTGTTAAGTTGTCGGGAACTCGTGTACGCTATCAAAGGTCTATTGAGACAACGATAGGTGCACGTGGGTTCGATTTCTCAGGAGGTTCTACCACAGTGATTACCTTCTCTTTATTGTTCAACATGAAGTTCATTGGACTATCGTTGCAAACACTTGTCCTTTTTCCTGGATTGTATCACTTTGCAGAATTCCTCTTCTTAACATAAATTGGTCACAAGTTTTGAACCCTGCACCACTTTGACTAGTGCAGCAGCCGAGAATCAAGTAGATTATGCTAAACTTAGAGCCACCCTGTGCTAGGATAAAAATATGCACAGGCGTAACAACCTCATCTTTGTGAAAACTCTCATACCTGTGAAAGTACTCCTTATTCATGTCATGTACTCATGTCTTTGTGAAAGTGCTATGATGAATAACGTGTTAGACAATGATACATCTTTTTCATGTCTTTCATGTATTGCTATGCACAACATATAAATCTGGTTAAAACATTGTTTTGGTTTTGATTTGCACAGTGCTGATGGATAGCCACAAGGAGAACGATGCAATAGCGGAGCTCAGCCGTGCGATATCCTTCAAAGCCGACCTGCACTTGCTGCATCTCCGGGCTTATTTCAATGTTTGAATTATTAGTTCTTGATGAAATGAGAAGAAACTTCTGACCCTCTTTGCCAATTTATTACATGTTAGACATATCTACTTGTACTACACATACCACCTCTATTTTTTGTTTTGTTAACACTTGAGTGCTTGCTTGGTCTTTTTGTGATATAGATATATGTTTTGTTGTCATAATATGAGTCTGTTTGTTATTATTGTGATTCTTGTACTATAGAAGATGTTTAGAAACTTTTGGCTAAACAATCTTGTTTGGGCCACAATATTACAGTCAAGTTTGCCAGGATACTTGATCATGTATTTTACTCGTCACAGGATGATTTGGGGGAGCACATGTTGGTAAGTACTGTAGGGGCGGTTGGTACCGTAGCCGCCCCTACAAATAGGTATTATAGGGGCGGCTGGTACTGTAGCCGCCCCTACAAATCGATTTTGTAGGGGCGGTCTGGGAACCGCCCCTACAAATGCATGATTTGTAGAGATGGTATGATAGGGGCGGCTGGCTGATCCACCTCTACAAACCATCGTCAGCCGCCCCTACAAATGCTTTTTGTAGTAGTGTGGTGCCTCCGGTGTTCCTGCCGCAGAGATCAACGACAAGCCGGCCAAGGTGCCGAATCCCGCGTGTATGAGAAGCCGTACGCTATCACTTTGTTTCAAATGGATATATGGATAATCATTAATAGATGTATCATGTATGATATGGTATGGAATATGAACTATGGATGTATGATATAGTACCTTAGTGTATTCTTATATTTGCATATGTTAGTATTTATTGATGTATTTGTTTGATTTAAGGCTTATGGATGAATTGTATTTGTATTATTCCTATTCCCAAGTTTTAGATAAATGTATATAAATTATATTTTATGTTATTTCTATTGCTTGACTTGCGAGCTAAACGAGCTAGCTCAAGCTCGTAAATGAGCTGAGGTGAGCTTGGCTCGTTAAGATAACGAGCCGAGATCTAGCCCTATTTATGGCGAATATGTGACTTTGATTGCATTCCAAAATTGTGGTGTTTTTTTTTCTTTTGAAGCAAGTTGAGCAAGCACATCCTTGATAGAGAGCCAGAGATGTGGAATCAAAACGAGCAATAAATATGCACTAGATGATTAATTGGGACCATCTTGATGGATCATCTTATGGTACTGTGCTCTAACTCAATTTGGCTTGGCCACGCTACTGGAGTTCATTGCATGGTCTAGTGTGTTTGCTTGACACTCGCGGATCATCCAGTGGGGCTGTCACTTAAATGTGTCATGTCACATTTAGAAATTAGTTTTTCATCAAATGCTTATTGAAAGATATTTTTAATCGTAGTATCATGGCATATAGATTTGGTGATATTTGGAGCTCGATCATGTCATAATTTGTCAGTTCTTTTAATATAGAAAGATGTGAAAAATAGGAAATACAAAGAAACTATTAAAATGCCTATGTTTTAGTTCCACACCTGGTGCAGCTATATTGCACAATTGTCTCTAGAATCATTTTATTTAATGCTAAACTGAACTGTTCCAATGTTTATCACAAACAACCAAGTCCTACATTCTTAGATGGCCTATGACAAAGACAACCGTCGTACCCTGGAGACACTAGAGCAGGCATTACATGATGAAAGTCTGGAGCCCATATGTCTTCCTCTGCCACTGTTGGAGGACATGCAGCGGTATACAAGGTGATAACTAATAAGCAGGGGCGGAGCTAGAAATACAATTTTCCTTGTGATGGAGAGGGAGGATGGGTGGGTGTAGTATTATATGTTTTTTTAACATAGTTAAATTTATTTTTTCCCAGTGAAAAATAACTTAGGGCTACTTTGGAAGCCGAGATCCCCGCCGGGTTGCCGGCGATTTCCCGGGGTGAGGAACCCGCGGGGCGATCTCTCCCGCGCCAATTTTGCGCGATGTTTGGAAGCTCGCGAGACATGGGATCTCAGCCCTCGTCCCTGCGTTTTCCACGGGGGACAAATCCACGAGACAATAGGCCAGGAGCGCTTCCCCGCCACCTGTTCCCATGAGCCGCGACTCCGCCTCCAACGGGCGCACCGTTTGGACGCGGCAGTTGACGCGCTGCTCACCAGCACGCGCTTCTGCAGCTCGCTGCCCTGCGTGGCTGCGCTCCACCACACCTGCCCAGCCACAGCTCGCTCGTCCACTGCTGCTCAATCCATCGCCGGCCGCCCCGCTGGTAGTGAACGAGGGAGAGAAGCGCCGCCGGATTAGGCTCCATCTTTGATACATGTGATTTCTGCCTTCTTCCCAAACAACGACAGGGAATTGAAACCCTGGTGGGTAGGTCTGCCCAGGGAAATGCATTGCCATCAAAATCTGTCCCATGTGCTTTCCTTCCCTGGGTTAGGTTCCCTTCACTTCCAAAGTAGCCCTTAGGGGGATATGCCCCCCTACGCCTTGTCTCCGCCACTACTAATAAGCGAATGTAATCTTGAGCTGCCTCCACTCTAAAATTACCTGATTGTCATAACCAATACAAAAATTAATGACAAACACTATCAGATTCAATAGAGGGATTTCAATAATGAGGTTAGGTGTATGAAAGAGGCTAGACACAAAAATATATTGCGGTTTCTAGGATACGCCTACGATGTACAAAAGAATGACGCAAATAGTCGATCATTTACTGATTTACTCCAAGTACCTCCCTAATTAATATGAGCCTCCACAAGTATATTAAGGGCATGCTCAACCCTAACTTAGCTTCTTTGCTCTCTTCTTTTTCTAGATTAATTGACAACTTTATATTTTCCATAGACAAATCTTGCAGGTTCTACACAAAATATTATTCATAGGCACTGTATTATTCAGAGGGATCTTAAACCACCAAATATATTGTTCAATCATGTTATGGTGTCAAAAATTGCGAACTTCAGTCTTTCAAGGTGGTTTCAAGAAGATCAAAGCCATGCTATTACGTACTAAATACATCGGTGGAACATTGTAGGTTTCTGAAGTCCTACATTGTGCTTAGGGGGGGTGCAAATGCCCCCCCAATGAAAAAATAATTATTTTAACTAAAATTCTACAATATATGAACCTCTTGTGATACAAGTATATGAACCCAAGGCAAACACATCTCTCTCTAATTTGTTCTAGACAACCAAGGGTGCCAACAGCGTGCTCCTATACAACCATGGTCATTGATTTTTATACTATTGCAACACCATTTCAATTGTCATAGTTATTACTGAACAGGACCACACACGAACTTCCATGATTCAAGTTTCAATCTTTTCTTGAAGAAGAGCACATCTTTTGTTTTCTTGAAGAAGAGCACATCTTTCCGTCAGTGTTTTCTATGCATTCATGGAGTATATTGAAGTGATATGTCCTTGTTATTATAAAGCTCTATATCGTCTTGTTTATTCTAAGTGGAACTCGATGTTAAATCATTGTTTAATTCAACTTGTGGTTTAAATAGCTTGTCAAAACAAATTTGCTTGCTGAGATGTTTCATCTCACCCTTGCATTACTCAATATAGGTACTTGATGCTTTGCTTGAAGTGATAGGATTAGCTGCGCATCATCACTACTTTGCCCACACTTTAGTGATATAATAATAATTTTGGCTTGTTTTAGTCAACTTAGTTTATCAATCATGATGACCCTTCGTGGTTTAGTAATATTAACTGAGGTGGAACATTTCTTAATCATGATTTTACTATTCTTGTTGCTTCGGTGTTCTACCGTGTTTATAGTGTTTGCTGCTGAGTTTTGTACTGCAGCTTGAGAAAAGAGACATTTAGTAGCATCCTTGGCTTTTTTGGCGTCTAGGGTGTTACAACCACTAAGCGCAGGGATCATACTCGGTGACTTCGGTGGGTTGGGAAGTGTCGGGGACCAATACTAGGGAACCCGAAGAGGAGGAGCTAATAACCATCAACATTGATTCATCCAAGCAGTCAAGAGCGTGACTATAGCTCCAACCGACCCCCAGGTGCATAAGCTCTGCCTCGCCCGGCCTCTGGGGGCGGGCTCTGCCTCGCCCAACACTAAGTCCGCGGGCTATGCCTCGCCTGACCTCTGGGGACGGGCTCCGCCTCGTTCGATACCGAGGCCACGGGGCTCCGCCTCGCCCGACCTCTGAGGGCTGGCTCCGCCTCGCTCGGCCTCTGAGGGAGGGCTCCGCCTCACCCGACCTCTAGGGGCGGGCTCCGCCTCACCCGACCCTTGGGTTTACACTCTGCCTCACCCAACTCCTAAGGGTAGGCTCCGCCTCGCCTGGCCTCTGGGGGTGGGCTCCGCCTCGCCCGACCTCTGAGGGCAGGCTCTGCCTCGCCGACCTCTAGGGGTGGGATCCGCCTCACCTAACCCTTAGGTTTGGGCTTTGCCTTGCCCGGCCTCTGGGGGTACTCCGCCTCGACCGACCCCAAGGCCGGGGGATCCGTCTCGCCCGATGGAGACCCATACCGCCGCCAACCACCCCAGATCCAAGCGAATGGGCCTGGGTCAAAGCTCTGATACCAGGAAGGTGACCGGCACGCCCTGATATAAACCATGGCCATGATGGGCCATGCCTGGGGATTCACATCAGGAACAATGTCGGGTGTACTGGTGCTGTTCTGCCTAACCCTCGTACGAACACTGACAGACGCATCAGTTCACCATGATGTCTACCAGGACACAGTGGAGCGCTATGACCAGGAGACGACACATGCGCATGGCGCCAGTGACGGACAGGGCCGCGACATGGAGTTATCCCTGTTGACGTCTACAGGGTCAGTGGGACCCACGTGATGGAAAAGAAGGACCCGGTAATCCTGGAGGACTTCTTCTCCTTCTCATTCTCCTCTTTTCTCTCCACTATAACCTATGCTTTCCCTTGGCATATAAAAGTGAAAGCAGGGCGTCCCATAAAGGGCATCACAACACATGACATCGATTCAGACTGGAACCCATCAAACCCCGAACCGATCAGAACACACAAGCACACAGCCAGGAGGCGACCGAGCTCTTGACACCCGTTCGCTCATCTCACCAGAGACTTGGGACCTATCCCTCTCTCGACCATTTGTAACCTCTACTATGAACTTTTAGTGCTAGTAACACGAGCAGCAACAATGAACTGGACGTAGGGACATTCTGCCCAAACCAGTATAAACCTCATGTCCTCTTAGCATACCATCCGAGCCAGACGCGCAATATTAGAAATTTACTTGTCGGTGGCAACTCGAAACACCGATAGTTGGAATGCTAGGTAGGGGCCTTTTATATGTCTTGACATCCACACCAGACCTTGGATGGCTAGTCACAACCTTAGCTGGGTCCTAGGCGCGCACGTGCGCTTCGGGGACCTGGACTTTATCGTCACGACGGAGGGAGAGTTGGCAATGGCTCCCGCCGCTGTCTGACCTCTCCACTCTGCCGGCCTCGACGCGATCGCCGAGGCTCTTGAGGAACTATAGCTGCACGAATTGGAGGCTCACGCCCCCAGAAGCAACCAGCTCCTCGACTTCAACTATGGGAGGTTAGAGTGCTAGGTCGGTGCCTTCCTAGGACCCCAACCGTCCCGGGAGGACCTGCGCCACCTCACCTTCTCGTTCGCTAATGTCATGGCGTAGCGTGCTGGATGGGAGCTGCTCTCTCTAGAATACCTCATCCGGAGCGCCCCGACAGCACATCTGTTTGGTCTTCGCAACACCATAGAGACCGATGGCCACCTTGTGGCACAACGCATGCCACCATCCCCCACGAATGACGAGTTCATGGGGATGACCAAATATGTCACGGAGTCTTTCCACAACCTCATCACAGGAGAATCAGAGTCACCCTCTAGCTCTGACTCCTACTGGAGGAGCCATCACCCCTCTCATGAGTGTTTCATGGCGGTTACCCCCAAGGGACGCGTCGAAAGCATCCATGAGGAAGAGGCTACCCCAACGAATGACCTTGATGATGAGGTCGGGGGGGATGTAGGGGCCCCGCCTCGCCTGTGGGTGGAGCAGCTGAAGGCCTGACACCAAGAGCTCGAGGAAGCGTGACTCCAGCTCGAGCAAGAACCAGTGTTATCCTAAACGCTAAACGGTAAACAGTCGGTCACCTACCGTTTAGCCCATTATTCGGGCAAAACGGGTGTTTAAACGGGAAAAATAGCCATTTAAACGGTCAAAACAACCGATTAAACGGAAATGGTGTACCACCGTGTAGCGTTTAAATGTTGTGTAAATGGGCTAAATAGCCATTTAGGCAAACAGTGGCTAGAACACACATAGCTCGATCGAGAGATTGAGCGCCACAGAGACTGTGGGTGCGGGCGCCATGGCCCGCGATGTGAACCGAAGGATCATCGAGGATGATGAAGCCTTCCCACACTTTGCCTGGGCAAGCCAGAACATCGCTGTTGTGGTGGCCTTGCTCCGTGGACTTTCGGGGCCTGTGACGCCCGAGGATCGTCGAGCCCATCGTGAGATTCGCATGCTACTCGAGCGTGCAGCGGTGCAGCAAGCCGAAAGCTCGTTGTCTCAACAACGCGAGCTCAACACCAGCCAGTGCATGCCCTTGGAGCGACCCAACAAGGATGCATCAGTCCACCAGGCACCACAAGGTGGCAGGCTGCGCACCACGGTCCCGGTGCATGAGCGTCTCGGCCTCAACCATGATGCTCGTGACACCCTCGATGCCTGTAGGCGCACCCGTGGCGATGTGGGGGAGGGAGCTAGCCACGGCTACCACCCTTGTCATGGTGGATGCTACGATAGCGGCGAGGACCCAAGCCAGAGCCGTGGCCTATCGGGACCTCAGGCCTTCGATCGACACATCCTCAACGTCGCCTTCCCACCACGGTACCGACCACCAACTAACATCCTGAAATACTCTAGAGAAATGAACCCCGGATTATGGCTCGAGGATTATCGGCTTGCTTGCCAAGCCGGTGGAGCAGATAATGATGACTTTATTATCCACAACCTTCCATTATTCCTGGCTGATTCGGCACGAACATGGTTGGAACACCTTCCGCCCAACATAATCTAAAGTTGGGCAGACCTAAAAGAGATCTTCGTGGAGAACTTCCAGGGCATGTACAAGCATCCTAGGAACCCATGGGATCTCAAAAACTACCGATAGAAGACCAAAGAATCCCTCCGTGGGTACATCCGGCGCTTCTCCTAGTAGTGCAACGAGCTATCTAACGTCGCTGATGTCGATGTTATAGGAACTTTCCTGTCTGGGACCACCTACGAGTCCCTAGTTCATAAGCTAGGATGTAAGGGCCCATGAACCACCAAGGAGCTCCTCAACATTGCCACCAACCACACCTCAGGTGAGGAGGCAGTCAGAGCGATCATCGACTACCTCAAAGGCAAGGTGAGGCAGGATGAGGACACCGGCGAAGGTGCCTCCAACCATCCCGTCAAGAAGAAGAACAAGCAACGGCGTGAGGGCTCACTCGTGGCCACCGCCGACCGCAAGAGGGGGCCAGAAGCCCATGGAGGGTACCCCGAACCACTTTGAGAAGCTGCTCGAAGGGCCATGCCTTAACCATACCTTCCCCGTCAAGCATCTATACAAGGACTATGGCCTCATGAAGCGGTTCTTGTCCGAAGGGGCTTGCTCCCCTTGACTCTTAGGGCGCGAAGCAGAGCTGCCCGCCTTCGCCGACATTTTAGGCACGTAAACAGAGCCGCCTACCCTCGTTGACTCCTGAGGGAGGCCGACGGTACGTCCCACCTCCACTGGCTCCCCGGACATACCCTCCCCTCTGTGGAACGGGAAGGGTTCTGACTCCTACAAGGATGAACCAATACATGTCAGTGCATCCTTGTTCTTTAGGATGTCCCACTTGACATCATCAGCTGCCTCGTCGTCATCACCATCATCATCATCGTCGTCGCTGTTGGTGTCCTCCCCCCATTCTTGCGCCTACAACTTCTGCTACCTCTTCCTCTTCTTGTCCTCCTTCGCCTTCCTCAGCCGCTCGCCCTCGGCGCGATTCGCCGCCCTCACGGATGAATCCCTCGGCAACGGCGTCGGGTGATCCATGTAGATAAGGTCCCTCGGCTGGTCCTGCCCCTCTAAAAGTTAGTATCAAGAGGTCGGGAAATCTATTGAAGAGAAGGCATGAGAAGGGTAAACTTACGAAGACGACATGGCCTGGTTCTGGCCGCATCAGAGGATTTCCCAGCACCAGGTAGACGAAATCGAGGGGGGCACCTGCGTCATCCCATGAGAGCTCCATTGCCTCCTTGACGTGTTGCGTGATCTTAGAGTTGGGGAGCGCCCCCTCGGCAAGTGCCGTTCCATCGAACGATGCCTCAGGCGCCATCGCGTATAGTAGGAGCGCGCGCATCATCAATGCCACCCTCCTTGTGTGGTAGGCCCTGATGACGCCCGACCCCTTCAAGCTGTTCTCCTTGAGGATGTGGATGGTGGCGATGTGGTCCCGGATCTTCTTCTTGTCCTTCTCTAGGATGCCCCACTTCCTCCACGACTCTGGGGCCTCTTCGATCAGGCGCCCAATGAACTCCGGTAGAGGGGCAGTGGCATCATTCTTGAGGTAGAACCACTGCGAGTGCCACCCCTTGTTGGACGTTGATAGCCGCATCGACGGGTACTCACTGACCCGATTGTTCCGGAGCTGGATGCCGGCGCACCCAATCAACATGTGCAGCTCCTACCTGCCGCTCTTCTCCCTCTTCTTCTAGAGGGTGATGGTGAAGAAGTACCTCCACAAATTGAAGTGGGGGCTAATCCCCAGGAACCCCTTGCACAGGGCGACGAATGCCACCATGTGTTGGATCGTGTTGGGATTGAGATGATGCACTTCGATCTTGTAGTAGTGCAGCAGCCCCCGAAGAAATCTATGGGCGGGGGTCACAAACCCACGCTCGTGGAAGTGGGCGAACGACACCACATAGCCATCGGGCGGCGACGGCACGTCCTCCTCACCGGACAGCAACCACTTCTTGGCTGTGGCCCGCGCACGGAGAAGACCACGACGGACGAGGCCCTCCATGCGCTGGAAGGTGATGTTAGAGCGGCACCACGGATCCATTAGAGATGGGGGCAGGTGGATGCGAGCATGATGGTGGCGGGGATGCAGGGATAGGAGACCTGAGTGATTGACGGCGACGATCGTGGCTGCGGAGGCAAGGATGCAAGGTATGGAATCTAGGGAGCGAACCCTTTGGTTTTATAGGGGTAACAGACGCGAGGAAACCAACTGCCTGCCTAGATCTCCGTGCCTGCCATGATCTCTACCGCAGCGCCCTGCCATGGGACGTGCGCACGCAATCTCTATCCGTTCCCTCAGAAAACTTATCGGATGTTTCGCCTCTCTGGACAGGCCATGACTCGTCATGAGTAAGAGGAATACGGATCTAAAAGCACCTCTATGGCTCGACCGGGCCCAGGAGTTCGTAGGTCGGCCCATAGACGGGTTCAACAACCGCTCCAGGCACCTTTAGGGTAAGAGGTGGAAAGGGATGAGCCCGCTAGCAGCTAGTACCCGGGCGCATGAGCGCCGAGGGCATCTCGACCCACGTTTGAGTCTCGATCGGTTATGATCCATGGTTTTTTTCAAAGAAAGGTACTTAGCCCTCGGAATAGGTCAAACGGACCCGAGAACTATATGGATTGACCACTGAGAATCTAGGGTCAGTCACCAAGCTGACCCAAGCTGGATCCCCGTGAACGGGATGCCGGGGGCCCCACTCAGACTAGCGCATTAACAGCTCACCAAGCTGACCCAAAATTGTGGCATGGCTCAGCCCTTCTATTTTTATCAGAAAAAACATTTGAGGGAAGACAATCGCAAAGACGAACCGATCCTTGACTGGGCCCCTACTACGGGAAGGGGCCTGAGGAAAGGGAATCACCACCCCTAGGTCACGCTATGGGAACAAAAGAAGGCCGAGGCCTTCAGAGTTCTCCCATTAGGAAAAGCCTCCGAAGGAGTATTCTACTCCTCCACAGGCTCGGGGGCTACTGTCGGGGATCAATACTAGGGTACCCAAAGAGGAGGAGCTAATAACCATCAACATGGATTCATCCGAGCAGTCAAGAGCTCTAGGTGCGCAAGCTTTGACTCGCCCGACCTCTGGGGGCGGGCTCCACCTCATCCGACACTGAGGTCGCGGGGCTCTGCTCACCTGACCTCTGAGGGCTGGCTCTGCCTCGCCCGACCTCTGAGGGCGGGCTCTGCCTCGCTCGACCTCTAAGGGTGGGCTCTGCCTCGCCCGACACCGAGGCCACGTGCTCCGCCTCGCCCAACCTCTAAGGGCTGGCTCTGCCTCGCCCGGCGTCTGGGGTCGAGCTCCGCCTTGCCTGACACCGAGGCCGCGAGCTCTGCCTCATCCGACCTCTGAGGGCTGGCTCCTCCTTGCCTGGCCTCTAGAGGCAGGCTCTGCGTCGCCCGACCTCTGGGGGTGGGCTCCACCTTGCTCGACACCGAGGCCGTGGGCTCTGCGTCGCCCGACCTCTGAGGGCAGGCTTCGCCTTGCCCAACCCTTGGGTTTAGGCTCCACCTCGCTCGGCCTCTGGGGGTGTACTCCGCCTTGACCGACCCCGAGGCCAGGGGATCCGTCTCGCCCGACGGAGACCCATACCGCCACCAACCACCCCAGGTCCAAGCAAATAGGCCTAGGTCAAAGCTCTGACACTAGAGAGGTGACCGGCACGTCTCGATATAACCCATGGCCATGACGGGCCATGCCTGGGGATTTACATCAGGAACAGCGTCGGGCGTATCGGTGATGTTCTGCCTAGCCCTCGTACGAACACTGACAGGCGCGTCAGGTCACCACGACATCCGCCAGGACAGAGTGGAGCACCACGACCGGTAGGTGACGCCTGCGCATGGCGCCAGTGACGGACAGGGCCGTGACGTGGAGCTATCCCTGTTGACGTCTACAGGGTCGGTGGGACCTGTGTGAAGGAAAAGAAGGACCCGGCGATCCTAGAGGACTTTTTCTCCTTCTCATTCTCCTCTTTTTCTCCACTGTAACCCATGCTTTCCTTTGGCCTATAAAGGGGAAAGTAGGGCATCCCATAAAGGGCATTGCAACACATCACATCGATTTAGACTGAAACCCATCGAACCTCGAACCGATCAGAACACACAAGCACACAGCCGGGAGGCGACCGAGCTCTTGGCACCCATTCGCTGCTCTCACCAGAGACTTGGGACCTGTCCTTCTCTCGACTGTTTGTAACCCCTACTACGAACTTTCAGTGCTAGTAACATGAGCAGCAGCAACGAACTGGACGTAGGGACATTTTGCCCGAATCAGTATAAATCTCTTGTCCTCTTAGCGCACTATCCGAGCCAGACGCGCAATATTAGAAATTTACTTGTCGGTGGCAACTCGAAACACCGACAGGAAGAACCATATTGTACCCCGCCAAAGATCGATTCACTGCTGGTCCATTTTCGGTTCGTGAGTTATGAGCAAAAGTGATCATTGGCATAGTTGTGCTAACCCCACCTAAATTGGCCTTAGCAGTTTCAGTTGCCGAAGTGGCCCATTTGGCTTGGACGCTTGGTTAGCCACTGCATACATGCTTTAATTCTCATAAAAAATGTAAGGCATGCCATATTGAGGTTGTTTAGAAGCCAATTTGCTAGTAGATGCGTCAACACAATCGACTTTCTTAGCCTCTAATCTATCAAAACATGACAAGATCATATTAACAACATTCATAAGATTGTTATCAGTTACTATCCTATGATCTTGTAACATCTTAGCATAATTAGCATGAGTAGTGCAAGGATCTTCAACCACTTCATTATCTTTTACCTTTGGTGCAGTGAGCTCACCAAAGACGGGCTCACAGTATTGAGTGACGTTGCCCTGCCGATCTTTAAAGCAGCTCGCGAGGAACGCTTCTAGATCAGCAGTGAGCTTGGCTTGAATCTTTTGGCGAAGATCATCGGGAAGCTCGTCAATTGATGTTGGCAAGGTCATGTTGCCCGGATGACATGTAGGTTCGGTGTGATCAACCGTCTTCTTGTCATCGTCCGGCATGTTGCTAGTAGATTGGTTTCTCTTCTTCTTCTCCAGCGGAGTCGTCAAAAAGTGCACTGATGCCGAATTGGGTCACACACCAACAAGGGCTAGCACGCCCGAGGTCGCACATGACCTAGCACGCAACAAGAACGTGGTAGAAACAGCAAGACCAACCAACAAGCCGGTCAAGTCGATTTGTCACCCGCTCTTTGCTTGGTAGACTGCTGGACATCTTTTGGGAAGATCCGTTTGGAGAGGTTGTTCTATGATCGGCAAGGCCACATAGAACGCCGCCAAATCTCGTCGAGAGATGTGATGAACAATATAGGCTAGAAAAGTTAGGGCAAAAGGAGTAATAGATGTGTTTTAATTTTTTGATGTTTGGAAGTTGGATTTCTCAACCGGTCGTGATCCTCTCATGTATATTGATTGGGATGGTCATATTCTGGTAGGAAACATCTCCGGATCGTAATCTACACGTTTTCCATGATAAAAAAAAGACCCAGAACCGAGTTGGACTCAATTTTGTTCTCGGAATATCAATGCAAAGCCGGGTAAGCTGATGCTGGGGCTTAGTCGGACTCCTCAGGGCCGAGCAGACATGCCGGACGGAGCACAGTCAAACCCGGTTTTGGCTGAAAGTGCCCAACTTCTTTCTTTTCTTTATTTAAACTCTGATTTTGATGTTCCAAATTAATTTCTTCAACGTCTCGACGGCAATAACTTAATGGTGGAGTCAATTACTCTTGTTGGCACGTTTTTGCCGTCAACAAGAGCACACTTGACTTGCTCCATGAACAAAAGAGAATATTAAAGAAACAATCACAAGAAATTGAGGCACTCACACCCTGTTCGCTTGATCATATCAGCCATGATACAATATTTTTCTTTCACAACAAAACAGCATCAGCCGGTTTGTAAGCCACAGAAACGATCAAGCGAACAGGGTGATTAGAAAATGAAGATCTCAGTGCTTCCCATGTCTCACGTGCTCTTTTCTGAACGTGATATATCGTTGTTGCAAGGTGAGTACGTGACATCGAGCATTCCAAACAGCTTCTGGACTCAACAGTCTCAACTGGATGGTAACACGAAGCTGTTGGGGGCGGTGGCGTGCGTACGTACAATCAACACGCGCATCCTTCGTCATCATCAGCTGCATGCGTGCGCCCAATGCCCATACCCTGCCGCCTCCGCCGAAACCGAGGAGGCGATGGAGAGCCCCGGCCGACCTCAACCGGTCGATCGAGAGAGGGATCCTATGGGGGGAAATCAACAAGAGAGCGGAAGCACGCGCGGCGCGACCGCTCGATCCCTGCACATATTTCCATGCGCAGGCCGGGCATCCCCTTGCTTCACGGACCCGGCGCGCAACGCGCACTGTGCAGCAGCAGCCGTCCTCTTGCTGTATCCCGGCCGGGAAGAAGATCGTGTGCTCTGGTCGGACGGCCGGTGCTCTCTCTGAATCTCTGCTTTAACAAGGCCACCACCTGCTCCTTCCGCCAGCTAGAGCGATGTACTGGTAGTGGTAGACGACGACTGCGCGATCGCAAGTTGCACGGCTTGCTACCACGTTGCTGCAATGCTGCTACTTGCGTGCGTACTCCGAGTACCATGTGGCTGGCGAGCAGGCAATGCAGGAGCCTCTCACTCGATAGTCAGGATGACTGTCGCAGAAAGATGAGGACAGAGGAGTAGGTTGGCAATAAGTCTGCACTTCATCAGTGACAGCCTGACTACCGGCCCTGGTACCTGAATTATACCGTCAGTTCTTACATTACATTACATATACTTCTTCTTGGCACGGCATACAGGCACCGTGGAATTGTTTCTCAGGACATATGAGTGATCGTCCATTCCAGCGCCTAGAAGTGTGTGTGTGTGTGTGTGTCTATATATATATATATATATATATATATATATATATATATATATATATATATATATATATATATATATATATATATATATATATATATATATATATATATATATATATATATATATATATAACCCATGCAGCTAACAGCTCTAGGTCACGCGGTAATTGGCGCGCTGGTACTGCCTTAAGCGATGGTGCAGGCCAAGTAAAGACGTTCGTCCGGATATGCTGCTGGCTGCCGCCGTACGTGCTGATGATGACCGGGGATTTTTCTGCGAGGCTTGCAGGATCCACAGGATGGTTCAGTACCACTGCTTGAAAGTCCGGGAAAAAATCATTGGAAGACTTCAAGCATGCAGCAAAAGCGAGAGAGACAATTCAAGCAATGCAAGCAATAAAGCATGCATGCATCGATCGACCACGAACGTTGCATTGCATGCAACATACGTAGTTGTTGTAGATCCCACAAAAAAGCTTTTCGTTCCATCGAACACAGCACCAGGAATAATCAACACTTATCGATCAAATACCGGGGCATGCAAAGGGAACTAACAGGAGTTCAGATGCCGTCAGAGAGCAATGTAAAGGCGGGACCTGCTTCAATTCAACAGCCATGCATGTATGCATGATGCTCCCACACACAGGGGCCCTGCTAGCTAGAAATAAATCATTGAACCATGGGACAAGCTACTGCAATACTAACGTGTGTTGTGTGTATATAGCAGCAAGCAAAAAGGCAATGAAGCAGACGCAGGCACGTTCCCGCCGGCCGACCTCATGGCGAGAGAGGACCACCAGCTGGTTATGGTGTAGCCAGTGAGTCAGACGGTCTCACACACCATGCCCTGAAAACCATGCATGCCAGGTTTCCTATACGGTCCCTTCATGTCAGGAAGACAGGAACCCAACAACAGTGACATGCAGAGAGACAGAGAAGCTGGGACTGGGAGCGAGTCACAACATGCATGCATGGCACCGCACATCATACCGCTTATGATGTCTTTCATGCCCGCTGCTAGTGATAGCTGCTCCTCTGTGTACCTACAACGATACGAAGCCAGCGAAAAAACAAACAAACAAGCAGCTTTATGTCGACTATAGTACTTACTGCTTAGAAGCATGATTTCCCTAGCTAGATAGTTAATCCACTTATATCATACTATAAGGGTCAGCCAAAAAAAAAAAAAAGAAAACCCTCAACGCCGCATCCCGGAGTAGGTTTATGTTTTGACAAATATGGTGTTAAACTCCAATTGACTAAAGTATAATAATGGTTTATTATGAGCATGTTTGGATGCCAGACACGGCCAGCTGTTGCGGCGCCTAAGTTGTGGCGCTGAAAATCCACGCCACAACTGTAATGAAGTTTTATAAAAAGAAAACCTGTGGCTGCCGCAGCTTTGCCTTCAACCAAACATCAGCTTTTCATTGTTTGGGTGCCGCACCCTACTAGGCGTGGCAATCTCTGCCGGGAACCAAACACCCCCTATGCTTGATTTGACCAAGTTCAAATTGATTTTGCCTCGCTCTCCACCGTGTGCGGCGTAAGGATTAGGACCGTCAAATGTAAAGGGGCATAGTTTTTCTCGCTTAGGGCACGTACAGCCCACAGACGATGGTCATCTGTAAACGCCTCGAATTTATCGTATAGACATATAAAAAGACAGGACATACAACCTATGGTCTATTTCGTTGTCTACAGGCTATTTAATGTTTTGCATATAGCCAAGATCAATGATAAATTCATTTTTGTATTGTTGATCAAACACTAGCCTTGCAAAGGCACGTCCAGGTGTTCTGCAAGTCACGTGCATTCCAACAGTTTTGGATATGGAACAAATAACAATGATCGGCAAGTCTGAACATATGGATAAAAGTGATCTGCAGGTCAACATATGGATAAAAGTGATCTGCAGGTCTAAACATACATAAAAGTGATATTTTCAGAACTGAAATCTCCAAAAACACATTCCCCGCCAATTGAAATCACCAACATGGTGAGATCAACTACAGCAGTGAGTGAAGTCACAAATATTCATAAGTATTCAGTCCAAATTTTCAGAAAAGCTGCAGCAGCATCCAGTAAATATTCAGGTATTTTTTTTGCAAAGGATCACAGCAGCTAGCATCATAGTTCATAGCAGGATGACACTAACACGCTTAGTAGTTCATAGTTTTCAGAAAATTAGTGCAACACCCAAACAGAAACCAAGTGAAATGCACAAGTACAAGTACCACTTGTCATCACTCAGTTCACTAGTAGAAAACAAGCAAAACTGCCATTTCACATTCAGACTCACCCTATTAGGTAACATTTCACACTGTCATTTCCAGAATCAAACAGATACACTAGTTTTCAGAGAACATATACACTAGTTTTCAGATAACAATAGTAACTGATGTCATTTGACAATGACTGAAATTTCAGAAAAGTAGCAGCTTGCAAAATCAGCCACATAATCCGCTTCTCAGTCCTAGCCATTTCGTTCTCGTCATCATTCACTTGAACATGTTGCTGCTAGTATTGGTTGACAACAACTGCTAGTATTGTTTAAGAAAAATAACTGCTACTACTAGTGTTTAAGCAAAATAAGATCGCTGCTACTTCAGATCACTTTAGATCTGTTTTCAGAAAAAAATGCAGTAATATGATAATGAAAACCATGTACTGATAATCAAAATTCAGAAACATCTACTGATAATCAAAGACGCCCCGCCGTGGCTAGTGAAGCCGCCGATAGGGGAGGATTGGGCCGTGCCGGATGCAGCCATGGATGAGGACGATGCTGATGTTCGTCGTTGCCGCTGCTGATAGGGAAGAGAGGCGCCGCCGGGCCGGATACGCCGCCAAAGGGGAGGAGGCCGGCCGTCGAGCCGGATCTGCCTCCAACGGGGAAGAGGCCCGCCACCCTGCTAGATCGACCAATGGAGGAAGATGCCCGTCCGCCGCCGACCTTGCCCTTCAGCCCCGCCGCCACTCTCATCGCGGCGCCGCCGCCGTGGATTTGACGCGAAAATCCATTCCCGCGCGCCCTCAACTTCCTCTACGCGCTCGCGTCCGCAGTGGATGGATCCTCCCGCTCGTCGACTCCCCTGTACAACGCGACTCTAGAGAGACGAGGGCTTCTTGGACCACGAGCCACGCTCGTCGTCTCGCGAAATGATGGGGCGAGCTCGTCTCCTCACAACCGGGGTTCTTTTTGTAAAATATACGACGTACAGACACGGTGTACAGACGCGCTGTACATGCCCTTAGCATGCCCATGTGATCTGATAGTCTATTAGCTCAATGATAGAGGTCTATGGTAATTGTGTCTAGTTCAAACTTCAACGTGCTCATCAAAGCCGGACGGAAATCCATGTTGACGCACGGACAAACAAACACAGATGCTTGTGGTGACGATGGCGGGATGAGAGATCTATGCCGGGCCAACTGGTGCAAACCTTTGATAGATGAGAGACCGACGCCGGGCCAGATGTGCGAATCTTCGGGTGCCAATGTTGTAGGCTTTGTTTAGATGTACAATTATCCGCTTCAATCCATATGTGTTAGAGTGGATTGTGGTAGAATTTAGTTTAATTTCTACTCTAATCTACTTTAGCACATGTGAATTGAGCTAAATATATAGACATCAAACAAGGCCGTAGATGGATTTGCCACCAACAACGCATGATTTTGGATGAAATAATATCCAATCTAATGTCTACGGATGTTTATTAGGGCTAACTAATTCATAAGGCGGATTATTGATCTCTCCAGGATGACGCGATCGAAAGATAGGATTGAACGACGCTAGTCTATAGCTCTTGATACCATGTAAGAAAATAATTGAAACGGCTTAACTTATCCTTAGGCTGCTATGTCTATTAGGCTAGGGTAACACGTTAGTAAAAATAGAATCTTTACATGTTTTCGGGAGGAGAGAGAAATGAAACGTTTCATAGGGATAAATGTTTGGGCGCTGTTTCCAAGCTATTGGAAACCGGACTGACACTTGCATTGAGGGGGGAAGTTTTATCCATGGATCCTGTGCTCCAGAGAGCTCTGGGCGGCGCAGCCGGCAGAGGAGGGAAAGGATGTGGGGCAGCCGGCTGGGACTCAAGAAGGCTTCCTCGCATGCGCCGTCGCCGCTGGTTCCCGCGACGCCGATGCATGTCCGCCCCCGTAGCTTCGTCACCGGTGTCGCCGCCGCCGCCGATCCGCCCCAGCGCCGCGACCGGTGTCGCCGGCACCGATGTCCGCCACCGGTTCCGTCCTCGGCCAACCCTCCGAGCCCGTGCGTGGCGGCAAGGCGCAGCTCCGCAAGCGAGGCCACGGCTCATTCCACGGCCGGTGGCAGGAGGCCGGGCTCCTATACAGCATCCGTCCTCGCCCGGTGCGCACGGCGGTGGCGGCATACGGATGCGGAAGCGGCAAGGAGCAGCTCGCGCTGGCCGCGTGCTGCAGCATTGTTCGGGCGTGTTCAGTACTTCAGTTGGTCTGTGCAGGCGTTCGATTGACTGAATGCATGTTGATGTTTGCTTGAATCTAGATGCCTGTGATCGGCAATTCGGCATGCAGTTGTAACACTTGAATCTGGAAGGTTATAATTTCGGTGATAAGCTGTGAATCTCTTGGCATACTCGATTTTTGGTATGGTTGGCTGTATGCTTTCTGCAAGAGTTCGCTGCCACGTTTGATCACAACACAATATACTAATTAAATGTTAACACTACTATGTAAAACTGTGAAATGAAACTGTGCATTGAGACGTTGGAAATAATCATGACTTGATTTAGTTTGTGTCATGCAGGTCATGTTCTATTATTAGAGTACATGTGAGTCACGTATTTGTGAGGCTGCATGTAGTTGAACGAGATGTGTTCTCGTGGAGAAACTAGATAGGCATTAGTTTGTTAGCTGAGTCTAGGTGGTGGACGACAGGACGAGTAACGAGGAGATGGCGTTAGAGGCATCGCATGGCGCATGCATGAGCGTGGCTTGTGGTCAGTTGGAGCGACCTAGTCCTGCGGACGAGCAACTTGCGTCGGTGCCTGAGAGAAGTCTGGCCGGTTCATGTACGGATCATGTGCATCCGTTGCGCATGTGAGATTCGTGGCTATGCATGAACTAAGATCGTGCGTTCATGCGTGGCTTAGGCTGCAGGGCTATATATAGCTGATGTAATGTGTCTGTTCAAAGTGTCCCGAGTTGTGTGTTTGAATAATAGAAGCCAAGAAATAGACGTATGTCTATTGTTCATCTTCTACCACTGTTGGTCGAAAGTTAGAGTGACTCGGTTCCAACATGAGAGACCCTGTTTCATCCTTAGTGTCATGTCTTGAAAATTCGGAGGTGAAACCTTCCAATGAAATTGGCCTTACGTATGGTCCAGTTGATATATGTCCTACTAACAGGACTTTAAGTCTACTCAGAGTATAGGAATAGATCTATCCTATTACTATATCTTAGAATTATATCTCTATTATTCCTAGAATCCTATTATTCCAAGAGGCATGAATTAGCTGCTGAACGGGCAATCGGGCATGTGTGCACAGGTCGGCAGTGCAGTACGCGGCTGCCTAGCTTGAGATGGGGTACTTCGGTGACGAGATGGTTATAGCTTTTACTCAACGCCTCGGCTGCTGTCACGTACTCCGGTCCCCCTCCTCTCATTGCAAATGGCCGGCCGGCCTGCCGGCCGCCTCGATCGGCCCTAGTCTCTCGCCTTAAAACCACACCACCACTCACACCCAGTTCCTGCGCGCACTTGTTGTTGTGCTCAGTGCTCACTGCCGAGCAGCACTGCACAGGCGACAGGAATCCTAGCTGGTGCCTGTCGTCGTTCAATTTACTGCGACGTGACCACAGTCCACACAGCGTGTCGTCGTTGTCATGGCCGCACACCATAATATGCATGGCGTCGACTCGTTCGCGCATCAGCTGCCCTTCATCCCCGGCGCTGCGCGTGCCGCGGCACCGAAGACGCCGGCGGCGAGCAGGGACGCCGCCAGCATCCGCCTCTTCGGCCGGGACTTCCCCAACGACCAGCAGCAGGCGGCCCACCAGCTGCTGCTGCTCAAGGAGGACGCGGTCGGGGCCGGGGAGGGCGGCGGCGAGGCGGCGGCGTCCGGCGGGGAGAGGAAGTTCGAGTGCCACTACTGCTGCCGCAACTTCCCGACGTCGCAGGCGCTGGGCGGGCACCAGAACGCGCACAAGCGGGAGCGGCAGCACGCGCGGAGGGCGCACCTCGAGGCCTCCTTCGCCGCGCACTGCAGCGCCTACCTACCCGGAGCGCACCTTTACGGCCTCTTCGGCTACGGCGGCGGCGGCGGCCACACGGCGCTGCCACCGGCGCATTACCCGCCGGCGGCAGTGTGGGCAGGCGCCGTGCCGGGGATATACGGCGGCGGCGTGGGGCCCGTGGCGCGGCCTCCCGTGTACGGCGGCATGGCCGTGCCGGGGATGTGGAGGCCGTCGCCACCTGGGAGTGGTGGAGCTTTTGTCGCGGCTGGCCGACCCGTGAGGACCGATCCCGCGGGCTACGGAGAGATGATGGCTGGCAAAGACGACAAGGTGGCGATGGCAATGAGCGTGGTGACGTCACTGCCCGCGTTGCCGCCGTCGTGCTTATCCGGCCAGTCGGCGGAGATGATAGGGAGACCTGAGTTGGGACACAAGGATGGAGTCATAAGCTTGGACCTCTGCTTGTAGTTTGTCTTCCCACCACATGCTGTTTAGATCGCTTCCTTTTTTTCTCTTTCCCTTTTGGCTTGTTTCGAGAGGTGTTTTAAGCATGTTTCTTCAGCTAAATTGCGAGAGGCATTTCCATTAGCACTGTCGAATGATATGTACTTTTCTTTAGTTTAAGGTAAGCATGCATGCAGTTTGGCTTGTGATATTTCGTCTAAATTATCGGTAACAACGTACTGTTTTAATTTGTTTATTTTTATATTTGCTTTTTTTCAATTGTTTTAGTAGGCCTCCTTTTGAACAAAAGGAAAAAAAAATTGAAATAGCTAGAATGCTGAGGACTTCTAAGGTGGACTTCACATAGGATTGGATCTCCAAAATTGTTTTGAAATTCCATATGCAACGGCTTGTTTCATATCATAGGAAATGCAGAGGACTTCTAATTAACATGGGGTCGATCTAACCCTTCCGAAAATTCTTTTATGTCTATCCTTTTTTTATTCCCATGTTTTCCTTGTAACATCGAAACTGGCAAATCCCATGTTTTTTTAATGGTTTCGGTTCCATAGGATTCAAGTTGGTAAGACAGTCTACTCTAGCGTTTTTCCTATTCCTGTATATTCTGAAAGAATACCGTACGTGTTTCAAAGAAATCTTTAGGGCATCAGCAATATAATCTTGCTTGATGGTGTAGTATTAAACTAGGTCCCACTTTAATATAAAACACACCCAACCACACGATCATTTTTCTCCACCATGTGTGCGACCATGTTGTATCGACTTCAGTGGAACCCCTCGCTTATGCCGCCTCTAATTCCTATCCCCCAATGCGGCTGCCCGAAGAGCCATCAACCCCTAGTCTAGATCTCCGATCGATGTAGCTTCCTCTTCAGTGCCCCTTCCTTTCGTAGGGCACTTGGAGTGTGGGGTGGTACCTCTACGATCGAAGGCGTGTGGGGGGCATCGACAACGTGTCAACGAGGGCACACAATGGCAGCACATTGGCGAGGGGCGAGGGTGCATGGGGGCGTGCATCGGGAGGAGGCGATGGTGATCGTTCTTCAGCTTGGGCCCGCGGTGGCAATCCTCGAGGGTGATAGAGAAGAGGAGAAGAAAATGTTTTTTAATGCTTACACCTAGGTAATAAGCTTAATACTAGGTGGAAAAATATTTTTATTCTTACCTACTTCCACAATGCTCCTGTGACAGAGCCGTCCAATTTATACAAGATCAAGTACGGCTGCCCCCGCTAAATACGTTGACGCGCACATACTTTCGCTTATATAAACCCGGTAGCCCGCCGAGTGTCACGAAGGATCTCGGTAAATCAACATCACAACCAAGATCGCACGATTAAGCAAATACACATCATATACACGGAGTTATAGCAGAAATAATATTTATAACGAGTTCACAAATAATAATACAAGTTTGGGTTTCAAAACCGATTAGTGAAAATAACACAGCTTTCAAATGATTACAATAATATAAGTTCCAAATACATTGCTAGCATATGTGACATCCTCTAACAAAAGCATATAGATAAGAACACTATATAGAGTCGCCGAGCCCACTAGCGGTTAGCCACCATCTTCAGCAGGCCGAGAACTTCAACTGTAATATGATGGGATAAACCCTGAGTACTTGAACGTACTCAGCTAGACTTACCCATCATAAATCAAAAATAAAGTGACACCACGGATCATGCAAGGCTTTATAAGTGGAGCTGGCTTGATAACATTTTACATAAAAAGGCACTAGTTGAGCTATACATTTTATAATTCGATTCCAAGTTAATTGTAGCTATTCATCTCTAGATTAGCATCTAACCCGTGCTAAACATGTGATGTATGATTATGTAGCATAACAATAATAACTATAGCCGGTGTAACTTTCCTATGTTCATCATGACCATCAAATTTCATAGTTTAATTACTACGATGCTGGAGCTAGTCAAGTTTCTCACTATCCTGAAGAGACGGCGATTCGAATCGGTTGCAACCAGCTGGACAGTATTCCTAACACAAACCCAGGTCTACCAGCCACGGTAGCCTTAGGTCACCTTTGGTATAACTCAGGTTCACATTTTACGGGTTCGATCAGCGGCGCACAATCAGGAACAACCAGCTGCCAGGACGTTTAGGCCTAGCCTGCCCTTGGGCTCACATCTAGCTCCCCACACATCCTTACTACCTCCAGTGTGCACACTCTTACAGAACGAGGCCTGACCTAAGTTGAGCTACTCAGCTTCACGGTCGGAACGAGTTATCCGACCAGCTAAGTAAGAGGCATGCGTTCAATCTCGATAGAAGTGCCAGCAACGATACGGTCCTTAATCGACACGGACGAGATCAACATAGCCAACCCAACACCATTGCATATGAAATCCTACCCGGTCTCCACTTAGATTACATCCGATGGTTATTTTTGCATGATAGCAAATATAGCTGTCGGGTTCATAAACCCAGGGTCCCTAATGGGCCCGCTTCCCAGCAAAAGCTTGGTCCAGCAGATGACATTACAGACACCGCGCAACTCCTGGGCCGGCCCAGATACCTAATGACAGGCCATAAGAGTGATCCAGTCTCTAACCGGAAGGCCTCCGACTCTGACTGGCTTCTCCGGCCGGAAGGCCTGGCCAAGGAGGGGACGACGCTCGCTTCCGACTTCGACCCGCTTCTCCAGCCAGAAGGCCTAGCCAAAGAGGGGATGACACTCACTTCCGACTCCGACCCACTTCTCCGACCAGAAGGCCTGGCCAAGGAGGGGACGACGCTCGCTTATGACTCTGACCCGCTTCTCCGACCAGAAGTACACCAAACCTCTGCTTATAGCTCTTTCTCTGACCGACGCGGTCAGAGCTGACTAGGAATGACCGAGCAGGGACGCCCGCTCGGTAAGGACCCAAGAATCAGGTGGAGCAGATAAGGCAAGGCACTCAAGTTAAACGTAATACCGAGGACCGTACCCAGCACACCTGTAGGATAGTACTGTCAGGCCATGTCAGAAGGGTGCTTTGCAATTTCCAGACTTGTGAGAACATGAACAGTATTATGGGTGCCGACATTTGTCCTACAGTATGGTAGGCGCCGACATTGGCCATACCAGAAGAGCACGATAGAGCCTATCACATGCATCTAGGCATCAACAGTATTGTGGGCGTTGACAAACCATCTTGTACTCGATGGCTTAGGCAAGAAGACTAGGTAGCACACACGCTCTCTTTCTCTCACACACTCTCGCTCTCACTTGTAAGGCCGTCCCCTTCATCTATAAAAAGGGATGCGCTCTCTCCCAAAGACGACGGAAAAAGAACAACAGACAGATCATTCCGACTCGCTCTCTGCTAAGCTTCAGACATTCTGAGCTCTCGAACAGCTTCATGGCTCTAGAACTCTAAAGCTACACAGAGCAGACGTTCCGATACTTAACGCACGTAGGAGCTCCCAACACTCTCAGCCCTTCGGTCCAGAGTCTGACCAGACCTCTAACACCCCCATCTTACTTCAACTCGTTTGTAACCCCACAACAAACTTCAAGCACCTGGGCTCAGGACTAAAGTCACCGACCGACTCAAACTGGACGTAGGGCATGTTGTCTGAACCAGTATAAACCCTGTGTCATTGAGTGCTAGGCCACATCCAATCACAACGTACGACAAAACGACAAATATTTACTTGTTGGTCACTTTTCGCACCGACAGTTGATGCCGTCCATGGGGAGGACGGCGTACATTTACGCTTTTGATCATTGGATGGCCCACCTTTCTGCCATCTTCAGAATGATGGGCTCAAGCGATATGACTTGCTTCGACTCGCTGGAGTTTCCCACACTCCCACCTATTGGGATGTGGGTTCCTCTCGTCTTTGAGCCGTACTATACCTTTCTCTTCGGAAGCCTAGACTTCATCACCGACCAGCTTGGCGTGCTTTGCCTTCATGAGGAGGCACTTGTCCCGGTGCCCATCGAAGGAGGAGCGCCCTCCATCGGCTCTGGGCCACCCAGCGACCTCAACGATGAGGCACCTACGCTCCGCTCCGAGCCCACACTAGGCTCAAACCCCACTGTGAGTAACATACATATCGTTCCTTACTCACCATTTAATATCTTTCGCCGACTCTCTAGAGGGACCCCGTTGTCCACACCACAACCGCCATGCAACCGGTTCCCCTATGGCCTCGCGTCCCCCATAGACGTGTACGCACGGGGGCTCCGAAAGATGCTGATGCCACCCCCTCTCACATCCAAATTTGTGGGGATGGTCAGCTACGCTCCTGCCTCTTTCCACGACCTCATGGATGATGAGGTTGAAAGCGATGGCTCTAGCATCAGCAACGTCGTGGCGCCTAGCCACCCTCTATCCTAGGAGTGCGCTATGACGGACGCTCTGGGATAGCCACCGGTGGTATTGGAGTCTCTAAAGACTCGCACCCCTCTGGACCCTTGTGCGGAGGCCCTCGCATGTGCACCAGAGCATGGCGAGGAGCTACGACAAAGGTGGTAGAGCCAGTCTCCACCTACGCCGGCGTGCTTGGCATAGCACGATGGGCCACATGCACGTAACCTGGCAAGCGGTGCCCGAGGTCACGCCCGCCAGGTCCAGCGCAACATCATGGATGGGGAAACGATCCCCCGTAGTTTGCTCGGGCTAGCCAGAACATTGCCACTGCGGCGATGCTTCTACACGGCCTTCCCGAGCCTGACAACCCCCAAGAACAGACAATCCACCAGAACCTCCAGGCGCTGGTGGAAACCACCGCTGTTCAACAAGCAGAGAGCTTCGCGTCGTGACACCAACTCATGGCCTCTTTCCCTACCGGGGGAATGGGGGCACATCAGTCAAATCGCTCCATCCGCTCACCACTACAGTCGTCGGGCGTGGAACAGGAGGCCACAGCTGCACCACAGCCTAATCTGACACCCGCTCCACACCAACCACCTATGCGTGAATGCCTCGGGCCAAACCAAGACACTCGTAGCATCATCAACAATTGGCACCAAGCCCGACACGATGATGACATCCACCATGCAGCAGTGAGAGTGGGTGGCACGGGCCTCGGCCGGACCATCGAGGGGAGCGGGCAAATGCACCCTAGGCATGGTCACCGACCAGACGACCAGAGTCCTAGCCCGGATGGTGGCCTTTGGCCATCGCATCTAGAGAGCGCCATTCCCACAGCGCTTCTGACCACCTACCAACATCACCAAATACACTAGGGAAACGAGTCCCGGTATATGGCTCAAAGACTTCCGGCTCACCTGCCGAGCCGAGGGGGGGGGGGGTGGATGATGACTACTTCATCATTCAATATGTCCCCATCTATGTGGGGGAGCATGTTCGAGCATGGCTCAAATTCCTCCCACCTAACAGCATTCACGACTGAGCGAATCTCAAGTGGATCTTCATAAAAAATTTCCAGGAGACTTATGTCTGCCCTAGGAATTGTAGGGACTTCAAGAGCTGCCAATAGGAGCCCAATGAGTGCCTATGGGATTACATATGTAGGTTCTTGAAGCGATGCAACTCCCTTCCTAATGTTATTGATGCGTACATCATCAGCGCATTCCTCTCCGGGACAACCTTTTAGTCCCTGATCCACAAGCTCGGCTGTCTAAAGCCCCGAACCACCCACGACCTGCTCGACGTCGCCACAAACCACGTCTCCGGTAAGGAGGTGGTTAGAGCAGTCTTTAGTGGAGGCCGGGACAAGGGCAAGGCCAAGCGTGAGGACCAAGACGAGGGCCCCCCACACAAAGGGGCAAAAGGAACAAGAAGGATCGGCGCCGATCGGCCAACTCCGCTTTGGTCGCCATGGTCGATCGTGCGGGCAAGTAGCCCTAGCAGGGCCTGCCCAACCACTTCTACAAGCTCATGGAGAGCCTATGCACCAACCATGCCTACCCTATCAAGCACCTCTATAAGGACTGTGAACTCCTCAAGCGCTTTCTGCGATAGGCCGATGGACTGAAAGAAGGAAAGGGCAAGGAAGCAGTGGCCAAGAAAGGAGGCATGGTGGGCAAGGATGGGGATGACTTTCCTGATCCCAAGGAATGCCTCATGATCTTCAGGGGACCTGATGCCATCTACTCCAAGCACCAACACAAAGTGCGCTACACAGAGGCATGCATCGCCAAAACGGCCGTCCCCTCCTTCCTTAGCTGGTCAGAATCTCCGATCACTTTTGATTAGAGGGACCATCCTACGTTGCTAGACTAGGTCGCTACCCACTCATCATTGACCCCATTGTCCACAAGAAGCACCTCACCAAGGTGCTAGTGGACAGAGGTAGCGGCCTCAACATCCTCTTTGTTGACACCCTCGATGCCATGTGCATCCCTCGGTTGGACCTCCACCTGCTGAGCTCTCCCATCCATGGTGTGATCCTGGGAACGCAGGCATACCTGCTCAGGCAGATCGACCTGCCCATCATGTTTGGCGATCGAGCCAACTTTCGCTCAGAGGTCCTCACCTTTGAGGTGGTGGACTTCCTAGGGTCCTACCACGTCATCTTGGGACGACCATGCTATGCCAAGTTCATGGCGATCCCCAACTACACCTACCTCAAGTTGAAGATGCCGGGACCGAATGACATCATCACTATGGGTAGCACCTTTTCGCACGCCTACATGTGCGACCGCGAGCATTATGAGCTCGCCACTGCCGTCATCAACTCAGCCGAGCTCCCTTGGCTTAGAGAATCATCGACCCCAACAGTCTCGAACTGCAACAAGCCAACCTCCTCGACTGCCTTCTGCCCACTCGAGGAGACTAAGGTGGTGGGGATCGACCCCACTGACCCAACGAAGATGGTGCGGATCGGGACCCAGCTCCCAGCCAAATAGGAATGCAAGCTCACTGACTTTCTATGCGCCAATCGCGATGTCTTTGCATGGAAACCTTCTGACATGCCAGGCATTCCACGGGAGGTCACCGAGCACGCATTACGCCTCATCTCGGGCTCAAAGCCCGCCAAGCAACGCCTGCATTGCTTTGATGACAAGAGGCATAGGGCCATAGGTGAGGAGGTCGCCAAACTCCTGGCAGCCGGATTCATCAAGGAGGTATACCACTCCGACTGGCTTGCCAATCCTGTTCTTGTTAAAAAGAAGACTGGGAAATGGAGAATGTGCGTTGATTATACTGGCCTCAACAAGGCATGCCCGAAGGACCTTTTTCCTTTGCCATGCATAGACCAGATAGTTGACTCCACCTCAGGATGCAAAATCCTCTCCTTTCTGGATGCCTACTTAGGCTATCACCAGATCATGATGAAAGAGTCCGACCAGCTCGCAACCTCATTCATCACCCCGTATGATTCGTACTGTTACACAACCATGCCTTTTGGTCTAAAGAACGCTGGCACCACCTATCAATGGTGCATGCAGCAATGCTTCGCCGATCAAATCAACCCTCTCGACCA
This sequence comes from Miscanthus floridulus, assembly GCF_019320115.1. Taxonomy (NCBI): domain Eukaryota; kingdom Viridiplantae; phylum Streptophyta; class Magnoliopsida; order Poales; family Poaceae; genus Miscanthus; species Miscanthus floridulus. The sequence goes on from NC_089597.1 coordinate 34,214,650, forward strand.
ACCTAACCAAGTCAAAGCCAACAATCATCGTCTATGTTGATGACATAGTGGTCAAAATGGCTCAAGCTTGTGACCTAATCATAAACTTGGCCACAACATTCATGAACCTCCAAAGGTTCAACATGAAGTTAAATCCCAAAAAATATGTTTTCGGGGTTCTGAAGGGGAAGCTGCTTGGATACATCGTGTTCAAACACGGCATCGAGGCCAACCCCAAAAAAATCATGGCCATCTCCAACATGGGCCTTATACGCAACGTCAAGGGCATACAAAGGCTCACCGGTTCCTTGGCCGCCCTGAGCCGGTTCATCTCCCGGCTAGGTGAGCGGGGGATGCCTCTCTACAAGCTTCTCAAAAAGACAGACGCGTTCGTTTGGACTGAGGAAGCACAGCAGGCTTTGTAGAGCCTCAAAGCGTCACTGATGTTGGCCCCAATCATCGTCGCTCCTGAATGGGGAGAACCCTCCTCCTCTATGTCAGGGCACGCAACCATGTGGTGAGCACCACCCTAGTCATCGAAAGAGAGGAGCTAGGACACCACCTTAAGGTCCAACGACCCATATACTTCATCGGGGAGGTACTCGCTGACGCCAAGGTTCGGTACCCCCTAGTACAGAAACTTCTATACGCTGTGCTGATGGCGACCCGAAAACTTCTACACTACTTCACCGACCATGATGTCTTAGTCATCACTTCATACCCGCTGGGAGACATCGTCCGCAACCATGATGCCATGGGATGGATCTCCAAGTGGGCACTTGAACTAATGGGACACGACATCAGGTATATCCCCTACACCGCTATTAAGTCTTAGGTTCTCATGGATTTTGTCATTGAATGGACAGAGGTCCAGCTCCCGATCCTAGACGTCACCCACGAGTACTGTACGATGTACTTCGATGGGTCCATAATGGCGCCTAGCTCAGGGGCTAGAGTGGTTCTAATCTCCCTAGATGGGAGCAGGTTCCCCTATGTGATCCGCCTCCACATTTTGGCCTCAAAGAATGCCACGGAATATGAGGCCCTCATCAACGGACTATGCATCACCATCGAGCTTGGTGCTATGTGGCTCTACGTCCACGACAACTCGGAGTTGGTCATCGACCAAGTCTTGAAGGAGTCCTCTTGCAAAAGCCCCCTCATGGCAGCATACTACCAGGAGGTGCGCAAGCTCGAGGAAAAATTTTAGGGGATCAAACTACATCATGTCCCCCAAAAGGACAATGATGCCACCAATTTTCCCGCAAAATTGGCTGCCAGGCAGGTTTCATCTCCAGATGGGGTCTTCATCAATGACCTTCATGAGCCATCCACTCACATCCTGGAAGGTTAGGTCCAGACACACCCTGATGCCAACCTCACACTCGGGGGCTTCAACCTCGGTGCATCCATGACGACGTCGCCCGTCGACGTCGCCGTGGTAGCACTCGATTAAGCCAACTAGCAAGCACTGCTACTCGCCTACCTCCTCGTGGAGATTCTCCCACACAAAAGGACTGAAGCATGACAGATCGCTTGATGCGCTAAGACGTTCATCACATTTGGTAATGAACTTTACAAGCGAAGTCCGTCAGGAATACTCATGAAGTGCATCCCTACCGACCAAGAGAAACAGCTCCTCCTCGAGGTCCATGCCGGAATCTGTGGACATCACATGGCCCCGAGGTTGCTAGTCGGAAAGGCCTTTTGACAAGGTTTTTACTGGCCCACTGCGCTGTGAGAGGCAGAGGAGGTCATCCATAGGTGTGAGGGATGCTAGTTCTACGCTGGGCAAACTCATTTGCTGACATAGGAGCTTCAAACCATCCCCATCACCTAGACATTCATGGTATGGGGCCTTGACATGGTAGGACCCCTCAAAAAGGGCCCAAGTGGCTTCACTCACCTACTCATAGCAGTGGACAAATTCACCAAGTGGATAGAGGCGAAGCCCATCACCAACATTCATTCAGAAGAGGCGGTCAAGTTCTTCCTTGACATCATCTACTATTTCAGTGTTCCTAACTATATCATCACTGACCATGGAACTAACTTCACTGGGAAGAAGTTCCTAGACTTCTATGATGGATATGACATCAAGATCAACTGGGCCTCAGTCGGACATCCACGTACTAACGGTCAGGTCGAGCAAGCCAATGGCATGGTCCTCTAAGGACTCTCGGTCTAGGTCGCTCGGGGGCTCCACAAGGGTCTGATACCACCTCTCTTTTTTACTATCATAAAGTAAATACTTTTTACCCAAACAAAAGGGTAGTCCGTTAATTTAATTACCCTACATAGCTATGTTTTAAACTTCCGACCGATCACACCTCACCATGACCTATGGTTATGAGTAGCTGAGCCTCACGAGCCACACCTAGGTTCTTAAGGTTGTAGCCTATGGGTTGAACAGACAGGTGCAAAAAAGAAAGGATGAAAAACAAAGCTATGCTAGGATAAAAAACAAAGAATGGATGGGACATGCTTCCCCTTATGAAGTGATTCCATCACAAAACAAAATTAAAGTATTCATGAATACAAACAATTGTTCACATGGGGGCTCCACAATGAACTAATCCTTTACATTGCTGACTGTTTTTGCCCTAAATTCTATTATGGCCGCCCGGCGGCATCGGCTGACGGCGCGACCGATGAAGATAAGGGTTGCTCGCTCTCCGACGGGGTGACATTTGGTTCGGTCGGAGGTGGGACAACGCTCGCTTCTGACCCAGCGTCCACTCCATCCGTAGGCTAGATGATGTCTTCCTAGCACACGCCTTCAGCCATGCTCGCATGGCGAGCCTCCATAATGCACTACGCAGAGACTTACTCAGCAACCATCTATGCGCATGGCACCAAGCTCTCCCTGAGCGCATGGATGGCATTCGCGCTCCAGCCATCGGCATACCCTCTGTAGATGGCGATGAAGTCTAGGTCCAGATGGTGCATCGCCATTGAGGTCGGCACCCTCGACGTCCCATAGAACATCCCATCGGAGATGAGCACCCGAACCTCATTCAGGACCTCCGTGAGCTGGATGGTGGGCATGTTGGTGCTCGGCGCTGACCCAAACGCCTCTGAGACAACCACCTGGGTGACATTGCATATCTAGTCGAGCTCCCCCTTGAGAGCACATCGCTCTTCAAGGGACTTGGCTAGCGCCTCCACGCTCCGACCAATTGCCGCCTTGGCTGTCTCCAGCTCCCACTCTAGAGAACCAACTTTTTCGCCCAGTTCTTGAAAAAGGATGACAAGCTTAGAAGCAAAAGAAAGGAAAAATCAAGGCATCAACCAAAGGTAGAACACGTACATACTGACGTGGGTGTTGTCGAGGATGGAGAGTCCTTCCGCCTGCTGGGTCACCTTCTTGAGTAGCTGAGCGTGTGACTCCTCTACCCCAAGCACCTACCCCCGAAGCACGAGCACTTCTCGATTAGCCTTCGACCAGGCCTTCCGCTCTGACTCTAGAGCCTCCAAGGACTTCTAGAGCACCGCCTTGATCTTCGTCAGGTGGACCTTCGCCGCTGTGAGTCCCCACTCGGCAATGGTCGCTCGTTCTGCCATGAGCAATTCCGCCACCCACGCTCCCATCGCCTCGACCACTCGGTCTTGGGACTCATGGCGGGCGGACTCTAGCTGGCACTCAAGCTCATTGACCCACCGTGACATCGTGGCTTCTCGCTCCATACAACAGTGCTCCTAGCAAAGGAAATGGGACTTGCAGATCAACGTCGCCTCTAACTCCTATAAAGCAAGAAGCAAACACACTGGGACGACTAGTGGAAGACCAAGGAGTTGAAGATGAACACTAAAAACAAAGAAGGCTTACCTCAGCAATGCATGGCAGGTCAACTGAGACTGCCTGATGGATGACCTCAACCCGCTCCAAGGCCTCCTTGAGCTTCGCCTTGGTTTGGGCAAGATTGGACTCCATCGATAGTCCTCTGTCCTCCAGGAAGTGCCAGAGTGCCACCTCCTCCTCGTCACGTAGGATGAACCGAGCCTTCCTTGGGTCACCGGGGCAGGGCCACACTAGCTCGTGGGTCACCCCCAACCCGCTAGAAGATCCAGCTACCGCAACATCATGCGATGACTGGACCACCGCTAGCTCCTGCGATGGCGGGATGGCCGGTGGCTCCACCCTAGCGCCTGCCTCATCGGAGCAGGGGATCTCCACTACCTCGACCCCAAGGCCTGCCAGTGGATGTCCTACCTCTAGCCTAGCCACATCACCTCCTGACACCTCTAGCTCCGACCAGGAGGGCGAGCCATGCGTCCCTTCACCGAGCGAGGCAGGGAGCCCGGTCTCCCTCCTCTCTTCCACCACAGTTGGTGCAGAAGGGATCACAAGGGTCACCTCTGACCCAACCTCCACTGTCGCCACAGGGATCACTAACATCACCGCCGCTATCGCTGTCACCATGCTCATGACTGGCCGGGAGGGCACAACCCCTGGAAGGGAAGGTCGCACCGCCGCCAGCCTGCTTTCACCGCCGCTCTTTGCAACTTGCTGCAGGCTGGGTCTCCACTCCTCCTACATGGGAGGTAGGGTGTTGCTCAATCCCGTCCATCCCTGGTCGCTGTAAAAAAGTACAGGTCAGTCACGCTCAAAGAACTCAACTGTGAGATCAGAAGAAACATAGGTACAAACCTAGACGAAAGGGGTAGGGTCCTAAAGCCCTGACGCACTGGCAATAAGCCCACCGGACGAGGACCGCACATGGGTTGTGACCCATGCCCCCTCACATCGATCGATGGAGGAGCCGACCTGGCTGATTCCCGTTTGGCCTGCGAGTCGCCACGACCACCGGCTCATGGGGTACTCGCCGGGGCAACTGATGGGGCATCTCCCCATTGTGGGTCACGCACACGCACCAACCCTGAAGATGCAGGGGGTGCAAGCATGCTCCTCTGATCAGCCGAAGTGCCCCACCATGCTCGGAGCAGTGGGGCGCGAAGCCAACAACGCCTCTGAAGGGCATGGCGACTGTGCCCGCTTCACCTCTCGCTCGATAGCGGCGTCTGAGCTCACGGCGCACTTCCTTGATGTGGGAACATCACCATGCCTCTCCACATCCTGCCCATCACTGGCGGACATGGCCACAGGCGCATGATGCTCCACCAAGGTTGCAACAATGCCCCGGTCTTCATCGTCCTCGAAGGTGCTCACGTCGCCACCCATCTCTGTGGGCTCCTCTGACTTGAGCTCTGCCTCCACATCGCTCCAGTTTTCACCGGCCCGCATCCACCGGGTGATCTCCTTCTCCTTCTCATGCCTCCTCCGAGCCTTCTTAGCTCTCTTCTTCTTCTTGGCGTCCATCGCCTCCTTTAGGGTAGCTTGCCGAGCTGCTGTGGTAGAACCTCCTAAATTATAGGGCCCACATGCACCTATCACTATCCAATGACCTCTGACGACTATGCATATGTTCCCGGTAACTTAAGAAGACTATCGGGTGTCCTCGGGGAACCTCGAATCATCCATGATTTTTTGAGCAGGATCCCATTACAGAGTCATTGCAGTATTACAATAGTTTATTCATTAATATACATCAGAGTGAAATAGCGGAAGTCTTACAATAACTTAGTTTACAAACCAGTTGTTTCATACCTCACAAACTAAGTACGATTATTATTACAAAATATAGTAGTAGAGTGGCATTAGTAACACAAACATAACACACAAAGAAAGTGCCCTGCCCAAGGACCACACATTTACTTATCATCATCAATTTGAACAATCATTAGGCACCACGGTCCAAAGCAGACCTGCTCATGAGGCTCACCTGCAACAAGGGTCAACGAACCCTGAGTACAAAAGTACTCAACAAGACTTAACCAAAATAAAAATAGAGAAGACTCAGGAATGCATGCTAGGGGATTCAAGGTGTGGCTTTAGCAAGCAACAAAGTTCTTTTGCGTAAAAGCTCTTTAAAAGAGATTCTTTCAACATTTAATTCTTCATAAATACCATATATGAATCTAGCATGATCCGTAATGAGATCATGAACTTCATATCAAATTGTTTCTCAAATCCAACTCAAGTTTCAATTGTTAACTACGATGATGAACAGTGAGGTGAGTCTCCATAACCGAGGAGCAACGACGATTCAAACCGATTATAACCTAGCTAGGGATTCCCAACCACACGACATATGTAGGTCCCTGACCTACATATACCAACCTACCCTTAGATCCTCTAAAACAAGAACAGATCCATGCCACCTGAGAATACAATACTCCACCAATCTAGTCCATTGCCATGTGGGTACACGCTACTCTCGCCATCTCTCCACTCCTAGTGTGCAAGTAGCCATTCTCGTAATAGAATAGCCGAGTTAAGTCTTACCAGAGTATGTGGCTAGTACTACAAAGTCTCACCTCATGCAATTCGACAACGGACGGTTCTTAAACGACACAGGCGGAAAGAATCCGCTCACAAGGCATCCATGTCTTATGGCTCTCATACATCGAGTCCGCCCGGTCTAGATTTATTACTCCACATGCTCATATCTCATGATAACATAAATAACCAGTCATATCCAAAAATCCATTTATATCTCATAGGTGACCGGTAATCACCTGACTTTTATCATTCTAAGCACGGCTAAGCATAATTAGGCATTCTCGGATTGAAATGGGTAACAAGGTTTGATATGGAAAAGCAAGGTTGGTAATGCACCAATTAGGTTTTCACTCAACTCCTAATCACTTAATGTAGTACTGAAAAGCAAAAGTGATATAAATTTGCAAAACACAAGGGAGGTTTAAATGCATCCGGGACTTGCCTTGATTGTCGGAAAAGTTAGGTTCTGGAGATGTTCCACAGATATCAAACCCGACCTCAACAGGTGGATTAACTTCCTCAACAACTTGGTTGACAACCATATTCTCACTTTCATTCACTACACATAGTAACAATGCCATGTTTAATATGATGCGCGATATAAAACATGATGCTCGACGATGGATGCAAAAGTTAATAACTCGATTACAACTTTCCTTCGCGGTACAGTTGCAAACCTACAACTAACTAAACCTTTTCATAAACTCAAACACTTACTTTAAGCACCAAGGATCATTTTATACTAATGACCCAAGGTCATCACCCAATCCAAAAATTCGAACAAAACCTAAGTCATTAGGGTTTACTATTTGTTTTTATTAATTAATAACTAATTAATAATTATGAAATAAATAAACTTTCTCCAAATGAGCTCAAAATTTTTGTGAAGGTTCATCTCATGATAGCTAAGTGGCAAAACAATTTTCATAATTTTTGGATAATTATTTAAGCCTAGAAAAATCATGGAAACCCATTTATTAATTAATTTGAGCAATTTTTTCACATTCAAAATACACTGAAAAATAACATTTAATATTTTTCCTAAATAGTTTACATCTGAAAGAGGTCACACAAAAATTTTCATAATTTTTGGTGCTCTATTTAATTCTACCCAAAATAAATAATTCATAGCACTATTTAATCAATTCTGCAAAATAGAAAAATCCATTTTCACTTCAACGGTCACTGACAGTTGTGGCAGAACCGCCTAATCTAATGCCTCACAGGAGTGCTTGTCTTTCATTAGACACTAAGCACTCAAGGGAGAATACTAAATTACTCGGTTCCGTCGGGCACACCCTAGGGGAGAACCCAAAAATCCACATTTTTGCCATCAGGATCACAAATGAGAGAATAAGCTTACATCATTCATAACCATTTCTTACATCACTTTTAATACAACATCAGAGTATAACATTTATTATTATTATAGCAGAATGTAATCATATTATCAGAGTTATGAAGGATTTAATTGAACAGCGGAATATAAACATGTGAACAGGGTTACAGCAGAAATAAACATCTATTAAAGACATGATGAAGCATTGATAAATAAACCACGACAACAAATTATGAAAATTTCCTTATAAAAACATTTGGTAAGAGTTATAAATAACAACTATGATCGCAGCATAAAGAAAATCCTCGCTGAGCCCTCCAGGAGGAATCCACACACAAAGGTCAGCTTTAGCCTCCACCTGTCACCTGCAACAGGGGGAATAAAACCCTGAGTACTCATTTGTACTCAGCAAGACTTACCCGATAGGAGGAAAGAAAAAACTCCAAGGATATGCAAGGCTATCTGGCTTGTGGGTTTATTGCATCAGCAGGAAGCATTACTAAATGTGTATCCTTATATTCGATTTTTATTAGTAGTGCATTAGTTTATAAACTAACCATTCTATGTAAGCACATGTGCTACTTTCGAGCAGGTGGTAAGCAATTAGACTTCCTTTTCTATTCCATCTTTCATCTTTCAGTTCTTACTATGGTGCTAGGCATGAAACAAGCCGTACCGGATCACCCAGCGATTCACAAATCAATGCCCCAAGTTGGGTACCCCAAAAACAAACGCCCCACTTGTACCCAAGGCACAAGTAGGACCAACCCATCACTCTCCTGTCCTAGGTGTCTAGGTCCCTGTCCAAACTATGACTCCAAGCCCCGCCCCTGAGTCTCGGACTCAGTGCGGTGCAAGGACCTCCTCCACCAAAATAAAACCCTGACAGTCAGTCCAGAAAGAGCCAGATCTGCGACAAGAGAGCAACAAGTCTTCCAAGCACCCATACCCAAGTATGTGCTCGGGATAATAAGTCTGTGACTTGCCTCGATGGCTTATGCAATGATCGGTCCTTAACCGACCAAATAGGGAAAACAGTGTAACCAAGCCATGCCCCACGTCCATGGCGACACAACCTCTTACACCCACCAATACCCAAACCATATCCCTACCCAGTCACCAATTTACCTTTCCACCATTTATATTTTCCAAGTGATCATAATACAATAATATATTTCCTATCTCTCGTGAGTGACCGGCAATCACTTGACTTCTACCGGAGACCTATAGCATAGCAATCTACACGATCCTGTCATACTAGTAAGACTCATAGGATAAAGATATATTTATGCAAGTGGGTTTCAATCAACTCCTTGAAACTATGCACAAATATAATTTAAACTACAGAAAAGTAGGGGTTATGCATCGGGGCTTGCCTGGGTAAGATATATATTAAAAAGTTAGTATCTGCATCTTCAGATCATTCACCATCAACTGGATAGAAAGCCCATTGCATCATCTCCTAGAGAGAATACCCTTACACCATCTTTGGATTCCTAATCATCCTTCAATTGATCTGTTAATCCATCATCGTACCTTCATTCTCAAAACAAAGCATGAGGGGAGGGGCACGACAACCGACGGCTATGGCATGGTGGTTGGTAGGATGGTGCCATGGTGGTTGGCATGGGAAGATGTGTGAGGTGATGCGGGGCCACGCGCAGACATCAGTGAGGCGACTTGGTGCAGTGACGGCGGCAGCGGAGCACCGGTGCTCCATGGCCTAGGCTCGCGGGGGTGGTTAGGGGATGCGATGGTGCGGTATGGCCAATGCGGGAGGGCAGCGCGGCTACTGTTGTCTAGCCGAAGGATGCCTAGAGCAGCGGGCCACAGCACGGCCGAGAGTCAACACCTGGCGTGGTGCTCCACGCGGCGGTGCGGCGAGGCGAGGGTGATTCGCGCACGGAAAGGAAGAGGAGGGCCAGTGCGGGGAAGCTACAGGTCTAGCACGACCGAGGGACTCGCGTGCATGCAAAGAAGGCGAGGCTAGTGATGGATGCACGGGTGGCAGCAGGCCGGCCCATGGTAGGGCGCTGCAGTGCTTCGAGCAGCATGGTCAGCAGTGGGCTTGTTGCCTGCGCGTGCTATGGCTAGGTGATGGTGGGCGCGGCTTGAGTCGGTACTGTGGGCTCGCACGTGCGCCCTAGCGGCAAAGAGAGCGTCGACGCATGGGGAAGGCGCCGTGGTGCTGCGATGGCCAAGAGTGGGGAAAGGAGGGCGAGCTGGGGAGGGTAGAGCTACATGACCCGCATGCGCTCATGCGAGAGAGGGGAAGAGCCAGCATCGAGCAAGCAGAGGGAGGCGAGGGAAGTGGAGTAGTTTAGTCCGACTTAAGGCGCCCGAGGCAGCAGACAAGCGCACCAGGCCGGTCGTGGGCTGCTGGGGCTTCCCTGTGTGGTGTAGTGAAATGATAGAGAGAGAAGAAAGTGCACAGGCAGGCGTAGCATAGAGACAACATAGAGATAGACAGAGACCACAGAGGCAGCAGAAAACAAGCGCGCGAGAGGAAAAACGACGAGCCCGGTGCAGTGCAAGGTCGGTAGGGTAGCATGGTGTCGGGCGCAGAACAGAGAGACATGGACGAGATGACTCAACTCGATAGGATGCGAAGGCAGCAAACAAACAACAGCGACCGACCAGCTAGCTCAGTCCATCACGAGCATCGTAGTGAGCATATTATATTCAAAGCTGATGAAAGATTACCATGAAAAGGAAAATGCTAGCGAGAGTTCAAGAGACTAGCTCTCAGCACACGATTTCCAACCACCTCTGTGTCATTGCTCTCCCGTCATTCTAGACTAGGTGTACTGGAGGCTTCAATAGTGCATGCCTGCCTTGCTATGTGATATGTGGCTAGTATCGTGTTCATGGTGACAATGGCATGCATAGTTCATAATTAAGGAGATCATAAGCCATAGTGACCATCTATGGTTCAAAGTCACAGTGGCAATAAAATTCAAGATGTTGGTAGGCGAGCTAAAAGACCAGCGGTACTTTCGTTATTATTTTAGCTCTCAATTATTCATTTAACAAGCCAACTATTATATTTTTAAACATGGCTAAAACATTAAAGTTTGTTACTCGATATTTTAAATACAACCAAAATGGTGCTCCAAATTTTACTTAAGTACTATATACCCATCATATCATATTTTTGTTTATAAACATTGTTTTCACGTTCAATCCAACAGAACAAGCCATTCGTCATTTACTTACTAGAACCATTATCGGACACTACTAAATATTTATACGCACTGCGTAATTTATCTTGAGCATTTATTTGAGTCCACAAAACTAAATCACATAGGATTTGCTTATCGCATCAAGTACCTTCTAAATAAAAATTCCGAGAAACTCGTTTCGAAAATTTTACTTAGGCCTAAATCGCAGTGCTAAATAAGATCGTAACACTAGGGTGTTACAACAGGGTGACCCCACTGTCAGCCCACGCTGACCACGGCGGTGAAGCTCACTGACCGGTGATTTCTCGCTGACAGTGAGGTCTCCAGCGACGGCCAAGGCACTACCATGTTCCCCACAACCAGGCGCACCCATTGGTGGCACTGATTGCACCAACTACTACACAAACAGAGCTTGACACCGGCCATGGCGGCCATGATGACACGACTGCATTACGCCAGCGAAGAGAGGCTAGTAGCGGTTAAACACATGGCTTGGGAAGACTCAGTGGCTCACCCCAAACACGCTCGAGCTGATGGCTTAACCGGAGGATCAACAAAGAAGCGGGTCGGCGATCAGAGCAAACACGACGGAGCAAGCTGCGTCGATAGCAGTGTTCCAATGGCTGCAGTGGATGAAAAGGTCACCCAACAAGATACAGAGCATCATGGCAACATGGCGAAGCTAGAGCTACATTGAGCAAGAGCAAAGACGCACCGTAGAGTGTTGGCCACGGTGATGCGCACTCGATGATGATGCTACCGGCCGCGAGGAAGGCAACGCACGACGTTTATCGATGGAGTCAGGCTTCGAAGATTGGTTAGCTAGGTTCGCAAGGAGTAGGCGGAGCTGTGACAGGCTTTGCTGCGACTGGGAAGGTGCTACGGCGATGGCACGAGCTCGACGGAGCTGAGCGGTGGCGTCGGGAAAAACAGGGGAAAAGAACGGAGGAGAACGGCGACGTCGTCATGGCTTTATAGCGTGGCGAAGGACATGGAGACGATGCACAGCAGCTTCTCCACGCTAGCGCGAAGCAAAAGGCGGCCATGGGCGTGACTGGAATGCGGTGGAAGATCACCGACGGTGAGGTGTCGCCTGCGGGTACTGTTCTAGGTAATTACCGAATTGCCACTCGATTCAAATCACAAATTACTCCCAAATTTGTATGGTAACTCAAAAATCTCCAAAAATAAAAGTTGTTCCAAATTTAAAGTTCTACAACTTTGCTTTAATAACCATACCCAAATTATGTCTACATTTTGAAATGCAAGTTTAAAATCAAAAGGGGACACTTTAAGAATTTATCCCTTTTCAAATTATTTCAAATTTTATAAAACAACTTTGAAAACTCCAAAAACCAACTTTGTACACCTTGACAAGCTCTACACTTTTGCTTTTAGGCTCAACTCCAAAATGTGCTTAGATTTTGAATTAGGTTTTCTAGAGTAAAATTAAACGCTAGAAATTTGGGTTTTCGGAAATCCAATTCAACACAAATGTTTTGAAATTGAGTCATCCATACAAGAAAACACATATCATCATAAAAATAAACTTGTTTTAGTAAATGCGTATCAAAATTTTTGCTAACACCAAAATGATGTGCAATGCATATGATGACATGGCATATTTTAGGGTTTAAAACATCAGAGGTGTTACAATCTTTCCCCCTAAAAGAAATCTCATCCTGAGATTTAAAGTCCGAGCTAAGTAATGGAAGAGGAAATGTGTCAATCCAAAAACATTCAAAACCTGTTCATAAAATAGCGAAGGTCCCAATCCAAACATGATTTGTAACGACAGAGCACAACTAACATTATTCTATATTGACGCAAGAAACTCTGGAAACTTTTCTGGCAAGTAATCTTCGGATTCCCAAGTAGCTTCTTTTTCGGAATGTTGATTCCATTGTATCTTGTAGAATTTGGTTGTCCTCCTTCGAGTGACACAGTCTTTCTAATCCAGAACTTGGATAGGATATTCAGAATAGGTCAAATCAGGTTCAAGTTCCACTCCTTCAACCTCAACATTCTGATTAGGCACTCGAAGACATTTCTTTAACTGAGAAACATGGAACACATCGTGTACGGCTGAGAGATGTTCTGGTAACTTCAAGCGATATGCCACCTTTCCATATCTCTCCAAAATTTGAAATGGTCCAATATAACGAGGTGCCAACTTGCCTTTAACACCGAAATGGGTAACTCCCTTCATTGGTGACACCTTCAGATATACACAATCTCCTTTGTTAAACACCAATGGTCTATGTCATTTATCTGCATAACTCTTTTGTCGGGACTGAGCTATCTTCAAATTACTTTGTATCTGCCTAACCTTCTCTTCTGTTTCTTTCACCAGGTCAACTCCAAAAAACCATCTTTCCCCGGGTTCAGACCAATTTAGTGATGTTCTGCATCTACGACCATAGAGTGCTTCAAACAGAGCCATCTTAATACTTTCTTGATAACTATTGTTGTATAAAAACTCAGCCAAAGGCAAACATTCATCCCACTTATTATAATAGTTAAGGACACAACATCTTAACATATCTTCAAGTACTTGATTTACCCTTTCAGTCTGACCATCAGTCTATGGATGATAAGCTGTACTATACAGAAGTTTGGTACCTAACGCTGCATGTAATTGTTTCCAAAAGTTGGAGACAAACTGTGTACCTCTATCCAACACAATGGTCTTTGGTATACCATGTAAGCTCATGATTCTCGCTAAATACATCTTGGCATATTGGATAGTAGGATATATACTCTTGACTGGAAGAAAATGTGCTGACTTAGTTAGTCGATCTATAATAACCCATATTGAGTCAAAACCTTTTGACGTCTTGGGTAGACCTACAATAAAGTCCATACTTATATCCTCCCACTTCCAGGCTAGAATAGGTAATGGCTGTAACTCTCCAGTAGATCTCAAATGTATAGCTTTTACCTTTTGACAAGTATCACACTTTGCTATATATTGAGCAATCTCTATCTTCATTTTGGTCCACCAAAATCTTTGTTTCAAGTCATGGTACATTTTATTACTTCCAGGATGAATAGATAACCTAGTTGTATGTGCCTCTTCAAGAATTGACTGTCGCAACTCAGAAACTCTTTCCATTTCTAACTCTTTCTTTGATATGGGCTATACCCTTATTTTCTTCCTGAGCAGCAATAATTTTGTCTCGAATAGTTGATTCAACAGTTATATTGGTCAAACTACCTTGTTGAATTACCTCTATATTCAACTTTTCCATCTCTTGACATAATGTCAGATCCATTGTTTTTACTGTTAGGCAATTGCAATGACTCTTACGACTGAGTGCATCTGCCACCACATTTGCCTTACCAGGATAGTAATGCACCGCCAAGTCATAATCTTTAATCAGTTCCAACCATCTTCTTTGTCACATGTTTAATTTTGATTGAGTAAAGATATACTTTAAACTCTTGTAATCTGTATAAATATGGCAAGTATTACTAAGCAGGTAATGCCGCCAAATCTTCAAAGCATGAACAACTGCTGCTAACTCTAGATCATGAGTTGGATAATGTTCTTCATGTTGCTTAAGTTGTCTGGAAGCATAGGCAATGACTCGGCCTTCTTGCATCAATACACACCCAATACCAATACCCGAAGCATCACAATAAATGGCAAACGGCTTCTCGATATCTGGTTGTGCTAACACTGGTGCAGTGGTTAATAATCTCTTCAAAGTCTAGAAAGCTTCTTCACACTCAAATGACCAGACAAACTTGGCTTGGTTCTTCAACAATCCTATGATGGACTTGGATATTCTAGAGAAACCTAGAATAAAACGACGGTAATAACCCGCCATTCCTAGAAAACTCTGAACCTAATGAACAATGGTTGGTGGTTGCCCATCTAGTATATCCTTAACTTTACTTAGATCTACTGCAACTCCTTCAACTAACAAGATATGTCCTAAAAACTGTACTTCCTTTAGCCAAAAGTCAAACTTACTGAACTTGGCATATAACTGATGTTCTCTTAGGCGGGTCAGAACAACTCTAAGATGTTCCGTATGTTCTTTCTTGTTCTTGGAATATACTAAGAAGTCATCAATAAACACCACAACAAACTTGTCTAGCTTAGGCATGAATACTGAATCCATCAGATACATGAAATGAGCTAGGGCATTCTTCAAATCAAAAGACATTACCAGGTATTCATATAATTGATATCTAGTGGTAAATGCCATTTTGGGAATATCTTCAGGCTTAATTTTGATTTGATGGTAACCTGACCTCAAATCAATCTTGAAGAAAATTTGGCTCTAGCCAGTTGGTGAAAAAGTAAATCTATCCGAGGTAAGGGATATTTATTCTTAATGGTCACTTCATTCAATGGTCGATAGTCAACACACAACCTTAGGGTCTCATCTTTCTTTTTCACAAAAATAGCAGGACATCCCCAAGGTGATGAACTAGGTTGGATAAACCCTTTATCAATCAACTCTTGCAACTGAGTCTTCAATTAAGCCAATTCCTTGGGAGGCATCCTATAAGCTCTCTGAGAGATCGGAGCTGTTCCAAGTTTTAGATCTATTCCAAACTAGACATCCCTATCAGGTGGTAGACTGGGTAAATCTTCAGGAAAACATCTGGAAATTCACAAACTACAGGGATATCTCTAATCTCCTTGATGGAAGTTGCACAAACTTTTTCCACTAATCTGTTTAAGATTGGAAGTTGGATAAGAAGCTAAGAATTACTATCTGGCAAACTCAACCTTATTGTCCTATTCAAAGTATCTACAATAGCCTTATGCTGATACATCCAATTCATACCTAGTATCACATCTATATCCTAATCTTTTAGAATAATCATGGTAGTGGGAAAAATATGCCCACCTATTTTTATGGGTACCTGATATACCATTTCCTTAGTACACAGACATCCCCCGGGCGACTGTATAAAGAAATTTTCCTTGGTTGCCCCAATTGGGATTTCATGCTTTATGATAAAGGTTCTATTGATGAATGTATGAGATGCACCAGAATCAAAAAGCATAACTACAGGATGATCGGCGATAGGAAACATACCCAGCATCATGGGTTCCCCTTCTGGAATCTCCCCAACTTGAGTATAGAAAACCTGCCCTGTCTTCTTTTCATCTTTGCCCTTCTAAGCATGTTGGTTATTGTTCTTGTCCTGAGCTTGACCCTGTTGTTGATTTCCAGGAGCCTTCTAAAAATTTGGATTATACTACTTAGGATACGGACATTCCCTCGAGAAATGACCTGACTTCCCATAATTGAAACATGGGTAATTGTGGCATTGGGGTGTTGGAGCACAAACACCAGGAACATTTGTCTGTTGAGAGTTCTGATAAGTTATGGCAGGACGAACATTTGATTGTTGACCGGCTTGGAACTGTGGCGGACGATAAGGAGGGTGATAGTGATTCACTGGATGATAGATTATCTTCTGTCTCTTTTTATTACCATCGAAAGACCCAGATGGCACACTCTTTTTCTTCTTAATCTCCTTATGCTGCCGATATTTCTCCACTGAAGCAATAGAAATGTTAACCGCCTCATGATACGTGACATTGGTGCAGGTAGTCATCATGGTCTGAAGTTTGGTATTAAGGCCACACATAACCACTTCTTCTTCTTGGCATCTGTGTTAACATGCTCAGGTGCATACTGTGATAGGTGATTGAACTTGCCCACATACTACATGACTGTTTGATCGCCTTGCTTCAAAGCAAGAAACTCATCAAGCTTCATGGCCATAACTCCCTCTAGAATATAATGGGCATGGAAAGCAGTGCAGAACTTAGCCCAAGTTAACTGAATACCTACTGGTTGCATAGCCACAAGGTTTGCCCACCAAGCACTTGCTGCACCTCTAAGCTGTTGGGCAGCAAAAATAGGCTTCTAAAACTCAGTGCATGGAATAAGGTCAAACTTCTGCTCCATGGTACGAAGCCAATCATCAGCTTCAAGTGGTTCGTCAGCCTTGGTAAATACTGGTGGTCTTGTATCTGTGAAGTCAACATACGTAGCTTCCTGCCTTTGATGATTGCGACCATGGTTCCCTTACATAATATTCTGATTGCTTTAAGCTAACTCATGAAGCAACCGAGCATTATCTATAGTCACATTGACTAGTGCCGCGATAGCATCAGCCAAATTTGGTGGAACTAGTGGGGGATCAGGAATACCATCCTCATCTTACGAAGAACCAGAAATATTCGAACCCCGAGTACGATGCATCTGTTCATGACAAACCAAACTTTACTCACAAACATTTATTGAACTGTTAAAAGAGCTTGCTACAAACATATTACATAGGGCTCACTTATTTATACACAAGTCTGCACTTAAGCAAGACTACCCAACTAGACTAGAACTCACTATATTGCAACTCTACTCTTCTCCTCAATCACCTCAAACCTCATGATCGGTATCCATTCCAGAAACATTTCCGCTTTCATTATCACTTTCATTGACCATCACTACTTCTGGATCTTCTTCTTCTTCCCCTTTAGGCTCATCATCAGACACCTAGGTCCATCGCATTAGCTTGAGGCTCATGATTTGGATTCAGGAGATTGTTCAGCCTATGAACTTCTTCATGCAGATTGGTATAATATTCTTCTAAGTCTTCTACATAGAACTCTAACTCATGAGCTCGGGCTCTAGCTATATCTTCTCTATGCCAAGCTTCATTTCTTCCTTCCACCATACGAACTAACATATGCTCATAGTTCTTATGAGCGGTGGTGAGACACCTCAATTGATCCTATAACTTGCCCACCTAGATGGCATCTAAGGCCCTATCTCTAGTAGCTTGTGCTAGTTCTATTGAAAGCCCTTGTATCTCAGCCTGGGGATTAGGCCTAAAGCTGCTGCTGCTAGCACTATCACTCCTAGGGGCAAGCTGGTGATGAGGAACTCCTTTAGGTCCAACTGACTTACGGGGCGTTACCTTGGTACGAGCCATACTGTAGAAAGCAAGATTTAATACAGTAAGACAATCTGACAAAAGTCTAAAGAGTAGCAAGGATGGATTACACTACTCAACCCAGATTAAGAGGGAAAGTCAGTAACAAGTGGATTAATCATGATGCATGAATCGTCCATACGAACTTAAACATCAAAGCTCCTATTGTACATAAACAATAGTTCTTATTATATAGGGCATAATAAGATTACTACTCCACCATACAAAACCTTTTTAATCAAATAAGGAATGGCGAGAATGAATTAAGATAAGTCAGAAGCAATTTGGACCAAATTAATAGATTAAATTTATTTGTCCCAAATCGTTTTGAAGTTTTGTAAAACAATACTACAAAAAATTTGTAACAATCGCTCTGATACCATTCTGTAGCAGAACCTCCTAAATTATAGGGCCCACATGCACCTATCACTATCCAATGACCTCTAACGACTATGCATATGTTCTCGGTAACTTAAGAAGACTCTCGGGTGTCCTCGGGGAACCCCGAATCATCTACAATTTTCCGAGCAGGATCCCATTACATAGTCATTGCAGTATTACAATAGTTTATTCATTAATATACATCAGAGTGAAATAGCAGAAGTCTTACAATAACTTTGTTTACAAACCAGTTGTTTCATACCTTACAAACTAAGTATGATTATTATTACAAACCATAGTAGTGGAGTGGCATTAGTAACATAAACATAACACATAAAGAAAGTGCCCTACCTAAGGACCACACATTTACTTATCATCATCAATTTGAACAACCGTCATGCAGCATGGTCCAAAGCAGACCTGCTCATGAGGCTCACCTGCAACAAGGGTCAATGAACCCTGAGTATAAAAGTACTCAACAAGACTTAACTGAAATAAAAATAGAGAAGACTCAGGAATGCAGGCTAGGGGATTCAAGGTGTGGCTTTAGCAAGCAACAAAGTTCTTTTGCGTAAAAGCTCTTTAAAAGAGATTCTTTCAACATTTAATTCTTCATAAATACCATATATGAATCTGCCATGATCCGTAATGAGATCATGAACTTCATATCAAACTCTTTCTCAAATCCAACTCAAGTTTCAATTGTTAACTACGATGATGAATAGTGAGTTGAGTCTCCATAACCGAGGAGCAACGACGATTTAAACCGATTATAACCCAGCTAGGGATTCCCAACCACACGACATATGCACGTCCCTGACCTACATATACCAACCTACCCTCAGATCCTCTAAAACAAGAATGGGTCCACGCCACCAGAGAATATAGTACTCCACCAATCCAGCCCATTGCCACGTGGGTACACGCTACTCTCACCATCTCTCCACTCCTAGTGTGCGAGTAACCATTTTCATAATAGAATAGCCAAGTTAAGGCTTATCGGAGTATGTGGCTAGTACTACAAAGTCTCACCTCATGCAATTCAACAACAGACAGTTCTTAAACAACACGGGCGGAAAGAACCCGCTCACAAGACATCCATGTCTTATGGCTCTCATACACCGAGTCCGCCCGATCTAGATTTATTACTCCACATGCTCATATCTCATGATAACATAAATAACTAGTCGTATCCAAAAATCCATTTATATCTCACAGGTGATCGGTAATCACCCGACTTTTATCATTCTAAGCACGGCTAAGCATAATTAGGCATTCTCGGATTGAAATGGGTAACAAGGTTTGATATGGAAAAGCAAGGTTGGTAATGCACCAATTAGGTTTCCACTCAACTCATAATCACTTAATGCAGTACTGAAAAGCAAAAGCGATATAAATTTTGTAAAACACAAGGGAGGTTTAAATGCATCCGGGGCTTGCCTTGATTGTTGGAAAAGTCAGGTTCCGGAGATGTTCCACAGATATCAAACCCGACCTCAACAGGTGGATTAACTTCCTCAACAACTTGGTTGACTACCACGTTCTCACTTTTGATGTGTACAGGCCCGATCTTCCGAGAGGTAGCCGGTAAGTTCGATTTGTGGAGATCTCGACGTTGGCGATCCGGCTTCAAATCAGACACGATTCGAACCCTGCAACCATTACACCACTGCTCCATTGGTTATCAACCAAGCACAACTTGATTGACCTCGCCAAGAAGGCTTTTCCTGCAAGCGAATCGAAGAGCACAAGCAAGAAGGTAAAACACGCAATCTGAAATTGCAAATATGAATGACGCGAATATCAATAAAGGATTCAAGAACTCGGTTCCAAAGGACTAATCGACACAGTGGAGGAGATCAAGAACGGGGGCCCTGGATCACTGTAAAAGGATTTGTCACCACAGTTACAATGAACGATTCAGTTTCTCGACGGAAAACTAAACTCTAAACAAAACCCAATTGTGTAGCAGCGGCGGCGGCTGTGTTTATAGTCTAAGACTCGACCTAGGGTTGGGGACGGCCAGGTGTTGGGCACCCACAACTTGGGCTTAAGGCCCGACACGATACATGGCCAAGTTGGCCCAAATAGGTGACGCAGCACCTTGCCATGGTCACGCAGAATGATCCATGGACCTTCTGGAGCTGGGACCAGATCCAAAACAACGGCGTCGTCGTCCCCTTTCCAACGCATCCAAGAACGACCTGTTTCGATGTTGTATGAGGAAGTTATGACCAAAACAGTGACGACGTGTCTGCTGAATCCGAGGGCGACGTGGCAGCTGAGTTGGGAACGAATTGGAACTTGGGGAAGACCATGGCGTCGGTGTGTCCAGTGTGGCGATGTCCTCATCATCCTCCCCTTCTCGAATTGGAGTCGTCCTCGACTCCATCTTGGCGATGTCCTCATCATCCCCTCCTTGTAGAATTAGAGTCGTCCTCGACTCCATCCCATCATCAGCGAACTCCTGCAAAAGGTTAGTGACAGCAGGCAATGCACCAGACATAAAAGGTTGACAAAACATAGTATAACATGGTGCATCAGGATTATCACATAACTCAGCAGTAGCAGGAGTTGTAGCAAGAAAAGCACCTCCTTTTAACTTAATCCCATTATTTTTAGTAATGTCTGTTGGAGGTTTATTTTTTATCTCATTAGCATGTTTAATAATATCCGTAGGAGACAAAGACAGCAATGTAATTTTCTTGTCCTTATGTATGATAGTGTATGTATTAGTTCTACCATGGTGTAAAGCATCATTATCAAATTCCCATGGGCGACCTAACAAAATGGAACAAGCTTGCATAGGGACAACATCAAAATCAGCAGTATCATGATAAGAGCCTGTGAAAAAACTAATGCGTGCTGATTTAGTTACCTTAGTCTTACCACTATTATTGAACCATTGAAGTTTATATGGATACGAATGTTGTCGTGTGGTCAAGCCAAGCTTGTCAACCAAATCTGAACTCACTAAGTTGTTGCAACTCCCGCTATCAATGATAGTGAGAACACGACAACCCTGCACAATGAGATACATGTGGAACAAATTGTGGCGTTGGATCTTCATCTCTTCTTCATGACCCACACGTGTACTCAACACACGCTGCACAAGAAGACTAGGGTAGTCCGCGGCAGCAGCCATAGAGTCAATGGTGATGGCCTCCTTGTCATGATCGCCCTCGGTGGGATCTGCATCAATGTTAGCAGCAAGGGCTAAATCATCTTCAACATCACTAGCACTTACATATCCATCCTCGGTAGCAATGAAAGCGCGATGACTGGGGCATTCCTTCATGACATGTCCCATGTCTTTGCATTGGTGGCAAATGATTTTAGAGCTGGACGAGGAGGAGCTAGTAGAAGCACCCGGAGTGCCACCTTTCTTCAGCTGTGGAAACTGCACATTAGACAATTTACTTACCCCGGAAGAAAATGGAGGTGTAGATGGCTGTGGTGCAACAGGAAGCTTGGGCGTCTCTGGCTCAGAACGCTGCTGAAAATTCCTCCCATTGTTAGACCTGAAAGGCTGGTGTTGTTTGCGTCCCTGTACTTCTCGTTCGGCCTTAATAGCAAGATGATACAATTGGGAAAAATTGCGCCATTCTTTGTAATCAAGTATGTTCTATATATCATGGTTTAAACCACCAAAAAATCTAGCACTAGCATCATCATCATCTTCATTTATACCACAACGTGCTAAACCAATAAGCAATTCTTGATAGTATGCTTCTACTCCTTTATCACCTTGTTTTAAAGTTTGTAGTTTCAAACGTAAATCACGTTGGTAATAAGGAGGAACAAAATGAGATTCATACATTGCTTTAAAACATTCCAAGTTTGAGGCACAGCAGCAGCATTATTGGCATTGCAAAGATCACTCCACCAGAACAAAGCAAAATTAGTAAACTCACTAGTAGCAAGTCTAACTCTATGCTCAGCAGGAACATTATGAGAATCAAATTTTTGTTGAACAGCAAGCTCCCAATCTAAATATGCCTCTGGATCAACATTACCAGCAAAAGGTGGTAGACTAAATTTAATTTTAGCAAAAGGATCATTATTACCATGATTATTACCTGCCATACCACAACGATTGAAGTTGAGGCGGCGACGGGCACCACCGTCAGCATACGCATCTTCATCACCAAAAGCATCTGCATCTTCATCATCAGCACGATAAGGTGGAGGGCGTTGCTCAAGCTGTTCAATGCGGGTGACCAGATTGTTCACATTGCGCGTCAGCTCGGTGATAAGATTGCGTTGTTTAGTCATGAACGTTGCAAGCTCGCCCTTGGACACGCACTCATTGAAGTCCGTCGGAGTTCCTGCCATGGTTAGAAGATAGAAAAAGACAACACCAAAGTATTATCCCTATCAACTAAAAAGAAACAAGTGGTGGTGATGGTGGTGAAAGTGGAATGCAAAATCACAAGCGGCTTACCACCGTCTTGCCTGTATTCTTACCAACGCCAAACAGGAGCAAAACCAAAGTGGCGAAGCAATCTGTTGTTGAGCGTGGGTAACAGTTGCAAGATGAACCTGTGCTGACAGAAGAATATATGGAGCTATGGGTAGGCACACAATATGACAGCAAGGATTAGCAATTAACGAGTGCAGAGTAGCGATTGTTCAATCTGGATCCAAAGTACAAATCACAGGTGCTGGCTAAGACGTGTCGAGACGTAGCGCAACAAGGTGAAAACAAAGGACGATCGAAAGAACTCACAGAACAAGCAAATAGCCCGGATTTCTCCTTTTTCCTAAATTTTTCTCGGATTTTTCCAAAAGGCACTAGTAGGAAACAAACTTTTGTTTTTTTTTACTATTTTTTTTATACTTTTCTCTGAACAAGGATCACAAAAGATGCAACCACAAAAATTGGCACCTACAACTGAGGTGGGATGTGGTCTACAGAAATTCAGCACGTTCTCTGAAAAGCGTGCAAAAACTTTGACAATTTTTTTTCTATATTTTCCCGAATTTTTTTTGGCAATTCTGAGGAAACCAAATGGTGTCAAGAAGCTGCACAAAAAATTTCAGATTTTTCTGATAAACGAGCGAAAAGTTATGCCTATTTTACCGAAGCTATCTCAAGGTATGTTTTCTGGGAGGCACAACATGGCGGCGGCAGTTAGGGCAAAGCGTCCCTAAACTCTAACACCGATCACAGCAGTAGGTATTCGCCTGATGATGTAAGGAGGGCTGCGATGTAGGCAAAATAAGAGCGGCTGGCAACCTATCTAGGGTTTGCGCGGCGGCGAGAAGTTACACAAGGCGGCTAGCGGGGCAAGTCGAGTAATGTGATGGCTTCGACTTGTTTGGGAACGGTGGATGGGATAGCGGCGGAAAACAAAATCACAGCAACAGGCGATTGAACTACGACCACGAACACAATCCTAAACTAGCAACAAGACTCGACCATGGACACAAACTCAACAACACGAATCTGAAACGAAATTGCAAAGGCACAAAGGGCGATAGGACAGCGGAAATTGAAATATTTTTGGGCTTTTTGTGGACTCTAGGTAATGAACAAATATGAATCTAAGGCAAATGAGATTATACCTCGCGGTAAATCTGCAATATCTGATACCAATTGATGTGTACAGGCCCGATCTTCCGAGAGGTAGCCGGTAAGTTCGATTTGTGGAGATCTCGATGTTGGCGATCCGGCTTCAAATCAGACATGATTCGAACCCTGCAACCGTTACACCACTGCTCCGTTGGTTATCAACCAAGCACAACTTGATTGACCTCGCCAAGAAGGCTTTTCCTGCAAGCAAATCGAAGAGCACAAGCAAGAAGGTAAAACACGCAATCTGAAATTGCAAATATGAATGACGCGAATATCAATAAAGGATTCAAGAACTCGGTTCCAAAGGACTAATCGACACAGTGGAGGAGATCAAGAACGGGGGCCCTGGATCACTGTAAAAGGATTTGTCACCACAGTTACAATGAACGATTCAGTTTCTCGATGGAAAACTAAACTCTAAACAAAACCCAATTGTGTAGCAGCGGCGGTGGCTGTGTTTATAGTCTAAGACTCGACCTAGGGTTGGGGACGGCCAGGGGTTGGGCGCCCACAACTTGGGCTTAAGGCCCGACACGATACATGGCCAAGTTGGCCCAAATAGGTGACGCAGCACCTTGCCGTGGTCACACAGAATGATCCATGGACCTTCTGGAGCTGGGACCAGATCCAAAACGATGGTGTCATTGTCCCCTTTCCAACGCATCCAAGAACGACCCGTTTCGATGTCGTATGAGGAAGTTATGACCAAAACAGTGACGACGTGTCTGCTGAATCCGAGGGCGACGTGGCAGCTGAGTTGGGAACGAATTGGAACTTGGGGAAGACCATGGCATCGGTGTGTCCAGCGTGGCGATGTCCTCATCAACTTTTGTTCACTACATGTAGTAACAATGTCATGTTTAATATGATGTGCGATATAAAACATGATGCTTGACGATGGATGCAAAAGTTAATAACTCAAATACAACTTTCCTTCGCGGTACAGTTGCAAACCTACAACTAACTAAACCTTTTCATAAACTCAAACACTTACTTTAAGCACCAAGGATCATTTTATACTAATGACCCAAGGTCATCACCCAATCCAAAAATTCAAACAAAACCTAAGTCATTAGGGTTTGCTATTTGTTTTTATTGATTAATAACTAATTAATAATTATGAAATAAATCAACTTTCTCCAAATGAGATCAAAGCTTTTGTGAAGGTTCATCTCATGATAACTAAGTGGCAAAACAATTTTCATAATTTTTGGATAATTATTTAAGCCTCAAAAAATCATGGAAACCCATTTATTAATTAATTTGAGAAATTTTTATCACATTCAAAATGCATTGAAAAATAACATTTAATATTTTTCCTAAATATTTTACATCTCAAAGAGGTCACACAAAAATTTTCATAATTTTTGGAGCTCTATTTAATTCTACCCAAAATAAACAATTCACAGCACTATTTAATCAATTCTGCAAAATAGAAAAATCCATTTTCACTTCAACGATCACTGACAGGGTGACCCCACTGTCAGCCCACGCTGACCACGGCGGCGAAGCTCACTAATCGGTGATTTCTCGCCGACGGTGAGGTCTCCGGTGATGGCCAAGGCACTACCATGTTCCCCACAACTAGGTGCACCCATTGGTGGCACTGATTGCCCCAACTACTGCACAAACCGAGCTCGACGCCGGCCATGGCGGCCACGACGGTGCGGCTGCATTACGCTGATGAAGAGAGGCTAGTAGCGGTTAAACACATGGCTTGGGAAGACTCAGTGGCTCACCCCCAAACACGCTCGAGCTAATGGCTTAACCGGAGGATCAACAGAGAAGCAGGTTGGCGATCAGAGCAAACACGGCAGAGCAAGCTATGTCGACGGTGGTGTTTCGGTGGCTGCAGTGGATGAAAAGGTCACCCAACAAGATATAGAGCATCATAGCAACATGGAAAAGCTAGAGCTACGCTAAGCAAGAGCAAAGACGCACCGTAGAGTGCTAGCTACGGTGACGCGCACTCGACGGCGATGCTGCCAGCCGCGAGGAAGAAAGGCAACACGCAGCGTTTCCCGACGGAGTCAGGCTTCAAAGACTAGTTGGCTAGGTTCGCAAGGAATAGGTGGAGTTGTGACAGGCTTTGCTACAACTGGGAAGGCGCTACGGCGACGGCACGAGCTGGACGGAGCTGAGCGGCGTCGTTGGAAAAAATAGGGGAAAAGAACGGATGAGAATGGCGACGTCGTCACGGCTTTATAGTGTGGCCAAGGACACGGAGATGATGCGCAACAGCTTCTCCACGCCAGCGCGAAGCCAAAGGCAGCCACGGGCATGACTGGAACGTGGTGGAAGATCACCGACGGTGAGGTGTCACCCGTGGGTACTATTCTAGGTAATTACCGAATTGCCACTCGATTTAAATCACAAATTACTCCCAAATTTGTATGGTAACTCAAAAATATCCAAAAATAAAAGTTGTTCCAAATTCAAAGTTCTACAACTTTGCTTTAATAACCATACCCAAATTATGTCTACATTTTGAAATGCAAGTTTGAAATCAAAAGGGGACACTTTAAGAATTTATCCCTTTTTAAATTACTTCAAATTTTATATAACACATTTGAAAACTCCTAAAACCAACTTAGTAAACCTTGACAAGTTCTACACTTTTGCTTTTAGGCTCAACTCCAAAATGTGCTTAGATTTTGAATTAGGTTTTCTAGGGTAAAATTAAACGCTGGAAATTAGGGTTTTCGGAAATCCAATTCAACACAAATGTTTTGAAATTGATTCATCCATACAAGTTAACACATATCATCATAAAAATAAACTTGTTTTAGTAAATGCATATCAAAATTTTCACTAACACCAAAATGATGTGCAATGCATATGACGACACGACATATTTTAGGGTTTAAAACACCAGAGGTATTACAGCTGTGCCCTCTGGCGCCCTCGGAAGATGCGGCCAGATTTGTAACCAGCGAGTCCCTACGAAATGGATGACTCAAAGTCAATATATAGGAGAGCAAAAGGGAAAAAGACATAGAATAAGGAGAGGGGAGCGTACCAGAGTGGATAGCTTTGTGGCGTGAAGGGGTCTGGGCTTTCCTTTGAGGTACTCTTGGGCCCTTAGTTGCAGCACCCGGTCGAGCCTACTCCAAACCTCGTGCTTTGCCAACTCCTCCGGCGACATGTGGTTAGGATCTATTGGGCCCAAGTAGTTCCACATCGGCCACCTCCTCTCCACCAGTGGGATGACTCAATGGTGGAAGAAGGTGTGGAACACCCACAGCCTGTCGAGGCCGTGCTACACCAGCTTCTAGAGCTCCGCCTCGATGACCTCTAGCTTGTTCTACCGACTGGAGGGCCCCCACGACCAGCTCTCCCACCTCTCTAGCCTCCTTTTGGTGAATGGTGGGAATGGCACCTCCGCTAGGTTCCTAATATAGAACCACTCCCCATGCCACCCCCAATTGGAGTCATAGGGGAGTACGCGGGGTAGGAGCCCAGTGGCCTCGGCTTCTTCTGCAACGCAAAGCCCCCAACCGGCGTGGTCCTAGGCGGCTTCCCCTTCGGCAAGGCTCACCTAGTGAAGATCCACTGGAAGAAGTCCATGTGCGGCTCCATCCTAAGGAAGGCCTCATAGATGGTCACCAAACTAGCAACGTGTAGCACCCTAGTCGGATTGAGGTGCTGCAGCTTTAGGCCCCACTCATTGAGGAGCCTGTGCAAGAACTAATGCGTGGGATATCCTAGCCCACGCTCATGGAAGGCGAGGAAGGAGACAACCTCATCAGCCCTATGTCACAGAACAGCCTCCCCCAACGTAGGAGCCCTCTAGTGTGCCACCTCCTTTGGCAGAAGCAGCCCCTTCTCAACAAAGGTAGCCAGCACCACCTCATCTACGTTGGATGGCCTCTAGTTTGACATTACGCTCTGGATTCATGAACGGATCTATGAGTTCTCCTCTTCCTTGCTTTACCCTCTCTCTCCTAGGAACCGTCATGGCACACGAACGCACTTGGCGAGAAGGAAGGAGAAGAGGTAGCAGTTGGAGAATAGGCGAAGGAATGGGACAAAAACCCTCTCCCTTCCCCTATTTAGGAAGAAAGGCAGTAGTTGGAGAAAGGCAAAGGATTGGGGTCAAAAAACCCTCTCCCTTCCCCTATTCAATGCGGATAGGCATGCGGTGGGACGCATCTTGACTGATGGGATGTGCCCTACCCAATGAAACAATGCCTGGTTAAACAGGATGTGGCCTGGGCATGGTCCACCACTACCGCACGCCGGGCGTAGGAAACAAGGCACGACCACACGTAAATGACCCTCTGCCTTCCTAGGTAGGACTTGGAAGGGCCCAATAATGGGATCTCCATCAAGGAGAGACCAACGGGCTACCTGAGTCGATCGAATGGCTTAGGCGACTACCGAGAGATAGGTATGGGGTAGTGGGACGCCCCATGTGGGCTATACCATCTCCGTCATGAAAGACAAACATGGATCCCATTCGGACATATCCGATAAGAACTCCTCAAACTCGTCACTCGAGTCATCGAGGTAACTTTACCAAACCCTCTTACTTTATTTTCTGATGCATGATCATTCATTCATTCATTCTCATACACGCATTCACACATTCATTCATACAAACATTCATTCATCCCATACATTCAAAGCATCGCATATGCAATTAATGCATCACAACGCTTTATGTTGCGTCACAAAGCAGTAGTTGCCTCATTCAACATGAGCGATGATCGATTGAGGTTTGAAAGATGGCCCATGAAGGGGTCAAGGCTACCTCACGTCAAATAGAGCTAGGGGAGAAAACACAAATGAGCCCCAACGGCCCTCTCCCGGTATGCTCAAAAGCAGACAGGGTCATCTCAACCTTCTCGTTCGATCCTAACCTCAAGCCATGCCCACAGAATCCCCATCAAGGGGAGGCTAGTGGGCCACCTGAGTCAGTCTCTAGAATGACTTAGGCATCTATCGGGAGGCAGGTTAAGGAGTAGTGGAATGCCACATGAGGGCTATGTCGACCCCATTACGAACAATGGACCCAGATTCCACTTGAATGTGCTCGTTAGTGAGCTCACCGAGCGCGTCACTCAAGCCATTGTGGCAAGCGATGTTAGCTCAGCACCTCTAGTTGTGGAAACCATGGACGGGGTAACACACAGAACTAGACCAACCCCTACCGAACCCAACGGGGCTTAGGTCGCCCAACGCTGACTCAGGAAATCAAACGATTGCACAGGTCATGGGCGGGACAAACATGGGTGAATGCCCCGAATGGTAGAAACCTAGGAGTCTGTGGCCCTAGGAAAGAGTGCCAAGATACTCAGCCTCAAATAGACTCACCAGTCAGATACTGGCTCAGGGGCTACACCCACCGGGTGCGCTCTTGTGCACCCACTGACAAGTCAAAAAACCCTAGATGATTCTACCCGAATTGCCTAGGGGCTCGGGGGCTACACCCACCAGGTGCGCTCGCGCGCACCCGCTAACAAAATGAAAAATCCCCCAGACGATTCTACTCGAATCGCCCGAGGGCTCGGGGGCTCTTGTCGGGTTCATAAACCCAGGGTCCCTAATGGGTCCACTTCCCAACGAAAGCTCAGCCCACCAGATGGCATTACAGATGATGCAAAACTCCTAGGCCAACCTAGATACCTAACGATAGGGCAAAAGAGTGATCCAGTCTCTGACTGGAAGGCCTCCGTCTCCAACCGGCTTCTCTGGCCGGAAGGCCTGGTCAAGGAGGGGACAACGCTCTCTTCTAACTCTGACCCACTTCTCCAACTAGAAGGCCAGGCCAAGGAGGGGACGATGCTCGCTTATGACTCCAACCCGCTTCTCCGACCGAAAGGCCTGGCCAAGGAGGGTACGACGCTCGCTTTCGACTCTGACCCACTTCTCCGACTAGAAGTACATCGAACCTCTGCTTATAGCTCTTTCTCTAGCCGACACGGTTGGAGCTGACTGGGAACGACCGAATAGGGATGCCCGCTCGGTAAGGACCCAAGAATTAGGCGAAGCAGATAAGGCAAGGTGCTCAAGTCAACCATAATACCAATGACCGTACCCTGCACACCGACAGGACAGTACTGTCAGGCCATGTCAGAAGGGTGCTTTGCAACATTCTAGACATGTCATAACACAAATAGTGTTGTGGGCACCGACATTTGTCCTATAGTATGGTAGGCGCCAACATTTGCCATACCAGAAGAGCATGACAGAGCCTATCACATGCATCTGGGCGTCAATAGTATTGTGGGCGCTGACAAACCATCTTGTACCTAATGGCGTAGGCAACAAGACTAGGTAGCACACATGCTCTCTTTCTCTCAAACTCTCTCTCTCACTTGTAAGGCCGTCCCCTTCATCTATAAAAGGGGATGCGCTCTCTCCCAAAGACAACAGAAAAAGAACAACAGACGGATCATTTCGACTCACTCTCTGCTAAGCTTTAGACATTCTGAGCTCTCGAATAGCTTCATGGCTCTAGAACTCTAAAGCTACACAGAGCACACATTTTGATACTTAGCGCACGTAGGAGCTCCCATCACTCTCAGCCCTTCGGTCCAGAGTCTGACCAGACCTCTAACACCCCCATCTTACTCGCACTCGTTTGTAACCCCACAACAAACTTTGAGCACCTGGGCTCAGGAATAAAGTCACCGACTGACTCAAACTGTACGTAGGGCATGTCACCTGAACTAGTATAAACCCCGTGTCATTGAATGCTAGGCCACATCCAATCACAACGTGCGGCAAAACGATAAATATTTACTTGTTGGTCACTTTTCGCACCGACAATAGCCAACCGTGCTCCGGTATCCACCTATATGTCGTAGGTGATAGGAAATCACCCGACTTCTACCGGTTTAAGCATGGCTAAGCATATATTCAATCCTGGACCTACACAGGGTTCAAGATATTTGTCTAGACAAGGAAATTATATGCATCACAAGTTTCCAATCAACTCCTATAACCTAATATATCAAACATAAAAGGACTCAAGTTGATATTTGTAAAATATAGGAGGCTTAGAATGGTCTAGGGCTTGCCTGGGATCCGACACAAGTTAGTTCAGTGAGCTCGCACCATCTTGGTGACATCTCCGATCCTAGCACTTGCTTAATCCTTCCATCTTTGGGATAGGTCCACCATACACCATCTTTAGGTTAGGCTCCAACATCACATGCTTCACATCCACACATGGTGCATCTAGCATACCTAGATGAGATGCAAGATGCAAGTGCATGAATGCAAGGAATGGTAGCATGAGATGTATCATATAAAAGCATTCAAGACAAGCATAAGGTTACACCTCAAGACATAAGCACTTAGAAAGCAAGTTGTTTAACTAATTATTGCACAAAACCATCATGGTAAGGTAGAAGAAAAATAACACCAAGAATTCACTAATGAGGCACTCAAGTTAAGCTACTTTAAGCAATCATCTAGCACCAGCTAATCCTAGCCATCACACAATCAAGATCAAGCATAAACAATCAACTTCAAGTATATGCACAAAATCTGGACAGCAACATAGCAGCTATTCAATTTAACCATAACTACAGTTATTAGCATCCAACAAGGGTGATCCTAGACTTTATAGAAAGCTAATAAAATTATATAAAACTTTGTTATTAATACCAAAAGCTAATTCAACAAATAACAAGGTCAAAATACATCATGAAGCAGAGCTTATACAACTAAGGATAGAAAACTGATAGTAACTTCAAAAATGCATACCTTGAGTTATATTCATCCAACAAGCATGATCCTTAACTTTATATAAATCTTATTAAGTTATATATAAGTTTCTTATTATCATCTTAAGATGATTCTACAGCTAACAAGGTTAAACAACACCAAGAAGGCATCTCTGTCCAAATTTGGACATAATCTGCCATTCCATTTTGAGCAGCTATAACCGGAGTTCTATACCCCCAAAAAGGGTGTTCTTGGACATTTTTGAAATCTTAACAAAAGAACTACAACTCTTCTATTATCAACAATACATGATTCCATGTTTAACTAAGCCAAACAATACAATCATTCAGATCTATTCAGAGCAAATGCAAAAGCTGATAGCAAATTTATAAAATCTATAACTCCTAAACCATCAGGCCTAAATCATAAAATTTTAGGATAAGAAATATAAGGAAATCATATACAACTTTATATTCACCACATTCATAGAAGAGATCATTATCATCACGAAGTTGTCACCACAACAGAAACTATACATGCAGCCACTTTCAGCACATAAGCAAAGTGGTGCTTCACTTTATTCTTTAACAAGACCATACATGCACAACTAATCACATAGATCACAAACTACTATTAACATGGTTACACAACATTAGTTATGGTTAGCATGGAGAGCACCCTAATACATTCTTATATAAATAGGGTTCATATGGTGGTGTTCATCACACAAACAAAGTATGCATGGCTAGTTTTATTTAAAGAGAGCATACTCATGAGCTATTTACACACCTCCCACCATTATGAATATGACCACACCACATTTAGCTCATACCAACATGCAACAAAAGCAACACAAGAATATTCCTATGTTTATTTTCCACGAAGCTTTCATTTATCCTTTATAATTATATAAACCTATATATTAATTTTTAAGTGATGTGTCAACACCTAGTTTGGACTTGAGATTTTTATGAGTGGTAGGTGCTATCAAAACATAGCTATTGCACAAATTTCATAGGCTCAGGTTTTATACATTAATTACTATGAAAAAGACAAATTGCTATTGCAAGAAAACATGTGAGAGCAAGATAAATCTAAAGATTATCATTTACTATAAACACATAGCCATGTTAGGGTTTCTTAGACCACAATATCACCATCCAAGGGCAAAGGAACCACATTTCACATTTTTGCATATATAAATTACTTATTAACCATTTATCAAGCACCAAACAAGTTAAATCAATAACTAAGTCGAAAGGTATCCAACAAGCATGAAATTTTTACCACATCACACATATAACATCACTAGTCTACCATTAAAATTTTACATCATTTAGAGCACCACAACTTTAGATATGAATTTATTCCTAGGAAACCCAAATTTTCAAAGAGGAATTTTTACAACAAAAACTTTCCACTAAGGCATGCCATATTTTGAGTCTATTGCGTACATCTATTCTCAAGGATTCCAAAACTTCATCATTTGCTATTTTATGATTTTTCTATGATTTACTATGATTTTCTAAAGTTTCAGCCAAAAACACATAAAAGAAAAAGTTTAAACAAAAAAGAAAATGACATCTTGCACTTAGGACCCCAGACTTTCCTCTAATCTACCCGCAATTCATAAGGCACTATTCATATGAGTCATATCCTTTACAACTAGACCCACAAAGAGTTTGTAATTCATTTTTGCCCTTCCCTTCATCTTCCTCACGGGAACAAAGAAGGGGATGGAGGCGAGGATGGGCTCATGGTCGGCCTTGGCGAGCAGTGGTCGGAGACGGCAGCGAGGAAGGGCTGGTGAGGCTGGGACATGGCCATGCCTAGCCCATGGCTTGGCTAGCTACAGCCCATGGCCTTCTAGCCACGCGCATTCGCGGTGAGGAGGCGAGCAGGGATGGTGGTACACCGGCATCGAGGAGTTTGGCGGCTAGGGTTCTACGTGCATGAGCAAGGCAGGGAGAGGATGCCGTGGGGTTGTTGGCAGTGGTGGTTGGGCTCGAGGCATGCCGGGGCCAAAATAGTAGGGCAGAGTTCAGGGCGGCCATGGCGGCTCCGCGGCAAGCAGCACGAGAGAGACGAGGGAGAGAGCATGGAGTGCGAGAGCGAATGAGAGAGAGCGCCTGGGAGTGGGGAGCGTCTGGGGGCAGCTTGGCATCTCTCCATCGTGACTAGAAGGCAGGGGCACACGACAGCCATGGTGGGGGCACGGCCAGCACATGGAGGACGCATGGACATTTCGTCGAACACCTAGCGGGCATGGTTGTGGACACATTCGAGCTCTTATTTCAGCATATTCTGTGTGGATTTGGACCTAGGCGCCTCTAGAAAAGTTGCTGCCCACCTGATGATCTACAAAACTCATTAAGGGTGCTTGTCCATTAGAGCTCTCCATTAGTAGCTAATTAAGCCCCAAGTTGATAGTGTCAACGACTTAACAATGGTTAAGCTTTGCTCTATTTGAGCTCGAATTACTTGGTCAAAACGTGGTCAAATTTGATCCAACTTCTTCCTGTATCTTCTTCATGGAATTACCTCCAAGTCTTTTTTTTGCTCAACTCAAGTTGCTTAACAAATTTTGGAGAATGCAGGATGCTAATCATCATTGCCACTGAAATTCCAGACTTGGTCGATTCTTGGACCCTAAAAACAACACTAGATTCAATCTTGGGGTCCCTAATTAGCTAGGTTAGAGGCTAAACCAGGTCTTGGTACTTAAACAAAAGTTGTTTGACTAAATTTAAACTACAACTTTGCTTAAAGGATGTAGGATTGGTTTAGCTTGGTTAGGAAGATACAAATCTCTAAAGATAGGTAGATGAAACTAAAATTCGGATTTCAGAGTTTCAGCAAAGTGTGACCGAATTCAGTGAACTTGCCATCTTATAGAGAACCTTTGAATGACCAAATGAGCTCCAAATCTACTAAGACTTATTTTATTGTTTCCTTCACAAAGTGCACTTCAACTCATATTAAGGAATCTAGTTGAGTTACCATATGAATTTGGAAGATAAAAATATCACAACATGTCAACTCGCGGTTGCCGATCAGGGACTTGGAAAGATTTCTAAGAGCCCAAAGGAGCACTACATTCAAACCTAAGGCCACTGTTTGAGTCACTTAGGAGTTGAATCAGGGCTTAGTCCAAAAATAAAGTTTGTTGTACTCCACTCAAACTTCAACTTTTATTAAAGGTCAAACTTCACCATTGGTACCAAAATCATTAGTTAATCTTGGTCAAAGCAGCATCACGATTGTAACACCCTCGGTGTTACACTGTAAATCGGTTACTAAAACACTACATGAGCATCATATTTATGTGTAAATGCATGTGATATGAAGTGTAGAACAATTTCCATAACTTAAAATGACCAAGGGAAATGCATAACAAAAGGTTGTTCGTGACGTATGAAATTATCAAGTATGGATGTTTGCGAATTTTTATTGAACGAAAACCCTATAGAACGTATATATGGAACTTTAATAAAGTTAGAAGTACTAACTTCATAGGTGATGATGAAATACCTATGGTCAAATGATGAATTCACTAGCTAACTGGTCTAATAGGTTGGAAATTGAAATTGACGCAAATCCGATCAAGACTTAGTCAAATTTCTTAAGTCGGAAAATGGTTTGACAAGGCTAAGTTTGGCAATTTTTGTAGAGTAATTGGGTTAAGGAGTGATGGGATATTATGGCTTGTTTTAGTAGCCTAACATGCCCTCTTAGGTATAGCATAGGTGGTTTGGCAATGGAATCAATGATTTGGATTTTTAGGATGCTTTAAAAAGTGTGCATGGCACGTTTTGGGTTGAGTTCCTCGCGTTGACGCTGTCAGCGAGCTCCTGTGCCATCGTCAACACATCGGCCACACGCGCGCGTGTCTAGCCATGCCCGACTGGTGATGGTGGCCGGCTGCCCAGGTGTGCAGTTGCTCCTCCCCACTGCCGCGATGTGTGCTGCCGCTGACGTCGCTGCTGGTGCCCTTAGGGCCGCCCGTGTCGCTCCATTGCCGACTCTACTCCACCAGACGCCATCGCCGTTCTGCTCGGGTGCAGTGGCATCCTAGGGCCATAGTCATCATCTCTAGCATGCGCACATTCCTCTATGTCACGTCATCACATCATGTGCACCCACGCCGCTTGCGTCGTGTCGCCACTGCCGCTGTTGCGCGCGCCTGCTGCACCGGCACATGGCCATGTCACCGTTGGCTTGCCAATTAAGGCGTTGTGGCCACATGAGCCATGCCAACCCTGTATGCACACGTGTAGCCTCCTCTATGTGCCCTTGTCCTCTTCTATTGAGTGGCAAGCACCACGCTACGCTCCCCATCCACCTCTGCCTTTAATGGCGTCGCGCCGGCGTCACCGAACCGTGCCTGAGGTAGCTCACAGCGCCCGGTCCAATCCAAGTAATTACACATGCCAAAAGCTTGAAGGGGAGCCTAGCTACATGCCAAGGCCACCCACTGCTGTAGTCATACCATGCCGAGTCTCAATTTGAAGCTTCCCCCACCGTTGGCCACCTTTAGATCGAACGACAAAGCCTATCCAATTCGTCCTGCACCGTCCACCTCCATCCAATTCTGAGGCACTATGTCTTTGCCTTGATTCCCTCCACCCCCTACGTACTCCACTTACACTACTACTGCCTTCCCAGCGCTGCTGACATGGTTGCACCATAGCAATCCATCGTGGAGTTTGTCGTGTGCGCGTGGCCGGACGCACCCGGCCCATCTCCGATCAAGCCACCACCATAGGTAGCTTTGGGGTGAGTTGCTGATGCCCATCCTTTGGTTCTTTCACTTCGGTTGTGCCTTGGCTCATGGGAACGTGTTTGTCGCTGCCGTAGGGTGTCCGTCACCTGGAGGGAGCTCCTGATCGTGTCTCTGTTCATCGCTTCACCACTCATTGCTTCACATTTGCATCTAGGTGAGCATCAGCTCCTTAGTGGGGGCGGGGAGGGGCTCGACTGGCCAGCGTGACCGCCTAGTGCCGTCGCTACCGCGCTAGTGCGTGCGTGGGTGCCCGGGGACCTAGACGTTGTGAAGATAGATGGTTCCAAGGGCTAGATTGCTTAAGTCTAGACTATAGGAATAGTGCTATGGACTATGGATTGATTTGGTATTAGCGCAGGGGCATTTTCGCAAGTGTGCCAAAGGCCATGGGTCTCCGTGTTTGGGCCATTGCTGCGCGGTTGGGCCGTGCCCGAGTGGGCCATGCTAGTGGGTCACGTGCGCACACGCTGCGCATGCGTGGGCCGTGTCGCTTGTAGTGGGCCACGTGGGTTGGATTTAGTTTTCCTTTTTTCTAGAGAATTAGTAAATGTTTTTCTGATTTAGTTTTGAGCTAATCTTTGGAAAATTATAGTAAATGTTGTAGGTGTCGAAAAATAGTGAAACAAAATTTGTTAGGTTCACAATAATGTGATCTATCTGTTGGTGTAGTTAGTTTACAATTATCTGTGATAATGATAAATTCATTAATTCATTTAGGAAAGCTTAACACTATTTAGATTAATAATTGTTGGAATTTTTGTGGCAAATTGGTAATAGCTTTGACCATGAAATTTTTACATTAGGTTCCTCATATTATTATGTGGTCACTATAATTTTTGTAGCATTAGAAGAGGTTGATAAATAGGGTAACTAGTACTCCTTGTTTTATCATATATATAGTAAATCGATATTAAGAATAGAGATGCCTTTAGTTGCTAAGATAATACATGCAATATTTCATTATTGTTAAGTGGTAATAATAGGTAACTTAGCATCTTAGTTGGTAGAGCTAGCTTAGTAGCTTGATAGATGTATTCTTATTTTAAGAGTTGTTGTTGTCGTGTTACTAAGTGTTGCATCATCATTCATGCATGTAGATAACGAGTTGGTAGAGTTCATGCCTGTGGGTGAGCTGGAGTATGAGGAGATCATCGAGGAGTATGAGGAGGAGATTCTCGTACAGGAGGGAGCCCTGGAGCCATCAGTTGCCATCAGTTGCCTACCCAAGGCAAGCCCCGGTGCATAACCCTTCTTTTTATTCCGCTGTTTAATTTCCACACTCTGAATTTGGTCCTATAATAATGTATTTCAAAGAACTCTAGATGTATGAAATGGACTAAGTAATGTAAAGTCGTTCTCATTATTGGATCCTGAGGAAAAAATGTGGATTATTCGGGCTCTCCCTTGGGGTGTGCTCGACGGAATCCGCCCGATGTAGCTCACTCTCAGGGTGCTTAGTGTCTAGTGGAAGACAAGCGCCTCTGTAAGTGTGTAATTTCGGATGGTTCTGCCATAGTTGGTACCAGAGCCAATAATGAGTCTACGAGTTTCATCACTCTTTTCCAAAACCTAAAATTTGACCAACAAAAGTTTTGCGAAAAGTAAGATACGATAAAATTATGTAAATAAGTATAAGCCCTAGCAATATGGTCTATCTAGGACCATGGCACTAGTTTTATCTAATCAGTTTTCTATAGGTACACTAACTTATGCTATGTAAGAATCATTTAGCATATGGAAATTGAGTGTGCGATGTGCCAAAAATTATTGCAAATGCCGCTATATTCTAGCTTGAGTGAACATATAGGTTGATGCATGCATCATGATAAGAGAATCTTGCTTAAACTAAACTCCCCCTACACATATAAATTGGATTAGTGAATTGATAGGATAAACAAAAAGAATGCTTTAATAAATGTCTTATCATTTCTCTAATCTCTTGTTCCTGATCTAGAGGGTTGTCCTAAATGGTTGGTTCCTTTCTATTTTTAGATGAACTTGAGATCCGGTCATGGAAGCACCAGTGCTGGAGTGGGCCATGGTCTTGGCGAAGGCCAAGGTGAAAGTGGCTGGGGCAATAGGAACGGCAATGGAGAGAGCCATGAGGCCCCACTTCTGGCTCCTCCTCCTCCACCACCTCCAATTACTCTTGTGGAGATGATGGCGGAGATGTTGGCTGCTCGTCATGCTTCAGCCCATGCCATGGAGCTGCTGGCACAAGCTATCGATGGCTTCGCCCATGGAGGACACGGGGGCAATGGTGGGAACGGGGATGGTGCCCATGGTCCTGAGGGACCCTGCTCTTATTTGGATTTCTTGAAGACACACCCACCCACATTCATGCCGACGGCTGAGCCTCTAGATGTGGAGCATTGGCTTCGTATACTGGAGCAAAAGTTTCTACTACTCACCATAACTGAGGAGCAGAAGGTGTGCTTTGTGGCGCAACAGCTATTGGGATCTGCTAGTGCATGGTGGGACACATTTAATGCCATGTAGCTGGTGGATCACTGTGTGACCTGGTAGTAGTTCACTACAGCCTTAAGAGAGTATTATATTCCTGCTTGTGTTCTAAATATGAAGTTGACAAAGTTCCTGGACTTGAGATAAGGAAGCATGTCCATGATGGACTATGTCAACAAGTTCAACTGCTTGTCACATTATGTTGGGACTCACGTTGATACGGATGAGAAGAAGAGGGACCGTTTCTATCATGGCCTCTCTTGCATCTTGTAGAAGGAGTTATATACAGGAA
The DNA here is from genome assembly GCF_019320115.1 of Miscanthus floridulus. NCBI lineage: Eukaryota > Viridiplantae > Streptophyta > Magnoliopsida > Poales > Poaceae > Miscanthus > Miscanthus floridulus. Next base: position 34,253,636 of record NC_089597.1, read on the forward strand.
ACTATCAAACCTTTGGGGCTATGATGAATGCTGCCATTGCCATGGAGGGATTGTAGCATGAATCTCAGGCGGAATGGAAGGGCAAGCGAGTTGCTACTAGGTCTTCTAGTCACCCCTAGGTATAGAAGGTATAGGTTGTCAGGGGGTGCCCTATCAGTCTTTGGGTGGGCATTCATTTCAATAGCCTCAGCAGACCTATCAGGCACCTTCTACCCAGTATCATGCACCTACTCAGCAGGTGCAACAACAGCAGCCCTAGAGACAGCAGGTCTTGCCTCATCAAGGACAAGGGAACAAGCCTAGTGCTTGTTTTAATTGTGGCAAGGAAGGCCACTATGCCCGGGAGTGTCCGCAAAACTAGCCTACCCAGTATGCTCAGCCCTTAGCTAACTCCTACCTGATCAAGTGAACAATTATCAAGAAGAAAGTGCCAGTAAGCCGTTCTAGACAAGTTAATTTCACAGAGGCTGAGAAAATATTGCAAAATGAACCGGTGATGGCTGGTAAGTTCACCATCAATTCCCATCTAGCTTATGTTTTGTTTGATTCTGTTGCATCACATTCATTCATGAGCATGGGATTTGCACACAGGCACAATATACCTCTTATGGCTATACCTTTTACTTATAGAATCAGTACTCTGGGTGCGTAGTTGCGTGTTAATACTCGAACGAATATAGTTGGGTTAGTGTTAGCCACTCACACTTACCATCTCTAGTTCATGGTGCTGCCTGGGCAAGGCATTGATGCAATTCTAGGAATGAATTGGTTACGTGTGTTCAGGCCCGACCCTGGAGGGGGGCGAGTAGGGCAGCCGCTCTAGGCCCCCTGGGACCAAGGGGCCTCCGATACTAGTACATGTAGTGATGTAGGTAGCAATATACTTGGTATAAAGTATGTATATGTATGTATTATTAGTTACTAGTATATATTTGTTGTAGCATCTAGGAGTGTCGCCACGATTTGCATGCCGATAAGTTTGACTCGATTTATAGAAAATGCGTGCAACATTTGTATCTCCAAATAAATTTATTAAAAAACTAGATTCAAATATCTATCCAATTATACTAATTATGTACTATAAATATTAATATTTTGTAATATACAATTAGTCAAAGTTGTTTCTCGAAAAGTGAAAACGACAGACATTTAGGGACGGAGGGAGTAGTTATTAGTTATAATTCATTGTCAATTAGCCATTTGGGCCTGGCAAATGGCCCCTCAATGAGGAAGAAGACTGCAGGTATAAACTGAGAGCTTGTGCCTTTGCAATTGCATTAGTAATCGTTTCATTTCTCTTTTTAAAATTTCAGCATTGTTTCTTTTCTTCCAATTGCAATTAGTTTATTCATACCAAATTTCGGTAGTGAGAAAATAAAGAGAAAACAAGTCGATGAATTGTTGCAGTCATAGAGTATCAAATGATAAATTAAGTAATATAAGCACATCAAGAAATCCATACGAATTAGATATAATTGCTATTAATGTAGATAATCAACCATGTAGAAGACATTGAAGAAAATTTTTAAGTAATTTAATATTATAATTTATTTGATATGAATATTGCATTTGATACTCTTTAATTGTTTATAGGTAACATTCTGTTTATACATGTGTTTAGTAATATTAATATATTATTTTGATGTTTATACTAAAGGGCCCTGAGATTTAGTTTTGCTCTAGGCCCTAAAAATCTTAGGACTGGCACTGCATGTGTTTGGGGTAGTTTTGGATTAGAAGCAGAGAGTTGTTGAGTTATGGCTTCCTTCTTCTGAGGATAGGATTTCTCTTCATATGCCCTCAGATCCATCCTTACCTGTTGCTGCTCATGCTAAAGCTTCTCCTGATCTTGCCTCTATTCCTATGGTATGTGAGTTCCTAGATGTCTTTCCTGAAGATCTACCTGGGTTGCCACTGGATAGAGATGTGGAGTTCTCCATTGAGTTAGAGCCTAGCACTGCTCCTATCTCTTGACGCCTGTACCGTATGGCCCCGAAGGAATTGGCTGAAATGAAGAAGCAGTTAGAAGAGTTGTTGGAAAAGGGATTCATCCATCCTAGCTCTTCACCATGGGGTTGTCCAGCCATTTTTGTGAAGGAGAAGGATGGCACTCTTTGGATGTGTGTGGATTACCACACTCTCAATGCGGTAACCATTAAGAACAAGTATCCTTTACCTCGTATTGATACTTTGTTCGATCAACTAGCTGGTGCCAAGGTGTTCTTCAAGATTGATCTCCATTCAGGCTATCATCAAATCAAGATTAGACCACAAGATATACCAAAGACAACTTTTTCTACTAGGTATGGGCTATATGAATACCAATTCATGTCTTTTGGTCTCACCAATGCTCCTGCATTCTTCATGTATCTCATGAATTCAGTCTTTATGCCAGGGTTGGATAAGTTTGTGGTGATATTCATTGATGATATCTTGATATATTCTAAGAACAAGGAAGAGCATGCCCAACACCTTTGAATAATACTAACTCAATTGAGAGAACACAAGTTGTATGCTAAATTCAGCAAGTGTGAATTTTGGTTAGATCGAGTGCAATTTTTGGGACACGTTCTGACACCGAAAGGTATCTCTGTAGATCCAAGCAAGGTGCAGGATGTGTTAAATTGGAAGTCTCCCAAGTCAGTGCACCAGATTCATCAGTTCCTTGGTCTTGCTGGATACTATCGGCGCTTCATTCCTGACTTTTGCAAAATAGCTCAGCCGATGACCAAGCTGCTCTAGAAAGATGCTAAGTTTGTTTGGAGCCCGGCTTGTGAAGAAGCATTCCAAGCTTTGAAGAAATTTCTTACCACTACTCCTATTCTGGCTCAACCAAATATTGACATACCTTTTGGTGTATATTGTGATGCCTCAAAGACGGAGTTGGGATGTGTGCTTATGCAGGATGGGCGTGTGATAGCTTATGCTTCATGCCAACTAAAAAAGCACAAGGTGAATTATCCCACCCATGATTTAGAGCTGGCGCTATGGGGCATGCTCTAAAAATTTGGAGGCATTATTTATTGGGAAATAAGGTGCACATTTTTACAAATCATAAGAGCCTCAAATATATTTTTATTCATTCCGAGTTGAATATGAGGCAAAGGAGATGGTTGGAATTAATGAAGGATTATAACTTGGAGGTACATTACCACCTCGGAAAAGCTAATGTGGTAGCTGATGCTTTGAGCCAGAAATCATATCAGGTTGAAGAAACACCTTTGTCTCTCAACCATGCTGAGGTGCTAGCTCACATTGCCTTAGTCTCAGATTTACTTGAGCAGATTATTATGGAGCAAAGGCAAGACACCTCAGAAATTCCTCACATCAAGAAATTAATTGCTGAAGGGCGTGGTCCTCAGTTTGGTATTGATGAGCAAGGGGTAGTATGGTACAAGAACAGATTGGTGGTGCCATCAAAGAGGAGCTTAGAAGGAAGATTTTGACTGAAGCTCATCATTCTAAGTTGTCTATCCATCCTGGCAGTAACAAGATATACCATGATTTGCGCCACTTGTATTGGTGGTACAATATGAAGCAGGATATCACCAAGTATGTTGCGGAGTGTGACACTTGTTGGAGAGTTAAGGCAGACCATATGCGTACCCCAGGATATTTGCAGCCCTTGCTCATTCCTGTTTGGAAATGGGAAGATATTTCCATGGATTTCATTGTGGGTTTACCTCACAGGTCCAAGGGCTATAATTCTATTTGGGTCATTGTGGATCGCCTTACCATGTTAGCTCACTTTCTCCTAGTGGATACTAGATATTCAGCTAGAAGGTATGCCAAGCTGTACTTTGACCAGATTATGACCCTACATGGAGTTCCTCTCACTATTGTCTCTGATAGAGGGTTCATCTTTGTCTCTCGCTTTTGGGAGCAACTCCAGGAGTGTCTAGGTACTAGCCTCCTCTAAAGTTCAGCCTATCATCCATAGACTGATGGTCAAACAGAAAGGGTAAATTAGGTACTTGAAGATATGTTGAGAGCTTGTGCCATTTATTTTCTTGAGAAGTGGGATGAACTCTTGAACTTAGCTGAGTTTTCCTACAACAATAGCTATTATGAAAGCATTCGTATAGCACCCTTTGAAGCTCTGTATGGAAAGAAATATAGGACGCCACTTAACTAGGTTGAAGTGGGAGATCATGGATATTTTGGGCCTGATTTCATCAAGGAAACTCGAGAGCAAGTCAGTATTATTCAGAGTCATTTGAAGGCAGCTAAGAGCCGACAGAAAGCTTATGCAGACAAGCGAAGAAGGCTATCGGTGCAGAAAGTGACCAACAGGTAAATATTTGTAGTTTTCCCATACGTTGTGATTAGATGTGGCCTAGCACTCAATGACACAGTGTTTATACTAATTCAGGCAACGTGCCCTACGTCTAGTTTGAGTCAGCCGATAACTTTATTCCTGAGCCTAGGTGCTTGAAGTTTGCTGTGGGGTTACAAACGAGAGGGAGAAAGATGGGGGGTGCAAGAGGTCCGGTTGGACTCCAGACTAAAGGGCCAAGAGTGACGGGAGCTCCTACATGCGCTAAGTATTCAAGCGTGTGCTCTGTGTAGCTTTAGAGTGTCTAAAGCTAACAGAGGGTGAATCGATCGTTGGTTGTTCGAATCGTTCGAGTCCTCCCTTAGAGAGTTGTCGATGGATCGATCTTTCTTTGTTGGAAGAGAGCGCATCCCCTTTTATAAATGAAGGGGATGGCCTTATAAGCGAGAGAGAGAGAGAGTACATATGCTACTAAGTCTTGTTGCCCACGCCGTTGGGTACAAGATGGTGGTAGGCGCCCATAATACTGTTTGTGTCAGATGCATGTGGGAGGTTTTACCGCATTCACCATGTATGGCAAATGACGGCACCCACAACACTGTCGATGTCCAGAGGCATGTGGGGGGTTTTACCGTGTTTGCCTAGTATGGGAATTGATAGCGCCTACAACACTATAGGGCAAATGCTAGTGCCCACAACACTGCTTGGGTTCTAACATGCCTAGAAGGTTGCAAGGCACCCTTCTGACATGTCCTATCGGTATTGTCCTATAGGTGTATAGGGTATGGTCCTTGGTATTTGCTTTTGACTTGAGCGTCCTACCTTACTTGCTCCGTCCATTTCCTAGGTTCTTACCAAGTGAGCATCCCTAATTGGTTGGTCCCAGTCGGCTCTGACTACGCCAGTCAGAGAAGAGCTGTAAGCAGAGGTTCGGTGCATCCCCGGTCAGAGACGTGGGTCAGAGTCAGAAGCGGTGTTGGCTAGGCCTTCTAGTCGGAGAAGTGGGTCGGAATTAGAAGTGAGCGTTGTTCCTCCTCGGCCAGGCCTTTCAGTTGGAGAGGCAGGCCAGAGATGGAAGTGAGGCCTTCTGGTTTGAGAGGCAGGCCAGAGTCGGAAGCGAGTGTTGTTCCTCCTTGGCCTAGCCTTCTAGTTGGAGAGGCGGGCCAGAGTCAGAAGCAAGCGTCGTTCGTTCTTGGCCAGGTATTCTGGTCAGAGATTGGATCGCCTTTCTAGCCTATCATTTGGTTTTTGGGCTAGCCTAGGAGTTGCGCGTCGTTTGCAACATCATCTGCTAGGTCGAGCCTTTGCTGGGAAGCGGGTCTATGAGGGACCCGGGGTTTATGAACCCGATAGGAGCCCCCGAGCCCTCAGGCGATTTGGGTAGAATCATCTGGGGGATTTTTGTCTTAACAGCGCGTGCGCAGGAGCGCACCCATGGGTGTAGCCCCCGAGCCCCTGGGTGACTCAGGTAGAATCATCTGGGGGGGTTTTGTGTTGCCAGCGGGGGAATTTTTTGTTTCGACGGTGGGTGCAGCCCCCAAGCCCCCGGGTGATTCAGGTAGAATCGCCTAGGGGGTTTTGTTAGCGGGCGCGTGCGTGTGCACCTTGGTGGGTGTAGCCTCCTCTTTCCTATTTCTAACCCACCATTTCTAGGAGCGCGGGCCTAGGCATATGGTCACGGCCAAGGGACTGGGCGAGATAGAGTCATCAACCAGGGCACCGGGCATACCGAGGGATTAGGCGAGACGTCATCATCTAGGGCATCGGGCGCACCGAGGGACTACTGAGGGATCGAGCAAGACAGACTCGTGGAACCAGGCCTCAAGTGATGAGGACATCGCCACGCTGGACACACCGACGCCATGGTCTTCCCCAAGTTCCAATTCGTTCCCAACTCAGCTGCCATGTCGCCCTCGGATTCAGCAGACACGTCATCACTGTTTCGGTCATAACTTCCTCATACGACATCGAAACGGGCCGTTCTTGGATGCGTTGGAAAGGGGACGACGACGCCGTCGTTTTGGATCTGGTCCCAGCTCCAGAAGGTCCGTGGATCATTCTATGTGACCACGGCAAGGTGCTGCGTCACCTATTTGGGCCAACTTGGCCATGTATCGTGTCGGGCCTTAAGCCCAAGTTGTGGGCGCCCAACCCCTGGCCGTCCCCAACCCTAGGTCAAGTCTTAGACTATAAACACAGCCGCCACCGCTGCTACACAATTGGGTTTTGTTTAGAGTTTAGTTTTCCATCGAGGAACTGAATCGTTCATTGTAACTATGGTGACAAATCCTTTTACAGTGATCCAGGGCCCCCGTTCTTAATCTCCTCCACTGTGTCGATTAGTCCTTTGGAACCGAGTTCTTGAATCCTTTATAGATATTCGCGTCATTCATATTTGTAATTTCAGATTGCGTGTTTTACCTTCTTGCTTGTGCTCTTCGATTCGCTTGCAGGAAAAGCCTTCTTGGCGAGGTCAATCAAGTTGTGCTTGGATGATAACCAATGGAGCAGTGGTGTAACGGTTGCAGGGTTCGAATCGTGTCTGATTTGAAGCTGGATCGCCAACGTCGAGATCTCCACAAATCTAACTTACCGACTACCTCTCGAAAGATCGAGCATGTATTCATCAATTGGTATCAGATATTTCAGGTTTACCGCGAGGTATAATCTCGTTTGCCTTAGATTCATATTTGTTCATTACCTAGAGTCCACAAAAAGCCCAAAAATATTTCAATTTCCGCTGTCCTATCGCCCTTTGTGCCTTTGCAATTTCGCTTCAGATTCGTGTTGTTGAGTTTGTGTCCGTGGTCGAGTCTTGTTGCTGGTTTAGGATTGTGTTCGTGGTCGTAGTTCAATCGCCTGTTGCTGTGATTTTGTTTTCTGCCGCTATCCCATCCACCGTTCCCAAACAATAAGTCGAAGCCACCACATTACTCGACTTACCCCGCTAGCCGCCTTGTGTAACTTCTCGCCGCCACGCAAACCCTAGATAGGTTGCCAGCCACTCTTATTTTGCTTGCATCGCAGCCCTCCTTACATCATCAGGCGAATACCTACTGCTGTGATTGGTGTTAGAGTTTAGGGATGCTTTGCCCTAACTGCCGCTGCCGTGTTGTGCCTCCCGGAAAACATACCTTGAGATACCTTCGGTAAAACAGGCATAACTTTTCGCTCGTTTATCAGAAAAATCTGAAATTTTTTCAGCAGCTTCTTGACACCATTTGGACCCGACCCAAACTTGGCTTTGCCATGTTTGGTTTCATCAGAATTGCCAAAAAAAATCAGGAAAATATAGAAAAAAATTGTCAAAGTTTTTGCACGCTTTTCAGAGAACGTGCTGAATTTCGGTAGACCACATCCCACCTCATTTGTAGGTGTCAATTTTTGTGGTTGCATCTTTTGTGATCCTTGTTCAGAGAAAAGTATTAAAAAATAGTAAAAAAAATTTGTTTCCTACTTGTGCCTTTTGGAAAAATCTGGGAAAAAATTCAGGAAAAAGGAGAAATCCGGGCTATTTGCTTGTTCTGTGAGTTCTTTCGATCTTTCTTTGTTTTTACCTTGTTGCGCTACGTCTCGACACGTCTTAGCTAGCACCTGTGATTTGTACTTCGGATCCAGATTGAACAATCGCTACTCTACACTCGTTAATTGCTAATCCTTGCTGTCATATTGTGTGCCTACCCATAGCTCCACATATTCTTCTATCAGCACAGGTTCATCTTGCAACTGTTACCCACGCTCAACAACAGATTGCTTCGCCACTTTGGTTTTACTCCTGTTTGGCATTGGTAAGAATACAGGCAAAACGGTGGTAAGCCGCTTGTGATTTTGCATTCCACTTTCACCACCATCACCACCACTTGTTTCCTTTTAGTTGATAGGGATAATACTTTGGTGTTGTCTTTTTCTATCTTCTAACCATGGTAGGAACTCCGACGGACTTCAATGAGTGTGTATCCAAGGGTGAGCTTGCAATGTTCATGACTGAACAACACAATCTTATGACCGAGCTGACGCGCAACGTGAACAATCTGGTCACCCACATTGAACAGCTTGAGCAACGCCCTCCACCTTATCGTGCTGCTGATGAAGATGTGGATGCTTTTGGTGATGAAGATGCGTATGCTGACGGTGGTGCCCGTCGCCACCTCAACTTCAATCGTCGCGGTATGGCAGGTAATAATCATGGTAATAATGACCCTTTTGCTAAAATTAAATTTAGTCTACCACCTTTTGCTGGTAATGTTGATCCAGAGGCATATTTAGATTGGGAGCTTGCTGTTCAACAAAAATTTGATTCTCATAATGTTCCTGCTGAGCATAGAGTTAGACTTGCTACTAGTGAGTTTACTAATTTTGCTTTGTTCTGGTGGAGTGATCTTTGCAATGCCAATAATGCTGCTGTTGTGCCACAAACTTGGAATGTTTTAAAGCAACGTATGACATCTCGTTTTGTTCCTCCTTATTACCAACGTGATTTACGTTTGAAACTACAAACTTTAAAACAAGGTGATAAAGGAGTAGAAGCATACTATCAAGAATTGCTTATTGGTTTAGCACGTTGTGGTATAAATGAAGATGATCATGATGCTAGTGCTAGATTTTTTGGTGGTTTAAACCATGATATACAGAACATACTTGATTACAAAGAATGGCGCAATTTTTCCCAATTGTATCATCTTGCTATTAAGGCCGAACGAGAAGTACAGGGACGCAAACAACACCAACCTTTCAGGTCTAACAATGGGAGGAATTTTTAGCAGCGTTCCGAGCCAGAGATGCCCAAGCTTCCTATTGCACCACAGCCATCTACACCTCCATTTTCTTCCAGGGTAAGTAAATTGTCTAATGTGCAGTTTCCACAGCTGAAGAAAGGTGGCACTTCGGGTGCTTCTACTAGCTCCTCCTTGTCCAGCTCTAAAATCATTTGCCACCGATGCAAAGGCATGGGACATGTCATGAAGGAATGCCCCAGTCGTCACGCTTTCATTGCTACCGAGGATGGATATGTAAGTGCTAGTGATGTTGAAGATGATTTAGCCCTTGCTGCTAACATTGATGCAGATCCCATCGAGGGCGATCAAGACAAGGAGGCCATCACCATTGACTCCGTGGCTGCTGCCGCGGACTACCCTAGCCTTCTTGTGCAGCGTGTGTTGAGTACACATGTGGGTCATGAAGAAGAGATGAAGATCCAACGCCACAATTTGTTCCACATGTATCTCATTGTGCAGGGTTGTCGTGTTCTCACTATCATTGATAGCGAGAGTTGCAACAACTTGGTGAGTTTAGATTTGGTTGACAAGATTGGCTTGACCACATGACAACATTCGTATCCATATAAACTTCAATGGTTCAATAATAGTGGTAAGACTAAGGTAACTAAATCAGCACGCATTAGCTTTTTCACAGGCTCTTATCATGATACTGCTGATTTTGATGTTGTCCCTATGCAAGCTTGTTCCATTTTGTTAGGTCGCCCATGGGAATTTGATAATGATGCTTTACACCATAGTAGAACTAATACATACACTATCATACATAAGGACAAGAAAATTACATTGCTGCCTTTGTCTCCTACGAATATTATTAAACATGCTAATGAGATCAAAAATAAACCTCCAATAGACATTGCTAAAAATAATGGGATTAAGTTAAAAGGAGGTGCTTTTCTTGCTACAACTCCTGCTACTACTGAGTTATGTGATAATCCTGATGCACCATGTTATACTATGTTTTGTCAACCTTTTATGTCTAGTGCATTGCCTGCTATCACTAACCTTTTGCAGGAGTTCGCTGATGATGGGATGGACTCGAGGACGACTCCAATTCTACAAGGAGGGGATGATGAGGACATTGCCAAGATGGAGTCGAGGACGACTCCAATTCGAGAAAGGGAGGATGATGAGGACATTGCCACGCTGGACACACCGACGCCATGGTCTTCCCCAAGTTCCAATTCGTTCCCAACTCAACTACCATGTCGCCCTCGGATTCAGCAGACATGTCGTCACTGTTTCAATCATAACTTCCTCATACGACATCAAAACGGGCAGTTCTTGGATGCATTGGAAAGGGGATGATGATGCCATCGTTTTGGATCTGGTCCCAGCTCCAGAAGGTCTGTGGATCATTCTGTGTGACCACGGCAAGGTGCTGCCTCACCTATTTAGGCCAACTTGGCCATGTATCGTGTCGGGCCTTAAGCCCAAGTTGTGGGCGCCCAACCCCTGGCCGTCCCCAACCCTAGGTCGAGTCTTAGACTATAAACACAGCCGCCGCCACTGCTACACAATTGGGTTTTGTTTAGAGTTTAGTTTTCCATTGAGGAACTGAATCGTTCATTGTAATTGTGGTGACAAATCCTTTTACAGTGATCCAAGGCCCCCGTTCTTGATCTCCTCCACTGTGTCGATTAGTCCTTTGGAACCGAGTTCTTGAATCCTTTATTGATATTTGTGTCATTCATATTTGCAATTTTAGATTGCGTGTTTTACCTTCTTGCTTGTGCTCTTCGATTTGCTTGCAGGAAAAGCCTTCTTGGCGAGGTCAATCAAGTTGTGCTTAGTTGATAACCAATGGAGCAGTGGTGTAACAGTTGCAAGGTTTGAATCGTGTTTGATTTGAAGCCGGATCGCCAATGTTGAGATCTCCACAAATCAAACTTACCGGCTACCTCTCGGAAGATCGGGCCTATATTCATCATCAAGCATAATGAGGGATCGGGTGAGTCGGAGTCATGGATTCAGGCACTGGGCGTAATGAGGGATCGGGCGAGTTGGAGTCATGGATCCAGTCACTGGGTGCAATGAGGGATTGGGCAAGTCAGAGTCATGGATCCAGGCATCAGACATAGCCGAGGGACAACCGAGGGTTTGGGCAAGATGGACTCATGGACCTAGGCATCAGGCATACCAAGGGATCGGGCGAGACAGACTTGTGCACCTAGGCATTGGGCGCACCGAGGGATTGGGTGAGTCAGAGTCAAGGATCTAGGCACTGGGCGCAATGAGGGATCGGGTGAGTTGGAGTGGCGGATCCAGGCGTTAGGCGCAGCTGAGATATCGGACAAGATGAGGCTTAGACCTAGGTGTCGGGCGTAGCCGAGGGACAACCGAGGGATCCGGCGAGACGGACTCATGGACCTAGGCATCGGGTGCAGCCGGGGCACAGCCGAGGGATCGGGCAAGACGACTCATGGACCTAGGCGTTGGGTGTAGTTGAGGGACAGCTGAGGGATCGAGCAAGATAGACTCATAGACCCAGGTGTCAGGCACGTCGAGGGATCAAGTGAGCCAGAGTCGCGGATCTAAACATTGGGTGTGCTGAGGGATCAGGTGAGTTGGAGTCATAGATCCAGATGTTGGGCATGTCGAGGGATTGGGCGAGTTGAAGTCATGGATCCATGCGCTGGGCACGTCAAGGGATCGAGCGAGTTAGAGTCATGGATCTAGGCGCTGGGCGCGCTGAGGGATTAGGTGAGTCAGAGTTGTGGATCCAGGTGTAACCAAGGTCGTGCCGAGGTGTTGGGCGTCCCGAGCCCCTGAGCCCCGTTGGGCTCAGAACCCGTTCGCTATTTCCACAATCGAAGGGGCTGAGCTAACATTGCTTGCCTTGATGGCTTGAGTGACACGCTCGGTGAGCTCGCTAATGGGCACGTTCGAGTGAAATTCAGGTCCATCGTTCATGATGGGGTCAGCATAGCCCTCATGTGGCATTCCACTGCTCCTTAACCCATGTCCTAGCAGATGCCTGGGTCATTCCAGAGACCGACCCTGGTGGCCCACTGGCCTCCCCTTGATGGAGATTCTATGGGCATGGCTTGAGATTAGGATCGAATAAGAAGGTTGAGATGACCCTGTCTACTTCAGAGCAGACTGGGCGAGGGCCACTCGAGGTTCATCTATGTTTTCTCCCCTGGCTCTATTTGACACGGGGTAGCCTTGAGCCCTTCATGGGCCGGCCTTCAAACCCCGGTCGGTTGTTGCTCATGTTGAATGAGGCAACTACCGCTTCATGACACAATGCAGAGTGTTCTGATGCATTTAACTACATTTGCGATGCTTCAGATGTATGGGATGAATGAATGCGTGCATAGATGAATGTGTGAATGTGTATGAATGTATGAATGACAGCAGATGGATGAATGATCATATATAAAGAAATAGTGGGGTTTGGTAATGTTACCTTGATGACTCGAGTGATGGGGTTTGAGGAGCTCCTATTGGATATGTCTAACCAGGATCCATGCTCATCATTCTTGACAGAGTTGGCACAGACCACATGGGGCATCCCTCTGCTCCTTACCTATCTCTTGGCATTCGCCTGAGCCATCTGATCGACTCAGGAAGCCCGTTGGTCTCTCCTAGGCGGAGATCCTATCGTTGGGCCCTTCCAAGTCTTGCCTGGGAAGGCAGAGGGCCACCTACGCACGGTTGCACCTTATTTCCCATGCCCAGTGTGTGGTAGGGGTGGGCCATGCCTAGGCCACGTCATGTCTAACCAGGCACTGTCTCGTTGGGTAGGGTGCATCCCATCGGTCAGGGCATGTCCTATCGTATCCCATCCACATTAAATGGGGGAAGGGAGAGGGTTTTTGCCCCAATCCCTCGCCTTTCCCCAATTGCTGTGCCTTCTCCTTAAATAGGGGAAGGGAGAGGGCTTTCGTCCCATTCCTTCACCTATTCCTCATCTGCCGCCTCTTCTCCTTTGTCCTTCTCGCCAGGAGCATTTGAGTGCCACGGCAGGTCATAGGAGAAAAAGGGGAGAGCGAGGGAGAGGAGAAAACTTATAGATCCATTCATGAATCCAGAGCGTAATGTCAAGCTGGAGGTCATCTATTGTGAGTGAGTTAGTGCTGGCCGCCTTCACCGAGAAGGGGGTGCTGCTGCCAAAGGAGGTGGTGCACTAGAGGGCTCCCATGGGGGAGGCTTTTCCGTGGCCTCAGGCCGACGAGGTCATCTCCTTCCTTGCCTTCCACGAGCATGGGCTAGGATACTCCGTGCACAAGTTCCTATGCGGGCACCTCAATGAGTGGGACCTAGAGCTGCAGTACCTCAATCCGACTAGGGTGTTGTATATCATTGGCTTCGTCACCGTCTGTGAGGCCTTCCTCGAGATGGAGCCGCACGTGGATTTTTTTCTAGCGGAGCTTCACTGGGCGAGCTTTGTCAGAGGGGAAGCTGCTTGGGACTGCGCAGGTGGGGGGTTTTGCCCTTGTAGCTGCTTAGGTCATCCAGTTCATAAAGTTTGATGAGATGTCAGAGACATCCTCTAGCTATGGTGGCCATACCTCGGTAGGCAGTGTCCCTATCCAGGAGCTGCTCCACTTGTATGGGAAAGTCTAGAGCTCCATGCTCCTCTGCTGAGCATCTATGGGTGCAACACTCTTGACGTACCCATTGTGCTCACTGAAGTTGAGGGAACGGAACCAGGTGGGGCCCTTGCGGTGGTGGTTATGTCTGGTGGTAGTAAACACTCTTGGATGATGCCCATGAATTTATGAACTTGTTGCGGTACTTGGTGCCTACCTCTAGAAGACACATGGACCTAGACTTTGCCACCATCTATAGAGGGTACGTCGATGACTGGAGCGTAGATGCCATCTATGTGCTCGGGGAAAGCTTGCTACCACACGCACAGTTTGGTGGCCAAGCAAGTCAACGCGTACTGGGTGATGGAGGCTCGCCGTGCGAGCGTGGCTGAAGGCGTGGGCCATTAGGACATCACCCAGCCTACGGATGAAGTGGAGCCCAGGTCGGAAGCAAACATCGCCCTGCCTCCAACTGAGCTAAGTGTCGTCCAGCCAAGGAGCGAGCAGCCCCTTCCTTTGCCGGTCGCGTCGTCAGCCGATGCCGCCGGGCAGCCACAGTAGGAATTAGAGTAAAAGTAGTTTAGCACATGTAAAGGATAAGTTCATGGGGGAGCCCCCGTGTAAATGTTTTTGTGTATTAGTGAATACAATCTATTTTGTTTTTGTGATGGAATCACTTCATTCGGGGAAGCTTGTCCCATCCATTCCTTCTTTTTACCCTAGCATAGCTATGTTTTTATTCTTTCTTTTTTTGCACCTGCCCATTCATCCCGTAGGCTGCAATCTTAAGAGCCTAGGCATGGCCTGTGTGACTTAGCTGCTCATAACCATAGGTATAGGCAGGATGCGATCGGTTAGAATGTTGAAGCAAAGTTACGTAAGATAATTAAAGGAACAGACTACCATTTCATTTTGGTAAAAAATGTATTTACCATATGATAGTAAAAGAGAGAGAGGTGTTATCGCACCCCCGTGGAGCCCCAGAGTGCCTCGGGCCAAAAGTGTTCGGGCTAGGGTGCTTTGCAGGAGCGAACATTGAATGAAAAAATGGTAAAGACCAAAATTTAGGAGAAGAAATGACGTAACTGTTCGATGTTCCAAGTGTTGGTGAGAATGTCACCCTTGTCGTCCTTTAGTCAGTAGGTGGCTGGTCAGATCACTTCAGTCACCATATAGGGTCCTTCCCATGGCAGAGAGAGTTTGTGCTTCTCCTTGGTCGACTAGGTCCTTCGAAGCACGAGGTCTCCGACCTCAAGGATCCTTCCTCTGATTTTCCTCTCGTGGTACCTACGAAGAGTCTACTGGCAGTGAGCGAAGTAGATGATGGTCGTCTCATGGGCCTCCTCGAGCAGGTCAACTGTGTCTTGTTGTGCCTCCGCAGCCTAGTCGTTGTCAAAGGCCTTCACTCTTGGGGCGCCGTGGTTGATGTCGGAGGGCAGCACTACTTCAGCTCCGTAGGCCAGGAAGAAGGGTGTGAACCCTATGGATCGGTTCGGGCTCATTCTCAAGCTCTAGGGGATTGCTAGGACCTCTGCAACCCATCACCCGGCATACTTGTTGAGTCGGTTGAAGATGCATCGCTTAAGTCCTTAGAGGACCATGCCATTGGCACGCTTGACCTGACCATTAGTACGTGGATGTCGAACCAAGGCTCAGTCGATCCTGATGCCGTACCCATCATTGAAGTTCAAGAGCTTCTTCCTAGTGAAGTTAGTTCTATGGTTAGTGATAATACAGTTAGGAACGCCGAACCGGTAGATGATGTTGAGGAAGAACTTGACTGCCTCCTTCAAGCAGATGTTGGTATGGGCTTGGCCTCTATCCACTTGGTAAACTTGTAAACCACCATGAGTAGGTGAGTGAAGCTACCTAGGCTTTTTAGGGGTCCTACCATGTTGAGGCCCTAGACCATGAACAGACAGGTGATGGGGATGGTTTGGAGCTCCTATGCCGGCAAATGAGTTTGTCGAGCGTAGAACTAGCATCCCTCGCACCTACGGATGACCTCCTCTGCATCACATAGTGTGGTGGGCCAGTAAAAACCTTAGCGAAAGGTTTTTATGACCAGCGACCTCGGGGCCGCATGATGTCTGTAGATTTCGGCATGGACCTCAAGGAGGAGCTGTTTCCCTTGGTTTGTAGGGATGCACTTCATGAGTACCCCGGTGGACTTCACTTGTAGATTTCATCACTGATGGCGATGAACATCTTGGCGCATCGAGCGATCCATCGAGCTTCAGTCCTTTTGGGTGGGAGAACCTCCTCGAGTTGGTAGGCGAGTAGCGGTGCTTGCCAATTGGTTTGATCAAGTGCCAACATGGTGATGTCGGTGGGCGACGTCGTCATAGAGGCACTGGGGTTGGAGCCCCCGAGTGTTGGTTTGGTGTTAGGGTTGGAGCCCTTGAGCGCTGGGTTGGCATCGGGGTGTGTCTGGATCGGACCTTCTAGGATGCGGGCGGATGGCTCATGGAGGTCGTTGATGAAGACCCCACTTGGAGACAGATCCCACCTGACGGCCAATTTTGTGAGAAAATCGGTGGCATCATTGTCCTTTCGGGGGACGTGATGCAGCTCAATCCCCTAGAATTTGTCCTCGAGCTTGTGCATCTCTTAGTAGTATGCCACCATGAGGGGGCTTTTGCTGGAGGACTCCTTCATGACCTGGTCGACGACTAGCTCTGAATCGCCATGAACGTAGAGTCACATAGCACCAAGCTCAATGGCTATGCGTAGTTCGTTGATGAGGGCCTCATACTCTGTGGCGTTGTTTGAGGCTAAAAATGGAGGCAGATGGCATAGTGGAGCCTACTCCCGTCTAGGGAGGTCAGAGCCACTCCAGCACCTGAGCCAGGCGCCATGACAAACCCATCAAAGTACATCATCCAGTACTCGTGGGTGATGTCTGGGGTCGGTAGCTGGACCTCTGTCCATTCGATGACAAAATCCACGAGAGCCTAAGACTTAATAGCGGTATGGGGGATATACCTAATGTCATGGCCCATGAGTTTGAGTGCCCACATGGAGATCCGTCCTGCGGTGTTGTGGTTGCGAACGATGTCTTTGAGTGGGTATGAAGTGACGACCATGACTTCATGGTTGGTGAAGTAGTGTAGGAGCTTCTGGGTCACCATCAACATGACATATAGGAGTTTTTGCACCTAGGGGTACTAGACCTTGGGGTCCGTGAGTACCTCTTTGATGAAGTATATGGGTTGTTGGACCTTAAGGTGGTGTCCCAGCTCCTCCCTTTCAATGACCAGGGCGGCACTCACCATGTGGTTGCTTGCCACGACATAGAGGAGGAGGGTTCTCCCCATTCGGGAGAGACGAGGATTGGGGCCAACGTTAGTGATGCTTTGAGGCTCTCCAGAGCCTGCTGTGCTTCCTCAGTCCAGGCGAATGTGTTTGTCCTTTTGAGTAGCTTGTAGAGAGGCATCCCTTGCTCGCCGAGTCTAGAGATGAACCGGCTCAGGGAGGCCAGACAGCTGGTGAGCCTTTGTATGCCCTTGATGTTGTGTATAGGGCCCATGTTGGAGATGGCCATGATTTTTTTGGGGTTGGCCTCGATGCCGTGCTTGGACACGATGTATCCAAGCAGCTTCCCCTTTGGAACCACGAAAACACATTTTGTGGAATTAAATTTGACATTGAACCTTCGGAGGTTCGTAAATGTCAAGGCCAAGTTTGTGATCAGGTCATAAGCTTGATCCGTTTTGACCACTATGTCATCAACATAGACGGTGATTGTCGGTTTTGGCCGCTCAGTTTGATCAGGCTGATCGAGCGGGTCAATTTGGTCGGTGAAGCATTGCTGCATGCACCTTTGGTAGGTGGCACCAGCGTACTTTAGACTGAAAGGCATGGTTACGTAGCAATATGAACCATATGGGGTGATAAACAAGGTTGCGAGTTGATCGGACTCTTTCATCGCAATCTGGTGATAGCCTGAGTTGGCATCTAGAAAGGAGAGGATCTCGCATCCCGAGGTGGAGTCAACTATCTGGTTTATGCGTGGCAAAGGAAAGTGATCCTTTGGACATGCTTTGTTGAGGCCAGTATAATCAACGCACATTCTCCATTTCCCGGTCTTCTTTTTAACAAGAATAGGATTGGCAAGCTAGTCGGAGTGTAATACCTCTCTGATGAATTCGGCTGCCAGGAGTTTGGCGACCTCCTCACCTATGGCCATGTGCCTCTCGTCATCAAAGCGGCACAGGCATTGCTTGGTAGAATTCGAGCCTGGGATGAGGCATAGTGCATGCTCGGTGACCTCCCATGGTATGCCTGGCATGTCAGATGGTTTCCATGCGAAGACATCACGATTGGTGCACAAGAAGTCAATGAGCTCGGATTCCTATTTGGCCAGGAGCTGGGTCTCGATCCACACCATCTTGGTTGTGTCAGTGGGGTTGACCCCCACCGCCTTAGTTTCCTTGAGTGGGTGGAAGGCCATCGAGAAGGTTGGTTTGTTGCAGTCCAGGACTGCTGGGGTCGATGACTCCCTGAGCCATGGGAGCTCGGATGAGTTGAAGACCGTAGTGGCAAGCTTGAAATGCTCGTGGTCGCATGTGAAGGCATGTGAGAAGGTGCTACCCATAGTGATGACATCGTTCGAACCTAGCATCTTTAGCTTTAGGTAGCTATAGTTGGGGACCGCCATGAACTTAGCGTAGCATGGCCATCCCAAGATGGCATGGTAAGACCCCGGGAAGTCCACCACCTCGAAGGTAAGCACCTCCAAGCGGAAGTTGGCTCGATCACCAAACATGACAGGCAGGTCAATCTGCCAAAGTGTGTATGCCTACGCTCATGGGATCACACCGTGGAAGGGAGAGCTCATCAGACGAAGTTCCGACCAGGGGATGCACATGGCATCGAGGGTGTCAACGTAGAGGATGTTGAGGCCACTGCCTCCATCCATCAACACCTTAGTGAGGTGTTTCTTGTGGACGATGGGTTTGATGACAAGCGGGTAGTGTCCCAGTCTAGCAACGTGGGATGGATGGTCCCTCTGATCAAAAGTGATCGAAGATTCTGACCAGCGAAGGAAGGAGGGGACGGCCGTTTTAGCGACGCATGCCTCTTAGTAGCGCACTTTGTGCTGGAGCTTGGAGTAGATAGCATCGAATCCCCCAAAGATCATGATGCATTCCTCGAGGTCAAGGAAGCCATCCCCATCCTTGCCCGCCGAGCCTCCTTTCTTGGCCGCTGCCTCCTTGCCTTTTCCTTCTTTTGGCCTACCAGCCTATCATAAGAAATGCTTGAGGAGCTCGCAGTCCTTGTAGAGGTGCTTGATGGGGTAAGCATGGTTGGTGCATGGGCTATCTATGAGCTTGTCGAAGTGGTCAGGTAGGCCCTGCTGGGGCTACTTGGCCGCACGATCAGCTACGATGACCAACACGGAGTTGGCCGTTCGGTGTTGATCCTTCTTGTTCTTCTTGCCCCTCTACATGGAGGGGCCCTTGTCTTGGTCCTTGTGCTTGCCCTTGCCCTTGTCTCGGCCTTCGTTGAAGACTGCTCCGATGGCCAAGCTTGTGGATCAGGGACTCACAGGTTGTCCTAGAGAGAAATGTGCTGCTGATGTCCACGTCGATGACATCAGGAAGAGAGTTGCACTACTTTGAGAACCTATGGATGTAATCCCGTAGGGACTCATTGGGCTCCTACTGGTAGCTCTTGAGGTCCTAGGAGTTCCCAGGGTGGACATACGTCCCCTGGAAGTTCTTGACGAAGACCCTCTTGAGGTTTGCCCAGTCGTGGATGCTATAGTGCAAGAGGAATTCGAGCCACGCTCAAACATGTTCCCCCCTACAAATGGGGAGGTACTGAATGATGAAGTGGTCATCATCCACCCCTCTAGCTCGATAGGCGAGCCAGAAGTCTTCAAGCCATATACCGGGATTCGTCACCCCGGTATACTTGGAGATGTTGGTAGGTGGTCGAAACCACTATGGGAACGGTGCTCTCTGGATGCACTGGCCAAAGGCCCATGGTCCTAGTCCATCCAAGCTGGGACTCTAGTCATTGGGTCGGTGACCACGCCTAGGGTGCGTTTCACCGGTCCCCTTGATGGTCCGACCGGAGCCCGTGTCGCTTGCTCTCACCGTAGCCTGATGGACGTCATCATCATGCTGGGCCCAATGCCAGTTGCTAATGGTGCTACGAGCATCTTGGTTTGGCCCGAGGCATTCACATACAGGTAGTCAGTGTGGAGTGGGTGTCGGGTCAGGCTATGGCACGGCTACGGCCTCCTATTCCACGCCCCATAGTCGCAGTGGTGAGCGGATGGAGCAGTTGGACTGGTGCACCCCCATTCCCTCGGTAGGGAAAGAGGCCACGAGTTGGTGGCATGACGCGAAGCTTTCTGTCTGTTGAACGGTGGTGGTTTCCACTAGTGCCCAAAGTTTCCGGTGGATCTCCTATTCTTGGGGGTTTTCCGACTCGAGAAGGCCATGTAGAAACATCGGTGCGGCAGTGACGATCTGGCTAGCCTGAGTGAATTGTGGGGGATCGTTCCCCCTCCATGATGTTGCGCTAGACCTGGCGGGTGCGACCCTTGGCACCACTCGTCGGGTTATGCGCACGGTGCACATCGTGGTGCACCGAGTGTGCCAGTGCAGGTGGTGGCTGGTTCTGCCGCCTTTGTCGTAGCTCCTTGCCATGTGCCTGCGCACATGGGAGGGCCTCTACATGAGGGTCTAGAGGGGTGTGGGTCTATAGAGACTCCACCACCACCGATGGCTATCCTAGAGCATCTACCATAGTGCACTCCCAAGACAAAGGGTGGCTAGGTGCCACAACGTCGCTGATGCTGGAGACATCACTCTCAACATCATCATCCATGAGGTCGTGAAACAAGGTAGGAGCATAGCTCGCCATCCCCATGAATTCGGATGTGAGAGGGGGCGATGCCAGCAACCTTTGGAGCCCCCGACGTACATGTCCATAGGGGACGTGAGGCCGTAGGGGAACCGGCCACATGGTGGTCATGGTAGGGACAACGGGGTCCCTCTAGAGAATTAGCGGAAAATAGTAAATGGCAAGTAAATAACAGTATGTACATTACTCACAGCAGGGTTTGAGCCCAGCGTAGGCTCAGAGCGAAGCGTAGGCACCTCATCATTAAGGTCGCTAGGAGTCCTGAAGCCGACGAAGGGTGCCCCTCCGATGGGCGCTGAAACAAGTGCCTCTTAGCGGAGGTGTAGTACGCCAAGCCAATCAGCGATGAAGTCTAGGCTTTCAAAGAGGAAGGCCTAGGAAGGCTCAAAGATGGGAGGAACCCACATCCCAATGGATGGGAGTGTGGGAAACTCCATCGAGCCGAAGCGAGTCATATCGCTTGATCTCGCCATGGCAAAGGTGGCAGAAAGATGGGCCATCCGATGACCAAAAACGTGAACATACGACATCTTCCCCACGGACGGCGCCAACTATCGGTGCAGAAAATGACCAACACGTAAATATTTGTAGTTTTGCCGTATATTGTTGGATGTGGTCTAGCACTCAATGACATAGGGTTTATACTAGTTTAGGCAACGTGCCCTATATCTAGTTTGAGTCGGTCGATAACTTTATTCCTGAGCCTAGGTGCTCGAAGTTTGCTATGGGGTTACAAATGAGAGGGAGAAAAATGGGGGTGCAAGAGGTCCGGTTAGACTCTGGACTGAAGGGCCAAGAGTGACAGGAGCTCCTACATGCACTAAGTATTTAAGCATGAGCTCTATGTATCTTTAGAGTGTCTAAAGCTAACAGAGGGTGAATCGATCATTGGTTGTTCAAATCGTTCGAGTCCTCCCTTGGAGAGTTGTTGATGGATCGATCTTTCTTTGTTGGGAGAGAGCGCATCCCCTTTTATAGATGAAGGGGATGGTCTTACAAGTGAGAGAGAGAGAGTACGTATGCTACTAAGTCTTGTTGCCCATGCCATTGGGTACAAGATGATGGTAGGCGCCCATAATACTGTTTGTGTCAGACGCATGTGGGAGGTTTTACCGCATTCACCATGTATGGCAAATGATGGCACCCACAACACTGTCAATGTCCAGAGGCATGTGGGGTGTTTTACCGTGTTTGCCTGGTATGGGAATTGATGGCGCCCACAACACTATAGAGCAAATGCCGGCACCCACAACACTACTTGGGTTCTGAAATGCCTGGAAGGTTACAGGGCACCCTTCTAACATGTCCTATCGATATTGTCCTATAGGTGTACAGGGTATGGTCCTTGGTATTAGCTTTTGACTTGAGCGTCCTACCTTACTTGCTCCGTCCGTTTCCTGGGTTCTCACTGAGTGGGCGTCCCCAGTCGGTTGGTCCCAGTTGGCTCCGACTATGCTAGTCGGAGAAGAGCTGTAAGCAGAGATTCGGTGCATCCCCTGTCGGAGACACAGGTCAGAGTTGAAAGCGGCATTGGCTAGGCCTTCTGGTCGGAGAAGCAGGTCGGAGTTGGAAGCGAGCACTGTTCCTCCTCGGCCAGGCCTTCCGGTCAGAGAGGCGGACCGGGGTCAGAAGCAAGGCCTTCCGGTCGGAGACGCAGGCTGGAGTCGAAAGCGAGCACCATTCCTCCTTGGCCAGGCCTTCCGGTCGTAGAGGCAGGCCAGAGTTAGAAGGGAGAGCCATTCCTTCTTGGCCAGACCTTTTGGTCAGAGATTGGATTGCAACGTCGTCTATTCGGCTGAGCCTTTGCTGGGAAGCAGGTCCATGAGGGACCCTGAGTTTATGAACCCAACAAAGGCCTCTGTAGTTTGTAGTTAGGGATCATGTGTACCTCAAGGTGTCTCCTATGAGAGGGGTGCATCAATTTGGTGTCCATGGCAAGTTAGCCCCTCGATATGTGGGCCCTTACATGGTTTTGGAACAGTGTGGCCCAATTGCTTATTGTCTCCAACTTCTAGATATTTTATCGGCGGTACACGATGTGTTTCACGTATCTTAGTTGAAGAAATATTTGCGGGTCCCTGATGAAGCCATGGAAATTGAAGGACTTCCCCTCCAGCCTGACTTGACGTATATTGAGCATCCTGTCAAGATCTTAGATGAGAAAGAAAGAGTGACTAGAAACAATGTGGTGAAGTTCTATAAAGTTTAGTGACAAAATCACTCGGAAGATGAAGCAATGTGGGAGCAAGAAAGTCACATCCTAGAGCATTATACCCACCTTATTTCTGGTCACTAAGAAGTTGTTTAAATCGAAATGTATTTCTTATCTCTTTTCCCACACTAGGCACATGAAATCTTAGGTCAAGATTTTGTTTATGGGGGGTAGATTTGTAACACCCTCGGTGTTACACTGTAAATCGGTTACTAAATGTCAACACGGAATTTCGTCCCATGCCGAGGGTGTAACACCCCAGGTGTTTGTCACCAGTTAAGCAATGGGTTTAAGCTCAACCATGGCATGTTAAGTAGTGATGTAGATGTTAGGTTAAACATATGAAAATGAGTCACCATTTAAACTTGGACCATGCACCATTGCTTACATGCTGCCCTTTCTAAAGAGTATGCTTGGGAAATGCTGGATGTACTTGTTTCATGTGTCTTGCATCAATATCCATCTATATTGATCCATGGAAAAGTTTCGTGAAGTTTGGAATCAAGAAGTCACATGAAATGACAAGTTATGTCCTTGCTTGAATTGTTTTATAAAGTGAAAGTTTGACTTATGTACCAGTTATGAGGTTTGACCTTTAACAAAAGTTGTAGTTCATCTTGTGTAGAACAAACTTTGTTTAATGGTCAAGAGTTAGTTTGGCCTCTAACCTAGTCAAATGGAACTCACAAGATTCAATACAGTGTTGTTTTGGAGCCTAGGAATTTGGCTAAGTCCTAACTGAGGTTGAACTGCGGGTACCCTACTTTGGAGCTTTATATCTTGCAAACTGAGCTAATCTAGACCTTGATCCTTTAATAAAAGTTGTTCTTTGTTTTGAGTACAACATAGTTTGTTTTTGGAGTATGCCCTAGTTCAGTTTGTAGATGATGCAAATAGAGGTTACAAGATCGAAACAGCTGCTGTTTGTAGACCTAAGTCTGAAATCTTGGGCATCGACGATGACATTCCGCGTTCTCTAAAATTTTGTAAGAAACATGTTTGGGTTGCAAAATAAAATATGGAGATAAGTATTTGGAGAAGAGGATACCCAAAGATGGGATCAATTGGACCAAGTTTGACTTCCCAAAATGAACAAAAACTGAGCTTTACTTTGATCGACATTAATTCATTGATAGTGTCAAATTAGGGCCTAATTATCTCTTAATCCTTTGCTCTAATGGCTATGAACCTTTAACGAAATTTGTAGAGCATTGGATGGAGATCAAACTTTGTTAAAGGCCCACCATCAAATTCCCAACTGAACCAGCCCAAAAATGGCTTCCAAGACGCGCTGGATCGCGCTCGCCACTTGCTCGTCAAAATGCCGACGCGTGGCCAGGGCGTGGCAGCCATGCGAGCCGAGAGCCCCCACCTCCTGCCGCGTGCCTTGCCTCTTCCTCACGTTTTGTGGACGCTGAGCCGCTCCCAGATGCTCCGCGCCCCCACTACTCGCTCTCCTTGCCTCTCTCCTCGCCCTCGCTCACGTCCGCCATTGATGGCCAAGCAGAGGTCGCCACCGCAGTCGTTCTCGCCGCTCCCAGCTTTCTCACTCCCCACGAGCACCACCCTCAGCTTCGCCGCCATCTCCTTCACGCCGTGCTCGTGCTCGCCGTCGCAACCCACCACCCTAGCCGTGGAAGCTCCGGCCGCCACCGCCGCCGCAGCCAGCGCCCGCGCGTGGCCAAGCCACCGTGGGCCACCTTGGGCTAAGCCGAGCAGCCCCGTGGGTGCGCAAGGGCCCCCTGGTGCTCCCCCGCCCCTCAGCCGCCGATGGCATAGCCTTCTCTGGCCGGAGCAGCGAGACCCCAGCGACCTCCCTGTGCAAATCTACGTCGAGGACCTCGCGCGACAATTCGACGAAAGTTAAGGGCCTAGCTGCAATGTCATTGACTCAAGTGAATACTGCCTCAAGGGACCTATTTGTTTTAAATCGGCTGAAAGTTTGGAAAATCTTAGTAAATCATAGGAAATTCGTAAAATAGTAAATATGGACTTTTTGGAATCCTTGTGAAATTCTCTATGCATTAGATCTATAATATGACATGTTTTAGTTTCAATATTTTGCGGTAAAAATAGATTTGTGCAGTAAGGTTGTAATGCTAGTTGAATTTGTTATTTTCCATAACTGCAGATCTATGGCTCCAAATGAAGCGAAATTTTTGTGGCATGCTAATCATGTGATAGTTGATGTGTGATAAAAATTTCAGGAGTATTGGATGAAGTATGGGTGAGTTATTGGTTTATCTTGCTCTCACATGATTTCTTGCTTTAGCAACTTGTCTTTTTCATAGAGGTTGCTATACATATTCAAATGGAGTGAAATTTGTACAGTAGACTATTGAGAGGATATGTGAGCCACTGTAATTTTTGTAGAATTTATGGTATACTTTTGGTATATGTTCATTAAGTCACCTTGTTATCTAAAATAAATTAAGAAAGACATTAAAAGAATTTATTTGGTCATGGACACTAGGTTTTCTGGTGTTCTTTAGTCATGTGTAACATGTTGGTAAAGTTGGTTTTGCCTAATTATGTGTTTGCAACATAAGTTAATATTTATTTTCTTGCCGATGTGGTTTATGGACAGATCTGGGAACTTAGCAAAGTTCTTCATGACAATGTGCTTTGTTGTGAAACTTGTTTATACAAAAGTTGTAGATAATTTATGTATCTAGCTACTGTTAAAATTTGGTATCATTTGGCCAAGTAGTGTTTGAGTTACAACTGTTTAAAGTTAGAATACAGGAATTGTTGCTCTCTGTTTTGTATGAACCAGTTTCTGTAAAGGTATAATTTTGACCTACTTAACTTGGGAATCATGCTGTGATGGTTATAGATGAAATGTAGATAATTTCATAAGCTTTCCAAAATGTCTTCTTGCAAGTCATTTGGATTTGTGTAACTCCAGTTATAGCTAAATCTTGTAGCTGTTGTTTGCATGTCCAGAAATTGGCAGATTCCAATTATAGTGTTTGCTTGTATATTGTTAAGTGTGACTTATGCCTTGAATGATGACTGAGTTAGAGCACCTGAGATCTTGGGAAACTTCTGTCATGCTTGGTGTTGTCGTCTTCTTTGCCATCTTAGCATGATAGATTGTGTGATGTTTAAGTTAAGCATCACAAAGTACTTAAGTGTGTTAGTGTAAACTATGCTTGTCTTGCTTGCTATTTTGTGATGCGTCTCATGGTACTATTCTTCATATTTATGCACTTGTATATTGCATCTCATCTAGGTACGCTAGATGCACCACGTGAAGGATGCGATGTTGGAGCCAAACCCAAAGTTTTGGTTTGATGGATCTATCCCAAAGATGGAAGGACTAAGCAAGTGCTAGGACCTGAGATGTCACCAGGATGGTGCAACCTAACTGAACTGACTT
This sequence comes from Miscanthus floridulus, assembly GCF_019320115.1. Classification (NCBI taxonomy): domain Eukaryota; kingdom Viridiplantae; phylum Streptophyta; class Magnoliopsida; order Poales; family Poaceae; genus Miscanthus; species Miscanthus floridulus. The sequence goes on from NC_089597.1 coordinate 34,279,698, forward strand.
GTGTCGGATCCTAGGCACGCCCCGGAGCATATTAAGCCTCCTAATTTCCGAAATGTAGTTAAAGTATTATTGTTACATATATATTGTTGCATTAAGTTTAGGTGTTGGATACAAACACTTGCTGCATTGGTTATCCAATCCTTGTCCAGATATTGATACCCTGAATCCTATGTAGCTCAGGCTCGTGTAGTGCTTAGCCCTGCTTAAACGCGGTAGAAGTCAGGTGATTTCCTGTCACCTACGAGATATAGGGACATACATATGGCACGGTTGGCTATATTTGCTATCGTGGAAAAGAACCTATCTTAATTTAAATTGAAGACCGGACGGAGGCTTGCCGATTTGCAGTGACTCCGTCTGTGTCACTTAAGGACTGATTCTTGGAGCCTTTCCTGTTCATGTTGAACGCATGCCTCTCTCTTAGTTGGCCATGTCTGAAGACCGACCGCGAAGCCGAGTAGCTCTCCTTAGGCCAGGAGTCGATAAGTATAAAGTACACCTTGGAAGGGAGCCATAGGCGTGAGTCCAAGGGCAGGTGATTTAAAAGTCCTGGTCGTCCTGGCAGAAGGGTAATCCCTGAGAGCGCTAGCACTAATTAAACCTGCGAATTTGGTTCCTGAGTTGTACCAAAGGTAACCCACGGCTACCCTTGCTAAGTATGCCAGAGTGAGAGTTAGGAATACCCCCTCAGCTGAGTTGTAATTCGATTCGAGTCGCCGTCTCTCCCGGTTAGTGAGAACTTGACGGGCTTATCTCCAAAGTAGATACACTAAATAACATAATGGTTCAGAAATGATGATATGATGATGACAGCCTTATTATACCTGCTATGGTTAATATTGTTTGCTCCTAATAAGTGAGTGCTCTAGTATAGGTGCTAATCTAGTGGATAGGTAAATGATGATAAACTTGATGCTAAGTTTATATTGGTCACTATATTCATAAGCTCTTTTATGCAATTGTGTCAAGCTAGCCCACCTCATAAGCCTTGCATGACCCTTGGTGTCCTTTATTTCTGGTTTTGACGGGTAAGTCTAGCTGAGTACATTCTCGTACTCAGGGTTTATCCCACCATGTTGTAGGTGGAGTTCTCGACCTGTTGATGATGGTGGCTAACCGCCAATGGGCTCGGTGATTCTATAGTTACTTCTCATCTATATGCTTTTGTCGGATGATGTCACTTATGCTAGCAATGTATTTGGAACATATATTAATGTAATCTTTTGAAAGCTATGTTGTTTTCACTAATCGGTTTTGAAACCCAAACTTGTACTATTATTTGTGAATTCATTTGAAATATTATTTTCTGCTACAACCCTGCATATGTGATGTGTATTTGCTTAATCACGCGATCTTGGTTGTGATGTTGATTTACCGAGGTCTTTCGGGACACTCGGCAGACTACCGGGTTTATATGAGTGAAAGTATGTGTGTGTCAACGTGTTAGCGGGGACAGTCGTACTTGATCTTGTATAATTGGACGGTTCTGTTACAGCTGGTATCAGAGCAACATTAAGCATAATATTGTCATGTACATTGTTTTAAAAACAAAGTTTTGGTTTTAAAAAGCTTATTTTAACTAAAACTTTAGCTACAGGCAAATTTGTCAAAACTAATTTACAAAACTATGCTAGCGACATCCTCCTTTATGCCCAGTTAAGGACTATTAGGTGGCTATCTAAGTACTAATATGGGGGTTTTTACTTTCGTCGTCCATACGGCGTGCTATTGTATGGATGCCATTCGTTGGAATGGTAATGTATGGATCATTGCCTCTACGCCCAGGTAAGTGTGAGTTGTGAGAGCATGACCATTCAACTGTCGGTCTAGGGGAGAGTTAGCTGTGGTTACTGGAATATTTATATGTCACATACATGTATATATGAAGGTACTTAGTTACGGGTATATTTATCGGGTAGCTATGGATACCAAAGTATATACATCGGGGATGTATATATGGAGAGTATCTTAGTTTACTACTTTCATTGTGTGCTTATTTATCTCTTGTGGGGATGGGTTGCAATGAATTTGCCTGCAGGTACGCTAACCACAAATGTGTAGATTGAATATAGCTGACGACTAGCTATATATCGAGAGAGTACGTGTTTTGCCACCGACATAGAACGTGATTGCTACCTTAGGCTGGCAATTTCGTGAGGATGAATAGGACGAGCATGCATCATGATTGTGCTTGTGCATAAATATGCTTCCCTCACCTTGTTCTAATGCTAAGTAACTTGTGATCAATGTGATGTTACTATCTTCCCTGTGTGAAGCTAGACAAAATGCCTTGTCCCATGCTGCTTGAATAGCTATGCTTGAAAGTAGTGTGTGATTAGTTTTGTCTTGTATGTTTGCTTCCAAAGGAAATAGATGACAAGTTATTAATTGGCAAAAACTCACCCCTTCGAAAACTAAATTGCTAAATGTAAGTAAAACTTGTTTTGTAGAGATATCCACCTACTCAGTAAAAAGGGAAATAAAAGATAACAGTGCCTTACCACCATGTTTTGCCTGATATGTGTAGTGGTGTTGTTGTTGGTGACTGCTTGTTATGTATGAGCTTTGTGCTTCGTAATAGCCATTTAAGCTAATTGGATTGAGTGTTTTGAAATGCTCGCTTAAGACCATGATGTAGATGTGGATGCTCGTTATCTAGGTAGTGCCATAGTTGTCACCTCTTTTGTCCTCGGTAAGCATATGAGTATGGAAGAGCGCTATCCTAGAGCAGTGTCCAAGTTTTGGTAATCTCAAGGTTGTCGTCTACAATTAAGTTCTCTCTTAGGAACCTGAGCCTGTACATGTGGTTGCTAGCCTTGAGCATTGTGCTACGAAGACTTTATCTATGCCTTTGCTTGATCTTAGGCCCAAGCTTAGTTCCCTTGAATGCTTGCATGTTTTGTGGTTGTCCCGCTCCTGTGTGGGAGGACCCTGCTCAAAAATCATTGTTAGATCTTATTGCTCCTTCTTTTACAGATGATCTGGTGCAACGCTAATCACTATCTATCCTAGCTTTGGAACCTTTTCTTCACAGATCATGTCATTGCTTTATCAACTCAATCCCTAGTCAGTGCAATGGCTCTATCCCTCGAATCTCATTTATTTTGCCTCCAACCCTTTCAAGTCTCTGGATGTTTATCAGTCTTGATCTTATGATGCTACTCGACAAGACCAAATCTTATGTTAATCTTTATCTGGTAATCACTTGGGTGGACACAAGACGTATATGGAAATTAGCAAGAGTCTCCTGCTTAGTCGCCTTCGGCAATTAGGCTATGTTCTTTTGCGCTATGTTTTGATCTTCTGATCGCCTCCTTGTTGATTCCTTACCTTGTGACTATCCTTGTTTGCTATCCCTCTTTTGCACAATACTTGTTCTTACAATCTAATTAGTGCCACTAGAAGTTTCACTTTGGTTGTATGTTCAGTAATGGTGCCACGATTAGCGATCTACGGTGCCACGACAGAACCTAGGGCCTCCTTGTGGGTGGCCAACGCATGGTTGTGCTGCTGGGTGCGCGCTGGTATCGAGGTTTCTAGTCATGATCTATTGCCGAACTGCACCGATGTGTTATTTTCACGTGAGCTCTTCCTTGGTTATCTCTCGATATCTTATCGAAGATCCATATATCAGACCGAAAGTTGTAGAGCTTCCTTTTGAAGTCACCAAAAGGATATCCTTTGAAGAATTGGTCACTGACATAAACAATAACAGACTGCAAGAGGTGGTAGACAAGTGACTCCACTTGGTTGTCCCAGTATTGACGTCCGTCACCTAGTGAACAACTTATGTCATCATTATTGGATCAGAAAGGCACACAACACTTAATGTTGGACAAGTTGTTAGTCAGATAAGAATCGAACGTCACATTATGATTATGACCTGGCTATCCAAGTCTTGATTATTATGTGCATGACTGATCGCACAGTCGAGATCAACAATCTCTAGTGTGACCCCTTGTCTGCTGACTTCGATGGCGACCATCTATTATGCGTCAATCACAACTATTGTTGGCAAGAGTGCAGATTTAGAACTTTTAGTGTTGAGAGACAACTGATTAGTTACTAGTCGGAAGCTTAACCTCCAGCTAGGTGACAACTTTTTGCTAATTACGAAGATTATGTCTCACAGAGCAATGATAAGCAATGTAATAGCTAGCCATTTAGCAATGCAACTACTGCTTTGTTTTCCAAAACCTGTGCTATCAAGTCAATTTCATCTTGGAAAATCACACAGATAATACAAGACGTTGTGTCGGCTATGTAAGGAGCTAACGAAAGCACGTCCCTAGTTTTGATCAGCATCAGTGTGCCCTAGGTACCACAAACGGGTTTGTTCAAGGCTCTATTGGACCAAGTGCCAGAGAATATTCAAAAAAACGGTTCCTTGTCTCTGTAGGAATGCCCTACATGTGGAATAATGCTTTGTGCCCTGCGAAAACAGCCCACAAGTCCAATGCTTGTGCATCATCAAGTTGGTGTCTAAATCAAACGATTTAAGTTGTTTCCTGAAAACCACATATGGAAAACCTTAGTATACATCCTCAGAGAAAAGAGCTGCTGCTGCTGCTATACAAAGAGATCGAGAGTATAGAACACACACCACAACGCATGAAGCAAAGAAAGAGAAGAACGAGAAATCTGTCTACATTTTAAGGTACAGAACCGACCATCTTCAAGCCAACGATTAGTTACTCAAACGAAGTTGGATTGACTCCAAACTTGGTGATCTCATTCCTTGCTTAGTACCCTTCAATGTCTTAAGTTGGTTTGAGTATTGGTTGAGTAAAACATCGGATTTGAGAGATATCTTGTCGGCTTGGTTTGCTGCTATTTTCAGAACAGAGCAGTTTTTGTAGATGAATTGTTTGGATGGTCAAACGGTGTCCGGTTGAGTTGAATTTTGGTGAGTAGTTAGAAGACATATGGATATACATGCCCACCAAAATTTGTGCATATTGGAGCAGTAGTTTGTGAGATATGAATAGAAAACAAAAGAGTACATAATCTGCAATTTCGCTGTGACTGCGATCATCCTTTGCATTAGACGGTTGTGTTTGTAATTCATGCCAAGAAATTACAACTTGTAGGTGTATTGCTGTTAGGCAACCCTCCATACCTTTGAGAAGACTAATTGCACCCCTATGTGCCTTACTTTTGCCCTCTTAGATCAGCAATGCGTGAGCAGTCCAGGTGTTCTAGGAGTCAAATTGTGCCCTTGCAATTTGAAAGTAATTGGAAAGGTGTCAAACCATAGATTTTTGGATTATGGTTTTTGAGATATTGATTGGCCTAAGAATGGGAGCCTCGACGTCAAATATAGTTTTAGAAAGCTGGTTTTGTTACGATGCAAGTAAACCCAACTTGCTGTGCAACTACACTATGAAGGCAAATTGTACTTAACCTGCTTGGTAGTGAACTAGTCCCTAGTTTTGTGATTACTTGCAACTTATGTTATCCTCCAAGCCTCACTAACATCCTTCTGCATCAATGGTTCTCCAATGCTGACACGCCTTTGGTACCTTATATGTGTTTTTACCCAATAGGTTGCATCAGATTCAACCCAGATCATTGTTGCAACTTGGATCCAAAGGCTCCCTAAGGAATGATCATCGAGAACGTTGAGCTGACTGAGTCAGCTATTACGTTTACCACTCACTCAACAGACTCAGATAATATAGTGTTGTTATCAGAGAAAGAGCACTACACACATGGAATATTATGTAGCTTTCCATCAGTTGACATCTGAGTGATTGCACTGCTACAACCAGTTTGGATATTGGTTAACTAGCTTCTCATACCCTCAAAGGATGTTTACCCCATCTATGATCACATTCTTTATGAGAAGTTGTGCTCAAGCCACTTTAGTAGAGAACTGCTTTTCAAACCTTGGGAACAAATATAGCACCGTTGCAAGGAATATCCGTCAACCGACTGCGATCTAGTGCAAAGTCCATAAGTTCTATGCTATATCCACTAGGGAAGTAAATGTTACAAGTATTTAGTATATGTTGAATCACTCTTCATACATCGAGGATGAACTACGTAGGACAGTGCTATCTTGGATCCCTTCCAATGTAACAATGCTTTATGGACGCCAACGAAAGAAATTCTTCAGACAACAACTTACGACGAAGAGCAAGTATCAGAAAGTGTCGTGACCAAATTAGTCTCTCTGATACTCCAAAGTTAAGTGGCCTAATGCTATCACTGATGTTGGAAATTGGATAACATGTTTCTCTTCCCTTAAAAGTCTTTCGCACCGAATCTCGGGACGCGATTCCTTTAAGGGGGGAGGGCTATAACACCCTAGGTGTTTGTCACCAGTTAAGCAATGGGTTTAAGCTCAACCATGGCATGTTAAGTAGTGATGTAGATGTTAGGTTAAACATATGAAAATGAGTCACCATTTAAACTTGGACCATGCACCATTGCTTACATGCTACCCTTTCTAAAGAGTATGCTTGGGAAATGCTGGATGTACTTGTTTCATGTGTATTGCATCAATATCCATCTATATTGATCCATGGAAAAGTTTCGTGAAGTTTGGAATCAAGAAGTCACATGAAATGACAAGTTATGTCCTTGCTTGAATTGTTTTATAAAGTGAAAGTTTGACTTATGTACCAGTTATGAGGTTTGACCTTTAACAAAAGTTGTAGTTCATCTTGTGTAGAACAAACTTTGTTTAATGGTCAAGAGTTAGTTTGGTCTCTAACCTAGTCAAATGGAACTCACAAGATTCAATACAGTGTTGTTTTGGAGCCCAGGAATTTGGCTAAGTCCTAACTGAGGTTGAACTGCGGGTACCCTACTTTGGAGCTTTATATCTTGCAAACCGAGCTGATCCAGACCTTGATCCTTTAATAAAAGTTGTTCTTTGTTTTGAGTACAACATAGTTTGTTTTTGGAGTATGCCCTAGTTCAGTTTGTAGATGATGCAAACAGAGGTTACAAGATCGAAACTACTGCTGTTTGTAGACCTAAGTCTAAAATCTTGGGCATCGACGATGACATTCCACGTTCTCCAAAATTTTGTAAGAAACATGTTTGGGTTGCAAAATAAAATATGGAGATAAGTATTTGGAGAAGAGGATACCCAAAGATGGGATCAATTGGACCAAGTTTGACTTCCCAAAATGAACAAAAACCGAGCTTTACTTTGATCGACATTAATTCATTGATAGTGTCAAATTAGGGCCTAATTATCTCTTAATCCTTTGCTCTAATGGCTATGAACCTTTAACGAAATTTGTAGAGCATCGGATGGAGATCAAACTTCGTTAAAGGCCCACCATCAAATTCCCAACCGAACCAGCCCAAAAATGGCTTCCAAGATGCGCTGGATCACGCTCGCCACCTGCTCGTCAAAATGCTGATGCGTGGCCAGGGCATGGTAGCCATGCGAGCCGAGCGCCCCCACCTCCTGCCGCGTGCCTTGCCTCTTCCTCGCGTTTTGTGGACGCTGAGCCGCTCCCAGACGCTCCGCGCCCCCACTGCTCGCTCTCCTTGCCTCTCTCCTCACCCTCGCTCGCGTCCGCCATTGATGGCCGAGCAGAGCTTGCCGCCGCAGCCGTTCTCGCCGCTCCTAGCTTTCTCACTCCCCACGAGCACCACCCTCAGCTTCGCCGCCATCTCCTTCACGCCGTGCTCGTGCTCGCCGTCGCAACCCGCCACCCTAGCCGTGGAAGCTCCGGCCACCGCAGCCGGCGCCCGCACGTGGCCAAGCCGCCGTGGGCCACCTTGGGCTAAGCCGAGCAGCCCCGCGGGTGCGCAAGGGCCCCCTGGTGCTCCCCCGCCCCTCAGCCGCCATCGGCATGGCCTTCTCCGGCCGGAGCAGCGAGACCCCGGCGACCTCCCTGTGCAAATCTACGTCGAGGACCTCGCGCAACAATTCGACGAAAGTCAAGGGCCTAGCTGCAATGTCATTGACTCAAGTGAATAGTGCCTCAAGGGACCTATTTGTTTTAAATTGGCCGAAAGTTTGGAAAATCATAGTAAATCATAGGAAATTCGTAAAATAGTAAATGTGGACTTTTTGGAATCCTTGTGAAATTCTCTATGTATTAGATCTATAATATGACATGTTTTAGTTTCAATATTTTGCGGTAAAAATAGATTTGTGCAGTAAGGTTGTAATGCTAGTTGAATTTGTTATTTTCTATAACTGCAGATCTAGGGCTCCAAATGAAGTGAAATTTTTGTGGCATGCTAATCATGTGATAGTTGATGTGTGGTAAAAATTTCAGGAGTATTGGATGAAGTATGGGTGAGTTATTGGTTTATCTTGCTCTCACATGATTTCTTGCTTTAGCAAATTGTCTTTTTCATAGAGGTTGCTATACATATTCAAATGGAGTGAAATTTGTACAGTAGACTATTGAGAGGATATGTGAGCCACTGTAATTTTTGTAGAATTTATGGTATACTTTTGGTATATGTTCATTAAGTCACCTTGTTATCTAAAATAAATTAAGAAAGGCATTAAAAGAATTTATTTGGTCATGGACACTAGGTTTTCTGGTGTTCTTTAATCTTGTGTGACATGTTGGTAAAGTTGGTTTTGCCTAATTATGTGTTTGCAACATAAGTTAATATTTATTTTCTTGCCGATGTGGTTTATGGACAGATCTGGGAACTTAGCAAAGTTCTTCATGACAATGTGCTTTGTTGTGAAACTTGTTTATACAAAAGTTGTAGATAATTTATGTATCTAGCTTCTGTTAAAATTTGGTATCATTTGGCCAAGTAGTGTTTGAGTTACAACTGTTTAAAGTTAGAATACAGGAATTGTTGCTCTCTGTTTTGTATGAACTAGTTTCTGTAAAGATATAATTTTGACCTACTTAACTTGGGAATCATGCTATGATGGTTATAGATGAAATGTAGATAATTTCATAAGCTTTCCAAAATGTCTTCTTGCAAGTCATTTGGATTTGTGTAACTCCAGTTATAGCTAAATCTTGTAGCTGTTGTTTGCATGTCTGGAAATTAGCAGATTCCAATTATAGTGTTTGCTTGTATATTGTTAAGTGTGACTTATGCCTTGAATGATGACTGAGTTAGAGCACCTGAGGTCTTGGGAAACTTGTGTCATGCTTGGTGTTGTCGTCTTCTTTGCCATCTTAGCATGATAGATTGTGTGATGTTTAAGTTAAGCATCACAAAGTACTTAAGTGTGTTAGTGTAAACTATGCTTGTCTTGCTTGCTATTTTGTGATGCGTCTCATGGTACTATTCTTTATATTTATGCACTTGTATATTGCATCTCATCTAGGTACGCTAGATGCACCACATGAAGGATGCGATGTTGGAGCCAAACCCGGAGTTTTGGTTTGATGGATCTATCCCAAACATGGAAGGACTAAGCAAGTGCTAGGACCTGAGATGTCACCAGGATGGTGCAACCTAACTAAACTGACTTGTGTCGGATCCCAGGCAAGCCCCGGAGCATATTAAGCCTCCTAATTTCCGAAATGCAGTTAAAGTATTATTGTTACATATATATTGTTGCTTTAAGTTTAGGTGTTGGATGCAAACACTTGCTGCATTGGTTATCCAATCCTTGTCCAGATATTGATACTCTAAATCCTATGTAGCTCAGGCTCGTGTAGTGCTTAGCCCTGCTTAAATGCGGTAGAAGTCAGGTGATTTCCTGTCACCTGTGAGATATAGGGACATACATATGGCACGGTTGGCTATATTTGCTATCGTGGAAAAGAACCTGTCTTAATTTGAATTGAAGACCGGACGGAGGCTTGCCAGTTTGCAGTGACTCCGTCTGTGTCGCTTAAGGACTGATTCTTGGAGCCTTTCCTATTCATGTTGAACGCATGCCTCTCTCTTAGTTGGCCATGTCTGAAGACCGACCGCGAAGCCGAGTAGCTCACCTCAGGCCAGGAGTCAATAAGTATAAAGTACGCCTCGGAAGGGAGCCATAGGCGTGAGTCCAAGGGCAGGTGATTTAAAAGTCCTGATCGTCCTGGCAGAAGGGTAATCCCTAAGAGCGCTAGCGCTAATTGAACCCGCGAATTTGGTTCCTGAGTTGTACCAAAGGTAACCCACGGCTACCCTTGCTAAGTATGCCAGGGTGAGAGTTAGGAATACCCCCTCAGCTGAGTTGTAATTCGATTTGAGTCGCCATCTCTCCCGGTTAGTGAGAACTTGACGGGCTTATCTCCAAAGTAGATACACTAAATAAGATAATGGTTCAGAAATGATGATATGATGATGACAGCCTTATTATACCTGCTATGGTTAATATTGTTTGCTCCTAATAAGTGAGTGCTCTAGTACAGGTGCTAATCTAGTGGGCAGGTAAGTGATGATAAACTTGATGCTAAGTTTATATTGGTCACTATATTCATAAGCTCTTTTATGCAACTGTGTCAAGCTAGCCCACCTCATAAGCCTTGCATGACCCTTGGTGTCCTTTATTTCTGGTTTTGACGGGTATGTCTAGCTGACTACATTCTCGTACTCAGGGTTTATCCCACCATGTTGCAGGTGGAGTTCTCGACCTATTGATGATGGTGGCTAACCGCCGATGGGCTCGGTGATTCTATAGTTACTTCTCATCTATATGCTTTTGTCGGATGATGTCACTTATGCTAGCAATGTATTTAGAACATATATTAATATAATCTTTTGAAAGCTATGTTGTTTTCACTAATCGGTTTTGAAACCCAAACTTGTACTATTATTTGTGAATTCATTTGAAATATTATTTTCCACTGCAACCCTACGTATATGATGTGTATTTATCACGCGATCTTGGTTGTGATGTTGATTTACCGAGGTCTTTCGGGACACTCGGTGGACTACCGGGTTTATATGAGTGAAAGTATGTGTGTGTCAACGTGTTAGCGGGGACAGCCGTACTTGATCTTGTATAAATTGGGCGGTTCTGTTACAGAGGGCACACGAGCAAGCCAGAAGGGTCCGCTCCATGGAGCTAGAGATCTGCCTACCTTCAGCACAGGGGTGGTCGATCCTGCACACTCCTCCCGAGACGTGCCAGCCAATTTGACCCTACATTTGACAAGGAGAGAAAGTTCATCTGTAATTTAGGGTGGAACATGCCAGTGTTGCCAGACAGTCCCGAATGTGTGGCTCTGAGAGCCAATATGAAAGGAGATCGACTAAATAGTTGATTCCAGCATATTCATAAGAATAAATCGGTTAAAGCTCATGAGGTTGTGTAAGAAGAATCGGTTATCGTTCAGGATGAATATCATTCTTTAGACAAATATTGGTCAATGGTAGTAAGATATTAACAATAATTAGCTTATACTGAGCCAATGACTGCAAGTAACCGAACCCCATCATAAAAGAAACAGTTCATCATCATTCAAAATTTTAATAGAGATAAATCTAATGAACATATTAGATCTCATCTATCGCTATGACCAGTGGGGCATGAGGCAGAATCATGTAGGCCGTAGAAACAAAAATAGACTTGACGACCCTAACTTATTAACAATATCAGTGGGGCATGAGGCAGAATCATGCAGGCCATAATACAATAAAAAGATCATGGGGCTAACACATCTTTTAACCCATCGCTACTTCAACGGTCTCATGACGTGAATTGTTCGTGAAAGCACTCGATATTGGCAAAAATAGCCAATTCAGGCATAGCGCATAGTTAAGATCACGCCCTCTCAAAAATAGATCTACCAAATAATGATCCCCACTCCACGGTGCTAATAGTGAGGTGTGAGGCAGAATCACACAGCCCGTGAAAACGGGCCATGGAATAGTTTTCGCTAGCCAACAGATCTACTTAAGATCAAACACGTCTTAACAGCACACTATGCATGATTAAGATTGATATAAAACAGCCGATAAAACATAACTCATTGTTTAAAGTACAGATTAGATCAGTTTAGATTAACAAACGATGGGTTAAAAAGGATATAAGGCCGATTTAGATCAATCCCAATCGGGCGAAGTGATATTGCTATAATTAAATAAATAATGGAAGCAATTAGCAATATCGGTAACTTAATGAATCTATTTGAAGGAATGCCACCCTTAGATAGAGCCAATAACTTGACCTTAATCTAGTTTGAGTAGTGAAGGTCGTCCGGATCGATGCAGCCATACTTGAACTAGACAAGAGTCGATAACTAACTTATACTAGAGTCGCAGTGGAGGTCGATCGGATCGATGCAGTCATACGAACAGAGGTATAAGCCATGATGGTACTTATAGATAAGCAGTGGAGGTCGACCGGATCGATGCAGTCGTACTTGCTGAAGAAATCACCAAGATCTACTCTACTCCTACTCCTAAGGGGTGGTCGGAGCCAAAAAAAAGTAACTTGTATTTGATTGATTGAGCATCTTTTACAATAGCCAGGGTTTGATATTTATACCCGGGACCTATGCATGACTCCTATCTAAGCATGACTCATCACAATCTTTAGCCCTAAGAGAAAACATTTCTAATTTAAGATAACTTGGACTCTAATCTTTACCTTTTTGTAGAGTCCATCATGTCTTGTCCCGGCGCCGATCGTAGCCTTTGTTGTTATCTGCTGGCACTACCTGAAGAAAGTTGATTCTAGTGTAGCATTTGAATCAGCTAGTCCCGATCTGCATGCAATTGATTCCCTGCTAACATGATCTTGGGAGCTTTCGAGTCCCTTGCGACCCTTCTTCCAAATTTTGGTGTAAAAACATGCCCCCTAATTTTGGGATAAAAGTAATTTTATTCCAAAATTATCACGTCTGTATCCCTGATAGGTCTACAGTCATGGGTAGAGAATCTTGATCTGAGGTCTACTATTTGTCATCGCCTATGTCAGCTCATGAGCCCATGCTTCAAAACTTTTTACGAGAGCATCATTGCTTCACGGGCACTTGGATTCATCTTTCCAGGCCAGCTATAAAATGTCTATCCGACCCTAGCAAGAGCAACTCAACAATTCAGCCATGTTTCTCTTCTATCTGCCCCCTCGAGTGCTCCTGACTCCACCGGACCCTCCATGGTCTATCTTTTTGCTATGAAGATCTTGAGCAGTTAGAAGAATTCTTGTGCATAGGGTGATTGTGTCTCCCATCTTAGCACCTTGTCGAGCAAGAGAATCAGCTACTGTGGTTAGAAGAATCCTTGTGATATCGTCTGAGTCTTCTCTCCATGCTTGTAGAGCTATTCTAGTGTTTGCAAGGGCTAAAATGCGTGGACACTTTCCCCTTGTTTACTCAATCAAATGCCCATCGGAAAAGCAACAAGCTTCTTTCCAATGGCTTCCCAGTCACCGAGAAATCAGCTAGGCATCTGTTAGGCAGGCGACTTTTTCCCTTCTCTGTCATAATTTTATTAACGGGCCAATGTGACTCGGTTTATGATGACCTTTGGCCCTATGGGGGTTCAAACTCCCTTCAATCCAAAGAAACCTTGGTGGGCTGATTGCTGGTCAATGTAAATCTTTTGTATTCATCCCATGATATTCTGTAACTTAGGAAAGCAATAAGTCCAAATCTATTATCTCGTCATTATCTGTTCCCTGAATTCCTGAAGCGTTGATCCGTTTCCGTATCTGATTTCAATTTCACACTCCTGGTGAAATCTATCTCTTCGCCTTCCCGGGCTATATATACGGGCCACGGCTGGGGATCGAAAAACAACTCGCTTCGTCTCAAACCTTCCGTGTCCTTAGTATAGTTCCTGCTTTTTCGTAGGTCTGAGATCATCGAGCACAGCAAGAGGTTTGCTGAGGAGGCCCTCAACGGACCTGCATCATTGCGTCAGTGCCTTCATTGCTAGGAGGGTACAACTCATGGTGCCCCCACTACCTTGGGGGATAGGGCTGACTTCGTTCAGCCTTTAGGGCCATTTTCATTAACAGCTTGTCGCTAGCTCCCTTGTTATCAAAGGAGGCAGATTGACAATGACGATCTGCTTACCTCCATTGATTGGCATGGCCAGGGTCTCACTGAATGTCTCTCCCTCGTAGAATTGGCTCTAGCCATGGTTCGATGTCGATTGCCTCTCAAGGATGATTCAGTGGAGGATAGGATGGCCAGGGCCGAGGCCCAAATTATGGGTGAGATATCTATCATAACCTTTGCTTCCTTTCAATTTTATCTTCAAGACTCTGATCATCTCCCCTTTGAATCTTTTTAGATTTGTCTGCCCAACTGGGAGCCTCCGATTGGCTATGGAGCATGTAGCGGCATTCGTCAACATTAGAGGTGCTGTCCCGGTGGTTCGCCTGCACGACATCCCAAACCGTGTCAGGGAGGTCACTTTGCATGGCGTTCGCCATGGTGCCGCCATGGCGTTGGATTCTGCGCAAGCCCATTCTGGCCACGAACTTCGGTTTCTTCCCCATGGTTTTCCAGCTGTGGCGCACCCTAGGGATTATGAATGCCTAATTGAGGATTTCTTTAGTGTTGCTAACTCCATAGCCTATATCTCCTAGGCCGACGATATAGTAGCCAAAGTGTTCTCCGGCCCGTAGTTTGTAATAGGTGATATTAGCAAATAATTTCTCTGTCTTGAGTGATTTTTCTTTTGTTTTGTACTCCACATTATACATATCACTTTGTCCATGTTTGCCCTGCTCCTGTAGGCGATACACATTGTACCGACTTTTACCCCTTTGGGTTCATTTTCGCACTAGAAGCGACACCCTTCTGGTATCGGCTATTAGAGCCAACAACCGAGCAAATTGGTTGTCCAGTACTAATCCAAATGCTAGGGTAATATTCCTTCAAATATTCCCCATTTGATTGCTCTGCTGAATTCTTCTTCTCCTCTTAGGGTCTCCAAAATTTAAGTATTACTAGGCGCAAAACATCTAATCCGATAAGGTCTCTCCCAATTAGGCGGCCATACCGGCTCTCTTGCTCTTGGCCATCAAAGGTAATCCATCCCCAACTTTCTCTAGAGTCTTATTGCCATTGATCGTCATAAGCCCATCCTAGCTCAAATACCTAACGCCATTCAACAAAAGAAACGGGAACCATTGGCTAAAGTCAGAGAAGGTAGAGCCATCCGAAGTAGCCTCGAGAACATTCCTAGATCAGCCGAAGAAGGCAAACAACAGATCATGGGAGCTAATGCTATTCAACTAGAAGTGTTGAGAGCGATCCATGATGTTCCAGACTTGAAATCTACATGTCAACGCGTATCCTGTGTAGAATCGATCATACTCTCTGTTATTTAATTACGCTTCTTGTTTCGGCTAAAGAGCCGATTTGATACAGCCGATCCTAGACTTCTAATCTTAATCCAATTAAGTCTAAAAACACAGCCTTCATTAAGTGAATCCCTCGATCTTCTACCCTTCATTACGTAGCGACGTATTCTCTTCGGCATTGGTGAAGTAGCACTTCACCTTCTATTAATTGTGGTTGCCTTTTGCGCATCCCGAGGCGTCTGCCTCTTCGTCTCATGTCTTCAGATACCAGCCGATGGCTTTGGCCTCAAACACATCTCCATCCGCAATTGTTCCTTTGCTTTCCTCCGCCTGCCAAAACCCTATAGCAGTTTTCTTTCTCCCTTCTATAGATCTAATCATTCTTCATGGCCGGCAAGGACAACAGAGGCAAGCGTGCGGTGAAGGAGATCCCTGAGGAGACCATGCCAATGAGCCAGTGTCTCCGATGCATGAGGTGAGATTGACATTTCCTATTTATGACAACAAACTGTTCTGACTTGACTATAGGTTTGTTATAAATGATAGTCTTTGTCCTCTCCCTAGGGCCGGCAAGCCCTCTGACGCTGCATCTTCCATGCTGGCTTTGTCATCGAATTCTTCCAACTCATATAACGGCGATGATGCCTGGCGCTTCTACTGAGAATGGAGGGCAGCCGAGGACCATTATTCCAAGGCAATTCAGAAAAACGGCCAGCTTGAGATCCGTCTAGGGGTCTTCCAAGCGGCCCTCAATGCGGCTAAGGAGAAGGCCAGCGCCATTCAAGCATGGCTGGCTGAGTCCAACGCTGTGGTGACAGGTAAGATGATTTCCATGAAGGCTTCTATTCTGGTTTCCACTGTCTTTATCTTGATAGTCTTCTGTGATTGTCAGCCCTGACGGTGCAGTCACAATCCCTCCAATTGGTGGCTAACATGGTCGCAAATGCCATCAATACTTGGGGTCCCCTCATTGATGCTCATCTCCAAGATATCCTAGCCCATGTTCGGGAGATCGCCCTCCACGGCGTTCATCATGGTGCGTCAGTGGTGCTGACCATAATGCAGGTCCAAATTGGGCATGACCTCCATGCCATGGAGGTTGCCTTCCTGGTTGGCGATGGCCCTAAGGGACATGAGACCTGCTCGAAGAATTTGTCATTGCCGCGGAGGCCGTTGTGGACATTACATCCGCTCAGGATGTAGTGAACAAGGTCTTCGATTAGTTTATACTTAGGGTAATCCAATGAACAAAGACCCCTGTTCTTCCATGAATGTGTCTCAGTGCAATGCCCTTGTGTATGACTGTTTTTGTTTTTATTCTTTACTCTGGAGGCGATACATATTGTATCGGCTTTCATGTTTTTTAAGTTCCTTCATTTTTTGAACTAGAGGCAACACCTTTCTGGTACCAGCTATTAGAGCCGACAACCAAACGAATCGGCTATCAAGTGTTGATCAAATGTTAGGATAATACTCCTTTAAATATTTTGCCACGGAACTTTTCATATCAAGGGTTAAATGATTGATCAACCTAGAGCAAGCATTTCAATAAGTGCAACAAAACTTCATTTAAGAAATCCATCGATTCTGATCCGCACTTAGGATTCCATTTAGCATTCATACGTCAGCCTAAACCCATACTAATGCTTATATTTCCTTAGTCCAATGGCCGACATGAATCCGTGACTATTCACTAAAACAAACTCTCAGAGCCAATTGCTTGCATTGGTTGTTGGCTTTCATTAGTGATCTTAATGAAGATTCCTTCCCATAACTTGCTAGAAAAGCATTCGAAGTCTCCTAGTTCCCAGAAGACTGGATTGGCTATTGCGATGCTCATAGACTCATCAGCGTGAACCAGTTCAACATCATCCCCATGCCATTGAATCAAACACTGATGCGTGGTCGATGGAACATAATAGTTTGCATGAATCCAATCACGACCGATGAGCAAATTGTATGACCCTTTTCCATCGATGACGAAGAATGTGGTGAGCAGAGTCTTACTCCCAATTGTTAGTTCGACATTTATTGCCCCTGGGTCTTAGATGCATTACCTCTAAAATCCTTAAGCATCATGTCAGTCTCCATCAGATCTTCTGGTCCCTTGCCAAGTTAATGAAAAGTGGTGTAAGGTATGAGATTAACAGAAGCACCTCCATCCACTAACATCTTGTTCATCGGTTTCCCATCGATAAAACCTTTCATATATAAAGCCTTTAAGTGTCGATGCTTGACTGGTTTATCAAATATTGCTTGTTGTACAACTGTTAACTTGGCAACTATCTCCTCATACTCTGACTCATCGAAATCTGAATAAACTTCTTGATTTGCTAGAGCTCTGAATTCTAATGGCAACAGAAAAGTCATTTGGATATTAGCCGATGGTTGCTTTCTATCGGCTGTTTGCTTAGTACGCCATACTTGAGGTTTACCGGATGCCTGAGCCTATTCCAACTCTTTATTCCTTAAGCATTTCACCCTTTGCTTCTGGCTTCTTGTTAAACCTCTTGGACACCATTGGCCTTCTTGCCAAACATATTCTCTTTCATTGCCTTCTTCTTCATAATCAGCCCAGTCTTGATCAACCACTCTTTTTCTCAGCCGATTATGAACACTTTCATTTTTTAAGCGCCGATCCATGTTGTTATGATAATATGCATTTTGAGCATGGATAGACCGACGGTTGGTTTGAGATTGCCTAAACTCCCAATATTGATTGTTGCATTCTAGACAATCATGTATGGTAGGCAACTTCAAACCTTCATTCTAGCAATGTCTAAAAAAAGGACAATTCTAATGTGATTCAGCTTGTTTCCTTTCATACCTCTCTTTTTCCAGTTGACGCTGGCATTCTTGATCCTTTAACCAACGCTGATAATCCTTTTCCTTCTACTGCTGCCACTTATTCAATAGGATCCAAGATATAACTTGTGGCTTTGTCACCCCATCTTTTGACGTTTCCCCTTGCTCATATCGGCTCTTTTGCTTAGCGCGATGTCTTCTAATCTCTCTGTACTCGTCAGCCAATATTTGCATCTTGGGATCGACTGTTCTAGCTTCTCTTGATTTGGTTGATGTTAGGACCTTAGTTTCTCCTTTGGTTAGCCTAGCATCAACCATGTTTTGATCTCCTAGGAAAGGATTATCATCAACTTTCATTTTCCGAGGCGTATCAAATTTGAGCCTTTCTTGCTGAATAGCCCTCTGTATATGCTACCGAAGATTCTGCATTCATTAGTGGAATGAGAAGTGGCATTATGGAACTTACAGAACTTCTTATTCTTCAATAGATCTGGGGGCAACATAACATGACCATCGGGCAACTTAATCTGTCCCTTCTCAAGCAAGAAATCGAAGAGCTTATCTAATTTGGTGACATCAAAATCATAGCTCTCCTTGACTCCTCTTCCCTAAGGATTTGGCACCATTACTATTTTCTTGCCCCAATTTCATTCAGCCACAGCAACCTCTTCCTCTTCATCTTCATAGCCGTCATCGACTGAGTATGGATTATAAGCTTCGGCTACTGTGGTGCTCTTCTAAAATCAGATATCCTTATGCATACTCTGGAATTGGCTATTAAGTCCTACCACTCGTTGAGCCAATTGACCCAAGTTGTCAAATTCTTGTCCCAGTAGCTTTTCTTTCCACATTGACAACATTCCTTGAATGGCCAAAGCAGCTAGTTGATCATCAGCCAAGTTTAAGGAGAAGCACAAGTTCCTAGTTTCTCAGAACCTTTGAAGAAACTCAGTGCCCGATTCATTAGTTTTCTGCCTTATAGTTGTTAGATCGGTAATTTTCTTTTCTCCAGTCCCAGTGTAAAAATATATATGAAACTTCTTCTCTAGGTCAGCCCAATTGGCAATGGAATTGACTGGTAGTGATGAAAACCAAGTGAAGGCTGGCCCTGATAGGGACAAGGAGAAGAAACAAATTCGATCGGCATCCTCAACTGATGCTTCACCCAATTGTGTGAGATACCGACTGACATGTTCTATCGTGCTTGTATTGTCTTGGCCAGTGAACTTAGCAAACTCTAGGAGCCTGTAATTTGTGGGAAGAGTGACCAAATCATACCATTCTGGATATGGATGTTTGTATGAGAAGGTCAGCCCTTTTGGCTTCAGACCGAATTGATTCCTCATCATCTCGGTTACCTTCAGCAGCAACTCATCAACATTTGAATTTGGATTTCTCTGCACCTACTGACCCATATGTGGATTGAAATCCTATGTGCCTTGGTACCCTAGATTTGAAATCATGTGAAGGGTGTTATAATCTGTTCCATAGTGATACCCTTGTGGAATCTCTATCTACTAAGTCCTTTGCTAGTTTGCTGCTTGAAGTCTCTGATTATAGACATAAGGATCTATATCTCTATGGATCCTTTGAATTGAGGGTGCTATTTTTTGAGCCAACGGCGGTATGTGGCCTAATATGCCAAAATTGATCACCTAGTTCTGACCTTGCCCCACCAGCTGTTGCACATACTGCACTGACGGTCTAGGATTATACTATATCTGATTCATAGTAGTTCCTTGAGCTTGTTTAGATAAACCCTGAACTGCCTGGACATCATTATTACCAGCTGGTGCTGCTTCTTGATGGCTGGTACCGACTTGATTAGTCCCTTGGGTCGATGGATCTGGAATGTTGTAATAAGCTGGCCCAACTTGACCAACTGGGATCCCATGAATCGCTTCTTTCATGGCATTGTGGAATGTGTCCAATAAAGCTTCATTATGGCTTGATATGGCATCACGAACATATTTGTCTACAACTTCCGTAAAGAAATGCCTGTCTTCAGCTTCAGATGTATCTGTCTACCCATGTAATAGAACTCTTGGTAGTGGAAATTTCTGAACAATTGTGTTGTCACGTGTTTTGGTGTAGGACAACAAACATTTGCTCTGAAATTCTTATGTAGCTTTGTCGATGACATCTTTATCCCCATTAGGTAGATCTTCATAATGTATTATAAGGATGTCGTTGTTGTTATGAACCACCATGACGATTGTGGGGTCCCACTGGGCGAGCCAGCAACGTGTGTCGACATGGAATTTTGTCCCATGCCGAGAACACACGAGCAAGCCGGAAGGGTCCGCTCGATGGAGCTAGAGATCCGCCTAGCTTTAGCACTGGGGTGGTTGATCCTGCGCACTCCTCCCAAGATGTGCCAGTCAATTTGACCCTACAATTGACAAGGAGAGAAAGTTCATTAGTAATTTATGGTGGAACATACCGGTGTTGCCAGACAGTCCCGAATGTGCGGCTCTGAGAGCCGATATGAAAGGAGATCGATTAAATAGTCGATTCCAGCATATTCATAAGAATAAATCGGTTAAAGCTCATGGGGTTGTGTAAGAAGAATCAGTTATTGTGCAGGATGAATATCATTCTTTAGACAAATATTGGTCAATGGCAATAAGATATTAACAATAATTAGCTTATACTGAGCCAATGACTGCAAGTAACCGAACCCCTTTATAAAAGAAACAGTTCATCATCATTCAACCATTTAATAGAGATAAATCTAATGAACATATTAGATCTCATCTATCACTATGACCAGTGGGGCATGAGGTAGAATCATGTAGGCCGTAGAAACAATAATAGACTCAACGACCCTAACTTATTAACAATATCAGTGGGGCATGAGGCAGAATCATGCAGGCTGTAATACAATAAAAAGATCATGGAGCTAACACATCTTCTAACCCATCGCTACTTCAATGGTCTTATGACGTTAACTGTTCATGAAAGCACTCGATATAAAAAAAACAACCGATTCAGGCATAGCGCATAGTTAAGATCATGCCCTCTCAGAAATAGTTCTACCAAATAATGATCCCCACTCCACGGTGCTAATAGTGGGGTGTGAGGCGGAATCACACAGGCCGTGAAATGGGTTATGGAACAGTTTTCGCTAGCCAACAGATCTACTTAAGATCAAACACGTCTTAATGGCACGCTATGCATGATTAAGATTGATATAAAATAGCCGATAAACCATAACCCATTGTTTAAAGTGTAGATTAGATCAGTTTAGATTAACAAACGATGGGTTAAAAAGGATATAAGGCTAATTTAGATCAATCCCAATCGGGCGAAGTGATATTGCTATAATTAAATAAATAACGGAAGCAATTAGCAATATCGGTAACTTAATGAATCTATCTGAAGGAACGCCACCCTTAGATAGAGCCGATAACTTGACCTTAATCTAGTTTGAGCAGTGGAGGTTGACCGGATCGATACAGCCGTACTTGAACTAGACAAGAGTTGATAACTAACTTATACCAGAGTCGCAGTGGAGATCAACCAGATCAATGTAGCCATACAAACAGCGGTATAAGCCATGACGGTACTTATAGACAAGCAGTGGAGGTCGACCAGATCGATGCAGCCATACTTGCTGAAGAACTCAGCGAGATCTACTCTACTACTCCTAAGGGGTGGCCGGAGCCAAAAAAAAGTAAGTAACTTATATTTGATTGATTGAGCGTCTTTTACAATAGCCAGGGTTTGATATTTATACTCAGGACCTATGCATGACTCCTATCTAAGCATGACTCATCACAATCTTTGGCCCTAAGAGAAAACATTTCTAATTTAAGATAACTTGGACTCTAATCTTTACCTTTTTGTAGAGTCCATCATGTCTTGTCCCGGCGCCGATCATAGCCTTTGTCGTTATCTGTTGGCACTATCTGAAGAAAGTTGATTCCAGTGCTGCATTTGAATCAGCTGGTCCCGATCTGCACGCAATTGATTCCCTGCTGACATGATCTTGGGAGCTTTCGAGTCCCTTGTGACCCTTCTTCCAAATTTTGGTGTAAACACATACCCCCAATTTTGGGATAAAAGTAATTTTATTCCAAAATTATCATGTCTGTATCCCCAATAGGTCTGTAGTCATGGGTAGAGAATCTTGATCTAGGGTCTACTATTTGCCGTCACCTATGTTAGCTCATGAGCCCATGCTTCAAAACTTTTTAGGAGAGCACCATTGCTTCACAGGCACTTGGATTCATCTTTTCAGGCCAGCTATAAAATGTCTATCCGACCCTGGCGAGGGCAACTCAACAATTCAGTCATGTTTCTCTTCTATCTGCCCCCTCGAGTGCTCCTGACTCCACCGGACCCTCCATGGTCTATCTTTTTGCTATAAAGATCTTGAGCGGTTATAAGAATTCTTGTGCATAGGGTGATTGTGTCTCCCATCTTAGCACCTTGTCGAGCAAGAGAATCAGCTACTGTGGTTAGAAGAATCCTTATGATATCGCCTAGGTCTTCTCTCCATGCTCACAGAGCTGTTCTAGTGTTTGTAAGGGCTAAAATGTGTGGACACTTTCCCCTTGTTTGCTCAATCAAATGCCCATCGGGAAACCAACAAGCTTCTTTCTAGCGGCTTCCTAGTCACCGAGAAATCAGCTAGGCAAGCGACTTTTTCCCTTCTTGGTCATAATTTTATTAACGGGCCGATGTGACTCGGTTTATGATGACTTTTGGCCCTATGGGGGTTCAAACTCCCTTCAATCCAAAGAAACCTTGGTGGGCTGACTGCTGGTTAATGTAAATCTTTTGTATCCATCCCATGATGTTCTATAACTTGGGAAAGCAATAAGTCCAAATCTGTTATCTCTTCGTTATCTGTTCCTTGAATTCCCAAAGCGTCGATCTGTTTTCGTATCTGATTTCAATTTGACACTCCTAGCGAAATCTATCTCTTTGCCTTCCTGGGCTATATATGCAGGCCACAGCTAAGGATCGAAAAACAACTCGCTTCATCTCAAACCTTCCGTGTCCTTAGTATAGTTCCTGCTTTTCTGTAGGTCTAAGATCATGGAGCACACCAAGAGGTTTGCTGAGGAGGCCCTCAATGGACCTGCATCATCACGTCAGCGCCTTCATTGCTAAGAGCTTACAACTCATGGTGCCCCCACTGCCTCGAATGATAGGGCTGACTCCGTTCGGCCTTTTGGTGAGAATCGGCTCCTTAGTGGGGGTGGGGAGGGGTTCGGCTGGCCGATGTGACCGCCTAGTGCCGTCGCCGCCATGCCGGTGCGCGCGTGGGTGCCCGGGTACCTGGACGTTGTATGAAATGGATCCGAGGGCTAGATTGCTTAAGTCCAGACTATAGGAATAGTGCTATGGACCGCGGATTGATTTGGTATTAGCGCGGGGATGTTTTCTCAAATGTGCCGAAGCGCGTGGGCCTCCCTGTTGCGGGCCGTTGCCGTGCGGTTGGGCCATGCCCGCGTGGGCCGCGCCAGTGGGTCGCGTGCACGCGCGTCCTGCGCGTGCGTGGGCCGTGTCGCTCGTAGTGGGCCGCACGGGTTGGATTTGGTTTTTCTTTTTCCAGAGAATTAGTAAATGCTTTTCCAATTTAGTGTTGAGCTGATCTTTGGAAAATTATAGTAAATGTTGTAGGTGTCCAAAAATGGTTGAACAAAATTTGTTAGGTTCATAAAAATGTGATCTATCTGTTGGTGTAGGTAGTTTACAATTATCTATGATAATGATATATTCATTAATTCATTTAGGAAAGCTTAGCACTATTTAGATTAATAATTATAGGAATTTTTGCGGTAAATTGGTAATAGCTTTGACTATGAAATTTTTACAGTAGGTTCCTCGTATTATTATGCACTCACTGTAATTTTTGTAGGCTTAGAAGAGGTTGATAAATAAGGTAGCTAGTACTCCTTGTTTTATCATATATAGTAAATCGATGTTAAGAATAGGGATGCCTTTAGTTGCTAAGATAATACATGCAACATTTCATAATTGTTAAGTGGTAATAATAGGTAACTTAGCGTCTTAGTCAGTAGAGCTAGCTTAGTAGCTTGATAGATGTATTCTTATTTTAAGAGTTGTTGTTGCCGTATTACTAAGTGTTGCATCATCATTTCATGCATGTAGATAATGAGTTGGTAGAGTTCGTGCCTATGGGTGAGCAAGAGTATGAGGAGATCATTGAGAAGTATGAGGAGGAGATTCTCATATAGGAGGGAGCCCTAGAGCTATCAGTTGATGACTTTGTTGACACCCCGCCAGCCTAAGGCAAGCCTCGGTGCATAACCCTTATTTTGAACGATATCTGGATATTTATATATGTGATGTGCATTTATGTTACAGGAATTTTATGGAATCTACATGCATAGATATACCTACCTATGTGTCCTACTAGCATAGCTCGAGTAGTTTCTATGCTCAAGATTTCGGTAGCGTGGGTAACCTGCCGTTATTCACAATAGGTGATGATTATTATCACTCATGATAAAAATGGAGAAAGGAAAGTGGAGACTAGGCAGGGATATGGTTTGGGTATTGGTGGGTGTAAGAGGTTGTGTCCTGCGGCCAACGGGGCATAGCTTGGTTACACTATTTCCCTATCTGTGTCAGTTAAGGACCGGCCGTTGCATTGGGTTCTAGGCAAGTCATAGACTTATTATCCCGAACACATACTTGTGTATGGGCACAGGGAATGCTTGTTGCTCTCTTATCATGGGTTCTGGCTCTTTCCAGACTGACTAATGAGAGGCGGGGATGGTGGAGGTCTAAGCACCGCACTAAGTCCGAGATTTAGGAGCGAGGGCTTGGAGTCCAAGTTTGGACGGGGACCTGGACCCATGATAGGAGAGTGGTGGATTGGTCTGGCTTGTGCCTGAGGTACAAGTGGGGCGTGTGTTTTGTGGTACCTAGCTGGGCACATTGATTCGTGAATCACCGGGTGATCTGGTACGGCTTGTCTACAGTCTAGCACCGTAGTAAGAACTAAAATATGAATGGTGGCGAAATGAAACTATTTGCTCAACCCTTGCTTGAAAGTAGAATAGGTGCGTACATATAATGGTTAGATAATGAACTAATCATGGCTGCTAATAATAAGCATACGTAAGGATTCACTATTAGGATTACTTTCTGTAAAAAGAAAAACTAGCAAACCATAAAGCTTATCATATCCCTTGGAGTCGGGAAATTATTCCCACTAGTCGGATAAGTCTTGTGAGTACATTGTGTGCTCTAGGTTTATTTACCCCTGTTGCAGGTGTAGCTTGAGGAGTAGCCGTTGTGTGAAGGATTCTTCTGGTGGGCACAGATGGATCCTTGTATATTATCGATAGATATTTCTTTTAATTCTGCTGTTTAATTTCCGCACTCTGAATTTGGTCCTATAATAATGTATTTCAAAGAACTTTGGATGTATGAAATGGACTAAGTAATGTAAACTCGTTCTCATTATTGGATCCTGAGAGAAAAATGTGGATTATTTGGGCTCTCCCTTAGGGTGTGCTCGACGGAATCCGCCCGATGTAGCTCGCTCTTGGGGTGCTTAGTGTCTAGTGGAAGATAAGCGCCTACATAAGTGTGTTATTTCGGGCGGTTCTGCCAAAACGATAAACCCTAAATTAGAGAGTTAGACCGATTGAGGCAATTTCTTGGAACTTGATTAATATGAACCCTTCATGACTTTTGTTGTAGAGTTCAATTAGAGTTATTTGGGCAAGATAGCAAGGTTTGGTCAACTTCCCATGTTCCCATTCACCTGATGAAGCAATTCAAGAAAGGTTATAACTTATCATTCCATGTGACTTCTTGATTTCAAACTTCATGAAACTTTTCCAAAGCTCACTATGGATGCATGTTGATGTAATTTACATGAAATAAGTATGTTTAACATTACTCATACCTAATCTTAACTAGGGTCCACATGTAAGCAAAGGTGTGTTGTCCAAGTTCAAGATGTGACTCAATTTCATAGATTTGACCTCAACACCTTTATCATCACTTCCAAGATTATGAACTAGAGATCATGATCATTGCTTGACCTATCATACTTAAATCCAAATTCGTTGCTTAACTCGTGACTAACACCTAGGGTGTTATAGCTCTTATCAATAGTAAGGGTCGTTACCCCACCCCCTCTCTTTTTACCGCACCGTGGACGCCCAAAGGGGTGTTGAATTTCATACTATGATAATTTTTTGTTTATTGGCACGATGGAATAATGGTGCTACTCGATTCGCTAGTACCAGGCTGCTAGGTAGACGGCTAGTCGAATGCATTGCGGAGAGAAAAGAGGTACCATGTACAACAGTGGCAGATCTAGGAAAAATAAATCACGAGGGCCTTATCTCATTATCTTTCACTTCTAGCCCCTTCTTCCAAACTTTAATAGGTAAGATGCTCTATGGTCCGAGTAGCGGTAGTGGGGGCTCCAGCTCTCCCTACCCCTGTGCTGGATCCACCCCTAGTGTATAGGTGTTTGTTTTAGTCTAGCCATATTCCATTAGCGCCCCGACGTAAGTGGAAATCGAGTTATTCAAATTCGACCCCACCCATCCCCAGTTGTATAATCGTAATCCGTGCCCGAATTTTTTACTTTTGAGCCCTTTTTTTGAAAGTTTTTCACAAATAGACCCTTGTAGGAAAGATTTCAGAATCTAGACCCTTAGCTCGGTGCCATCGATGCTGGCACTGAGCTAACATGTCTCAGCGCCAGCGTCCCTATTGCCGAGCTCCTGGGCTCAAAGCGGACGTAGAAGGTGACATGACAGGGAGCTCGGCGCCAGCCCTAGCGTCGAGCTCGGCGCCGTAGATCTTGGCGCCAAGCTTTGTTTTAACCCCGCCACAACCTTCCTGCCCGAGCGTTCTTCCTCTTCTTTCTCCTCCCTCTCAGCTTTTTTCTCTCCCCACTTCACCCTACCTCACAAATCGGCATATTGGACCTTGGAAACTTTAATTTGATCTGTAGATCTTTGAGAGCAAGGTATTCTCGCTCCCCTCCTAGTTTTTTTTTGCATCGATTCGGTATATATTAGTTGGATTTTTGAACCTAAGAATTGTCATTACTTAGGGTCTCATTCTGTCCCTCAATATATGTATTATACAATCGTAGGATGATGCCAAGGCGTGGAAAAGCTAGCAAACCTAGGCGCATGTAGTTATGTTATGGGTTCATTGTTGTGCATCAAATGGGAAACCCTAGGTTTAGGGTTTAATGTTAATTGCTTTCGGTTCTTTGAACAAAATTGGTTGTATTGTAGTTATGGTTCTCACTGACATTTATTTGTGATGTTTTGATTTATGTATGTTAAATTACATCCGTTTTGTTAGATGCAAGAAATGTTTCGGGAGGAGTTTTGGCAAAAACGGGGTCATCCTCGAGAATTATACCCCAATGCGTCTAGCAAAGATGCCCCCATCCCTCCTGACCTCCTTGTCCCTAACTATGACTATGGTTTTCTAACCCATGTTTTTCAATCGAAACATCCAGACACAGCGGCGTGGTGCTTCTACACATGCAATCGTTTTAATGTAAGAAATTGTTTTCACTATCCTTTTTCTTTATTTGTGTAAGTATGCTACTAATATTTTGTTGGAATCTCATTGTGTAGGACCATGAGAGGTGTTTTTTCTTTCAGTGGATCGACGGTGCAGACAAGTTTGATCCTAGGTACCTCCTTTTTGATGATTGGTTTAGAGGGAGACATCCACGTGAGCACTTCAAGCGGTGGGTTCCACCCCCCTAACCCTCCACCAATGATGGCTAAGGAGAAACACCTAGCTGTAGTTAGATGACTCAAGGAACCTCCTCTGTGTGATTATAAAGATCGAGCTGTGATAAACCCTGAGAATACGTTGGAGTTTGTATGTCCAAACAAGCATGAAGTAAGTGCAAAGAGTATGTGTTGAAATCTTGAGCTATATGTGTTCATGTACTAATGTCTCCTTATTTAGGTGTTTTCAATGGCGAAGTGTCGTTTCAAGGAGTGGTTGTATGGTCCTAAGAACCAATGGCTGGAAGAACCGCGAAAGGTTAAGGAAAAGAAGAAAGAAAGGGTAATTTACAAAGCACCTCCTGTCATGTGCAAATGTGGTGTTAAATCCAACTATGGCCGAGTCCCTTCGGAGCTTGGAATAGGCCATTATTGCAGCCATATGGTTGAGTATGATGAGGTTGGTTATTTTTGTGGTAAACATGAAATCGTATTTTATTTCTTTCGCTAAGACATATATGATATAATTTTTCATTTGAACAGACCACTAGGAAATGCAGGTGGGAATGTTATGATGGTCAAGCTAAGTTCTTGGATGAACTAAAGAAGAGGTAAGTAATTGCATGGAAGAGGGGATATGGACCTGACTACGTCAACCTATTCGTTAAACATCACAAAGAAAAGATGTGTGAGTTTGCTAGACAACGCGATATTTGTAACCCAATCGATGTTGGGCTTAACAAATGGGGATTGGAAAGACGGATGACGTTAGAGGAGGAGAGAGCAAGAAATGAGGCAAGGGAGAAGACAAGAGTATAGATGTAGGTCTTAAACAAGCATGTTGTTGCATTATGTGCCAGTGAGTGCTTGAAAGCCTTTTTTGTTGCCTGATTTTAAATGTAATATAATCGTATTGCTAATTGATTGCATTTTATATATGAAGGGATTGGTTGCAGTGAGGAACATGCCATAGAGGTGGCTCATGGAAGGTATGAGGAGAAGAAGTTAGATGAGCATAGATCGTGAGTTGGTCACACCGTTCAATCACCGATTGTGTTGTCTGATGAGGGGGATGAGGATAAGGATGACACTGGCAGACTGAGTGAACTCATTGCTCTAGCAGAGATGGGCTTGCAGGCATAGGAGACTGAGGACGATACTAGCAGACTGAGCGAGCTCATCGCTCTAGCAGAGGCGGGGTTGCAGGCAGACCAGGCTGAGGAAGACACTGGCAGACTGAGTGAACTCATCGGTCTAGCAGAGGTGGGCTTACAGGCGGAGGAGGATGACGACGCGTTCTTCACTCAGGCCATAGCGGCCGCAGATAAAGCGAAGGCCGCTTACTACAGGCGACAGGCAGATCAGAGCAACACAGGTGAGCCTAGCCACAACAATAGGATTGTGGTAGAGGACTAGTACTCGGATGATGAGTTGCTTACTCAGTATGTTTCAGACTGAGGATTTGAAAGTGCATTTGCCCCTATGTCTATTGTCGGCACATACTTCTAGTATTATTATGTTGTTTAATGTGGCATAGTATTGAACTTTTCATTGTGTGGTTGTTTTCATTATTTATGGTCTTAATATTCTGCTTAATATTACGGACGTGTTGAAATATGAACACGTGCTACAAATAAAATCTAACGATGTATGGCATTATATATTACGGACGTATTGAAATCGATGCTGTCCTTGTATCTGAAAAGTCTATTTTTATTGTCTAAAAAGCCTAGATTTGTTCACTGTTGCTTGGTAACCCTAGATTCATCTACAAAGCGTATGTATGATACGATTGGATTATACATGTTCTAATAAATTTACATTTAATCTGTGTACTACATTTATGCCTTTTTAGCAGTGTAGTATGATTAATTATTCACGGAAAAAATTCACAAGAGTTTTCCTTATTTTAGGAGCATCCACAGTTACAAACAGAGACATCATTATATATTCCAAACATTTAATCATCCAAGGAGCAAAATACAACCACAACGAACACCACAACCAACATAATATGTCCTCCACAGTCCAAATAGTCCACAATGTCCATATAGTCCTAAAAAGTTACAAAAAAGTAAATACAAAATCCATAATAGTACATACTAACATCTACCACAACCCTCATAGCCTCCTACTCTTGCCCTTACCCTTGTGACTAAGAGCGCTCGTACCTAGAGTGTAAGGTCACATGGACGGTGTCGCGTAGTGCCTAGAGGCGGTGTAGGATGAGTCAAGAGAGCGTCATGGAGCTGAGAGGGGCCAAGCTTCTCGTGCCTCTTGTCCACGTCGCCATCGTCATCTTCCTCATCCTCATCCACGTCCCCTGTAGCTGCTTGGCTAGAGGAACCCAAGCCTCCTCTGCCTGTAGAAGGAACGTACATGTCTTGTGTCATGTCTGTCCTACAACCACAACGACCAGCCGCATGGCGTAGCCAACGTGACAGCCTCTGTTGTACAAAATTATGTTAACTGAAAGAATCTAACGTATTAATGATATGTTTGAAAGAATATTTTTAATCTTACGTCCAGGAAGCTAAGCATGTAGTCGTCCCTGACTCTCGGCCGAATGCGCTCAATCTGTTCAACTGAGCATTTGAGTGTATTGCCCTGCAACAAAGTTTTCAGTAATAATACTTCTAAACAGATAGCAATAGGTTTTGTTTTCTTTTGTACAAGAATCTAACGTATTATAAGGGTGATATGGCTCAAAGGTGGCACTAACTAAAATAGATAACTCCTAATGTCGGTCCAAGAATGCCTAATGTATCGTTATGCAACTTAACATAGAAAAATAAGGCAATTGGCTTACCACTCTGTCCAAGATCGGTCCTGCCTCCACCTGCCTTCCTGCACAAGTCGATTGGTCGTACGCCGTGTCTTCATCGTCGGAGGACTCGATGTCGGCGTAGTCATCTTCTGTCCGCTGTACCCTTAGCCTACAATGTGTCGCACGCTGGTACCAAGCTTGGTACTGCCTAAACTCACGGTTCGTGTGTGGCTTGTCGTTGTCATCCACGTTGTCATGCATCTCCTTCCATTGCTCAATGAAGGACTGGTGGTGCTTCTCCCAGTCAAAAATCTTCCTATTCTTCTGACAATCCAACCAGCATGTATGTCATCATTACTTGAATCCATGTACATGTCACCATATTAATAGAAATGGACCATCACGAGACATTTGAAATATCAAAACACTTACTTATGTAAGTCAATGCCAGTCGAGAACAGAGCCGTAGGCCAAAGCTGTCTCACTCCAAATTGGCGTGCAACCCTATCTAGCAGGTGGAACTCAATAGCATAGAAGCATATTAGAGGGCACCTCATCCTATAGAAGTCATCATCAAACCCACAAGCATTGCTCAACTGAAAAGGAATTGCGCCCTCTCCACCGTACGGCTCCTAGTCCACCTACAACATGTCCAAACAAGATCTTAGATGGTATACTAATCCTTTTCAAACTAGCATGGGAAATAAAATTTACTTACACTAGACGCTGTCAGCGTGTCTAGCTCATTCGTGAACTTAATGTATGCCTAGTCTAACCTCACGTACGAAACCCTGACCTGGTCCAAAGGTACGCCCACATCGGCTGCTGACTTAGAGGCTGACCTTAGAACCACTCACGATGAGCCAGAACCTCTGGATGGCCAACTGGAAGACAAGCCCACATCCATAGCTGTAACAGGTACACGCATCCACCAAGTGACGCATTGGATGAAGACCGACAACACCCCACGCATAGCTATCGGTATAGAAAACATAAGACTACAGAGCCCCAGCGGTAGTGACCTGCCTGGTCCCAGTCACTAAGGCAGTGGACCCACATCTAGGATGCACTATCACCCGTGGCATCAAGGAAGAGAACGTAGGCAAATAGGTGTAGGATCCATGCCCTGCAGTAGTACCCAACTGTCTCCTCATTTGCCTCCTCGGGGCACTATGCGAACTCTTCCCGTAGTCAGGAGATGAGAACTCCAGAAGTGTGAGCCCCTTGCTCACCAAGCTCATGCCCAAGGAAGGCCTCCACTCGTGCTCTCTAGCCCTCTGACCTACACTGCCCGGTGACTGGGTTGCCATGAATCCTTAGGCCTAGCATCTTCTGACAGTCCTGGACATGACTGTCATCTCCTCGAAAGGTAGGTGGAAGCTGTGAGTCTCCGGCCGCCACCTATATTTTAGACAAAGCAAGATTACTTGTCAAAAAGCCAAGCGCATGAACAAATGGCCATGAATGGAGGCAATAATTTAATTTAATATCTATCAACCAACGCAGTTATGGCCACTGAGTTGAACTTGGGCAACCCACGATGATCCTGAAAAGAGATGACATCCAGGCCAGCTCTTTGCAGGAAAGGAGTGTACCTGTCGTCGTACCGCATGTCCAAGAACCCACTGTGGGTTCTAGGATGAAGGAGCAGAAGGTCCTACATCAAATAAAACATAGTCTCCTGTTACTTCATGAACACAAGTACACTCACTAAATTTTGAACAAACTTATAGATTAGTACCTGCCCCAGGGCTATGAGATGTCCTCGGTGGGTCACCTCGTACGTCGAGTCGAGTAGGTGGAATTGCGCCATCCTACAAAAAAAGTGAATGAATTAGAAATTCAATATACAATGAAACATGAACTTAGAAATATATAAGTAATTGACACAAATACAA
This sequence comes from Miscanthus floridulus, assembly GCF_019320115.1. Lineage (NCBI taxonomy): Eukaryota > Viridiplantae > Streptophyta > Magnoliopsida > Poales > Poaceae > Miscanthus > Miscanthus floridulus. The sequence goes on from NC_089597.1 coordinate 34,312,026, forward strand.
GCATAAATTGAGACATGCATAATTAATTAAATGAATACGACAAATATAAAATAATAAAATCAACCAATAGTCGCACCTCACTAATCTGCTAATGGCAACTTCGTGAATTATGGCCAAGTCTACCGCACTTGCCACACTCGTATTGCTCGGGGTCAGTAACAAATGGAGTTCCTCTCCCATGCCTCGTTCTTCTAGGTATCTGATCCATAACCATCCTGTGCCTCGTCCTCTACCTTGATCCATGTTCCAACGGTAAGCTAGATCCGCAATGTACTTCGGCCCATCATATGGAGGCCACTCTCCAGGGTCCCAGAAAGGCACAAAGTGGGGGCTCCATGTGTGCACAAGCGTGTTGACACTAAACTCATGAGGTATCCTCCTCTTGATATTATAGTTGCAACGCCTAGCTGCTGCCACCAAATGAGAACATAGAAAGTGGTACTGCCTTGGTTTACCATAAGTGCATTTGAAATCTTGGAGGACAACCACATGCATCCTCGACACTCAGACCTCGCCGTCGAACGTTGTACCGCCCCTATGCTTGACCTGATAAGTCCCTGTGGTGTGGTCAAAGCATGTAACCTCATATGTGCTAGCCCTTTCTTTTGCCTTCTCTAAGTGTGCCTTTGGTTTTGGAGCCCATATCTCTCCATCACTCTGCAACTGCAATGCATGGGCGTGTCTATCGTTGAACCAGGCAACAAGCTTATAGAAGGTGAATTGAACGATTACATTCATGGGCATACCACATATCCCCAATAGCAACTTATTGAATGACTCCACCATGTTGCTGCACTGAAACTTGTACCTCCATCCACCGGCATCGTGAGCTCTCGTCCATTTCTCCAAATCCCTCATCAAACCTGTGAGCCATTGTCTACCTTCTGCATTTGATGTGGTTCTGACCTGCTCTAACTTTTTCTGAAAGTACTTGTCCTCAAGCTATCGAGTAGCCTCCTAGAACAGATCAAAGTTACCCTTCACACCATCCTTCTGGAGTAGATTCTCGACAAGGTGCCGAGTACACCAACGATGGTGCAAAGGTGCATACCCCTCTATCTGCTCTCGCATGGCATTAAGTATGCCCTGGTGCCTATTAGATATGACGCCAACCTCTCTACTAGGCCCAACCATGTGTATCCAGACTAGCCTCAAGAACCATCCCCAACTATCATTGTTCTCCTTCTCAACCAAAGCAAATGATAAAGGAACCAACTTGTTGTTCGCATCACAGGATATGGCTATAAGAAGTGTGCCCTAGTATTTGCCAATCAAAAACATACCATCAATGGAGAAGATGGGACAATAGTGCCTAAAGGCCTTGACACACTAAGGGAAGCACCAGAAAGCACGGAAGAATATCTGCCTCCCATCCTTCCATGCATTTGGTTTTGGAATGTACTCATAATGCATGCCTAGATTCACCACTTTGATTACATTGAAAAGAACTGGCAGCTGCTCATACCCATCCTCCCAGTCCCCATATATCATCTTCCATGCTCGCTGCTTAGCCCTCCATGCTTTACCATAAGTTATCACATAACCTCCATACAATGCCTCAACGGTCCTTATAATTGTCCTCACCTTCATGTTGGGTTCTCCCTACAAAATACCTATCAACCGCTAGGCAATGAGGGTAGATATCAACTGTCGATGCCTCAGTGTTAGCTCATGGTCAGCACAATTGTGTGGCCCGGCAACTTTTGTGATCTTCCATTTTCTGGTGACCTGTTGCTTCCTTGCACAAACCCTCCATGGACAGCGTTCCTTGTCACACACAACTGTGTAACGGCGCTCCACATATGAATGCAATACCTTGTAAGGTCTCTTTTGTATCACTACAAAAGCCTGCAACCACCTCTTCAATGCAGGGAGGTCATTGAACACCCTCCCATTCTCAATTACCATGTTAGGGCCGGCCTCAGGAGCTTCTAGGAGCTCATCATCACGTCCTTTTGCATACGCCTGATCGAAATGAGCAAGATCGTTGAACTCATGAACTCTTGGATCATGGTGGCCGGGAAAGATACGCCTTAGCATCTAACATCACTCTATGTCAGCTCTCCAATAGGGCGATCATCATCAGAATCAAGAGCCCTTGCCATCTCATATGGCTCCGAATCATGCATAATTTCAACACTATTAGAGCCATGGAATACATCTCCAAAGTGCACTTGCACAGCAATAGGGGGCATATCCACATTATCAGGAATGTCTCCTGCAACATAAGTAGAGAAGTGTGGAAAAAATGAAAGAAATAGATGTAAGTAAGGGGGTAAGCTCCCAAAAACCATGTGGTTAAGACACTTACTCAGATGATTCTGTGTCAAAGGGATCTCATAAGGAGGATCTGCCACAAAAACATGAGTCTGACAAGCATCTCTAACTACTGCATTGGGGGCAGATTGAGCATCGGGAACCGTTGGTGCAATCTCCACATCCATATAAGGTTCTAGAACAGGAGGGTCGATGTGTGCCTACTGATCCATTGGTGAGGAAAACCCATGAGGGATAGGATCAACTAACACCCAACGCACAACTACATTCAAACATTGCAGCTGGCTCTGCATAACCGATCTCATATAGTTCTCCCACTGATCTGCACAACCAATTGAGATCATTCGCCTGAGGTGTTGGGTGGAGAACCTAGGTGCAGTACACCATCAACTGTAATACCATCATCTCTAAGGCAATGTAGCTCCTTCTGAGCCCATACAACCATCTCACTAAATGAAGGCCTATCATTGAATAGCACAAGCACACTTTGCATGTCAACAAACTCAACATATCCATAGCGATCGCTTTCAATGGTGCCTCCACGATATATGGTCACTAGGTTGTCCATCTAGTTCAAACACATAACGAAACACATGTCCTTTAGTCCAAATTAGATGATAGATAGTACCTAACAAGTACTTTCTAAGTACAAACTAAGTAAATAAGATAATAACTACGTATATATATACAGTATACTCACTAAATAGCTAGATCATATTTAGTTAACTAAATATATAACTACATATCTAAGTAGTTATCTAACTATATCTATGTACCTATGTATCTATGTTTCTATCTATCTACATATATATCTCACTAGATTACTAACTAAATCAACTACCTGAGTCATCACGTTAACTAGTAAATAACAAATGTCAACTAAGTAGGTACATTGCATATTCATAAGTTTTACCTTTCCAATGACTAATCCGTGGACATCGACGGAGTCGCAGCGGACAACGGGCATGGGTCAGGCCGATGATCCGGGTCGGCGGTGGCACGGCCGGCCGCTGCAGGTGCCGGGGCCGGCGGTGGCGCGGCCAACGACTGCGGTGGCATGCGGCGGGCGCGGGATGCCCGGCGCTCCACGCGACAAGTCTGGCTCGACAGGTGTAACACCTCTGGTGTTTTGACCTAACACTAAAACTTGACATGTCATCATATGCATTGCAAAGCATTCATAAAGTAGAAAATTTTGAATGCATTCACTAAATAAGCTTTATTTCATAAGTTGTTATTTTATGTGATGTGATTCAAAACTCTAAAAAAAAGATCATGACCATAAGGGTCAAATTTCATGTGATCGTGTGAGACCATGTGTCAATTGACTCGAATAACCCTAATGGACCATGTTACTGGTCAAAAATCAAAGTTAAGTAAAAAGTTAAACAAATCAAATTTGAATTCAAATTCAAACCATGAAAGTCCTTTTTGCCCTTATTGTCTAATTCAAAATCCATTTGGAATTTGGGGGTGTGACAAAAAAGCAAAGTTGAAGCTTATTTTATAAGGATCAACTTTGGCATTCAAAGTTTTTAAAGTTTACATATAAAGTTTGGAGTAATTTTGAAATGATTCAAATGCTCAAATCACCCCAAATTCAAATTTCAAAATAGAGGTAGAATTTGAAAATGTTCATTAAAGCAAAGTTGTAGAGTTTGAAAAGCTAAACAACTTTCATTTTTGGAGATTTTCAACTTCTTTAGAAAATTTGTGAGTAATTTGCAAAATAAACGCAGTGGCAATTTTGTAAATAATTCAAAAATCAAAACAAAGCCGAGCGCCACCTCCCTGCTTGCCGCCGACGCCACGCAGCTACCGACGCCGATCGTTTTTCACCGCTTTCTCGCACGGTGACATGCTGCCATCTCTGTGGCGACCTCGTTCGAGAGCTGTCGAAGCCAGACACGTCCTCCTCTATAAATAGGAGTACCACCACCGTCATTCTTCTTTCTCCCGTCTGCTCGCCGCCGGTGACCTTGCCGCGTTCGCAAAATTCGTCTTCGCCGTAGCATCTCGTGCCAATTACGTTTGCCAGCAGCTCTGCCTCACCCTGCCGCTCCTTCCAGGCCTACTCGCCTTGCCTCTAGCAGTCCAGCACCAACCCACGGCGTCTTCTTCGGAGCCAGCCGGAGCACCACCACCATCGACCTCACCGTGGCCACGTCGTTCCAGCCCATCTCCGCCTTCACCAAGCACACCGTCGTGTTCGTGGTGAACTCCTGAGCGTGATGCTCACTTTGTTTTAGCCTCTACTACATCGTAGCCGTAGTTACGTCGTGCGCCGTCGTGCCTGCGCCACCATGGCCGGCGTGGAGCTCCCTCCGGTGCACCTGCTGTCTTTCTGAGAGCTGGGATAGATTCGCGGGGTAGTAGAGATCATGCTGGTGCGGTCTGCCTCGCCGGAGCATCATCGCCGGCGTGTTTTGGCCGACCGGTGATGGCAGCGCTGCCGTGTTCTGTGTTTGTGTCGCTGACATGTGGGGGGCGGCTGTCAGTGAGAGAGAGAGATAGAACAGTGAGATTTTTATATTTTTTTTTAATTTTGAATAGTGCTAAAATTTTGGAAATTTATAGGAAAATAATTATAGCTCCAAAAATTCTGAAAATTTGTGTGTAGCTTCTGTACATGTTCTATTATGGTTTAAAATTATGAAACTTGAAGTTTGAATAAATTTTTAATGTTCAAAAATCCAGTCAATTAATTGATAAATGTAATTTCCATAATTTTTGTAGGCCACTGTATAACTCCAAAAATTATGAAATTTATTTTGGTACACTAATTTGTCATAAGGAAGCTTGAATAAAAATTAGAGCTTAATTGGACAAAGTTGATTTTATACCTAATTTAGGCTTAATTATTTAATTAATTATTTACTTAGTTAATGCTTAATCATTTAGGGTTTGTTTGACTTTGGAATTGATTGGTTGCCTTGGGTCAGTAACATATGATGATCCTTGGCACCTTAATTAGTTATTTGAGCTCATACCTAACTTGTAATTAGTAAATCT